>NC_137786.1:93586759-94161759 GCF_963383645.1 Muscardinus avellanarius | reverse complement strand
GCCTCCCAAGTGTGGGGATTTCAAGCGTGCGCCACCACGCCTAGCTAGGAATCCTGAATATTTTGAGAAAAGATAAGTAATAAAGATATTTGACCTATCAGACATAGAAACATTATAAAATTTTAATAAATAAAAGAGAATGGCACTGATATAGAAAATAATTGAAGACATTGGGGCAAAATAGAATTTTCCACAAATATACCTATAAATTTAGTAAATAACTAAGACGATCAGAATGTAAGCACTAAACTTAAAAGATATTATCCAATTAATGTAATGTGTGACCACTAATGGTCAACTTTCCTCAAGTTCCTTTCTTTTCTTTTTTTTACTTTTTTTTGGGGGGGGTCTTTGACATACTGGGAATGGAACCCAGGGGCTTTCTTCTTCTGAGCTACACCCCCAGCACTATTTTTATTCTTTATTTTGAAACAGGGTTTCACTGAGTTGCAAAGGGCCTAAGTAGCTGAGGCTGTCTGCAAACCCGGATCCTCCTGTCTCAATCTCCCAAATGCTGGAATTACAAGCCTGTGCCCCCACACCTGGCTCCCAGGTTCCTTTCTGCCTGTTTGTATATTTGTTTTGTGGTACTAGAGATTAAACCCAGGGACATTTTATATCTAAGCCACACTCCCATCTCTATTTTATTTTTATTTTGAAACAGGGTCTTGCTAGGTTGATGAGAGTCTCACTAATTTCTGAGGCATTATACCTTCAAGCTACACCCCCAGCCCAATTTACAATTGACAGGTTGGGTCTCTCCCTTCCCCCACAGGATCCCGCAGTGGGGACAGGAGGCAGAACTCAGAAGCCAGAAGCAGAGATGTTGCAAGACTCCAGGTGTTGCGAGACTCCAGACATTGCAAGAGAATGCCAGGTGCCACGAGACTCCAGATGTGGTGAGAAAATCAGCATTCCCACACTGCTAGCTCCACCCCAAGATCTCCCTTTCCTGTTATAAACATTCGTACTTCCTCTCTGACTGTGTGACTCTGCTGACCGTGTGGCTCTGCTGCTCAGTCATTGGTCCCTTTCCCCACGGTCGGCAGACCTCGCCCAAAGGTGCCAGTTATTATAAAGTCCTTTAATAACCTGGTTGGTGTTTGCCTCCTTCACTACTTCCCAACTCAATTTCAACGTTACAATAATGGGATTCCAAACATGCCCAACCATGCTTGTGTCTGCCTATTTACTGAAGTATCATTTGAAATTAAGTTGTAAACAGCATATTTCACTTTAGTTTAGTATGCGTTTCCTAATAAAAAAAGACATTCTATAAGATACTATATAATCATAGCGATGGGGATTGAGCCTGTATTGATTGTTAATAAAGCTGTATGAATGGCTAATAAGAATCAGCTTTCATACTTACACAAAACAATAAAATCCTTTTCTCTGCCTCTCAGCTCTCAGCCAAGAGCTGTAGCCAATATTGACCTTGGTCAGCTAAAAGTTAGCTGTTAGCCCAGCTAACCATGGAATGTTAAAACAAACATTAAATTCTCAAAGTAGTTTAAATTAAGGTTAAGAGAACCCTATACTAATTATCAAATATGCAAAAGAGATATAACCCAAAGCCTCCATGTTTTTGTTATTGTTGTTGTTGTTGTTGTTGTTATTGTTTGTTTTTTGTTTCTGCAGTACTGGGGATGGAACCAGGGGCATTCTACCTACGAGTGACACCACAGCCCTAATTTTTTTTTTTTTTGTGGTACTGGGGTTCCTGGAAGCCCTTCTACCTCCAGGCTATACCCCTAGGACTATTTTAGTTTTGGAAACAGGGTCTCTTAATCCAGCAAGGCTGGCTTCAAACCTGCGTGATCCTCCTGTCTTCGCCTCCCAAGTGCAGGGATTACAAGTGTGTGCCACCGCACCTGGCGCCAGCCCTAATTTTATTCTTTATTTTTATTTTATTTTATTTTTATTTTTTTTTTTGTGTGTGTGTGTGGTACTGAAGGTGGAACCCAGGGGCTTTTCTACCTCTGGGCTATACTCCCAGACCTGTTCTATAGTTTATTTGGAAACAGGGTCTCACTAAGTTGCTGAGAGCCTCACTAAGTAGTTGAGGCTGGCTTTGAACCTATGCAATCCTCCTGTCTCAGTCCAAGCGCTGGGATTACAAGCATGAACCACCACGCCTAGATTATTTATTTCTGAGACAAGGTCTCACTGAGTTGCAAGGGCCCTCACTAAGTAGCTGAAGCTGTCCACGAACCGCCATCCTCCGGTCTCCACCTCCTGAATGCTGATATTACAAGCATGCGCCTCCGTGCCCAGTGGCCTCCATACTTTAAAGACATTTTTTCAACATAATAAATGACTTCTAGCTGACAGAGGTAGAAAGAAGCTGAAAACTCACCAAGGACATGGGGGGATGGTATAGGCCTCCAAAGTGGGCACATACCATGTAACCCCTGACTTTGTTAACCAAGTAACACATCTTGGTCATAAATCTAACAAGAAGAGAGCCAGAGAGCCAGAGAGCCAGGGAGCCATCCGTGCTTGTGTGGGTGGCGGAGGCGGTGCACTGGTGGAACGAGGTGCCGAGGAGCCGGGCTGGCCGTCTGGCTGCCCATCCGCGAGAGATTGTACCTGCAGGAAGTTATGGTGGGGGATTCTGCCGCCACTTTCCTGGACGCGGCCTGGTGGGGTGGAAAATAAAATAAAATAAAATAAAATAAAATAAAATAAAATAAATTAACAAGAAAGGCTAACACCATGGAGATAATTGGTGGGCCTGTGCCTGCATTAGGTCAGGGGGAGGCAAAAAGGCTACTGGCTAAGCAGGATGGGAAAAAGGAGATAATGAATCCTTATAAAAACTGTTCTAATGTTCAAAACTCCAGTGTCTTATTTTCAAGGCACTCCACTACATCCTTCAGTGCAGTGCTTTATAATATTCTGTCCCTTCTTTCTGCCTTTGTAATAATAAAATTGCATAAGTTTACAGCAGAAGAGTTCTGGCTATTCTTTTCTACAAATAGCTAAAAACAAGAACCTGTGGCTACATCACACAGTGTTCCAGTTTTGGCGACCTACAAGGGCATGGGTACAGTTTTGGTGTGGCACTGTAACAGTAGTATACTTTTAATGCCTAAGAAAATTAACACTAATTATATAATATCAGTTCATATTCAAATATTCGGTACAGCCAAGCGTGGTGGCATACACTTGTAATCCCAGCATTTAGGAGGCTGAGACAGGAGGATCACAGCTCGAAGACAACCTCAGCTACTTGGTGAGGCCCTTCCTTTGAAACTCAATGAGACTCTGTTTCAAAATAAAGAATAAAAATATGCCTGGGGGTGTAGCTTGAAGGTAGAATGCCCCTGCATTCAATTCCCAATACTGAAAAAAAATATTCAGTACACACATAATTCTCAATTTTAGAAATAAAATTTTTGGTTGTTTTGCTGATTTATTTCAAACCAGAATATGTCCCAGTTTCATACATTTCATTTGGTATTTTTGTTTCTGCAGTTTTCTTAGATTTAATTTAGATACTCTACTTTTTTTAAGTGACATTGAAACTCTGAAAGTGTAGGTTAGATGCCTTATAATTATTGTCCTATATTCCTTCTTTCTTTTGTTTTGCAATACTAAGGATGAAACCCAGGGTATTCTACCTTAAAGCTATACCCTCAGCCCTATATTTTGTCCTTTATTTTGAAACAGGGTCTCTCTGAGTTGCAAAGGGCCTCACTTAGTAGCTGAGGCTGTCCTCAAACTGTGATCCTCCTGTCTCAGCCTCCCATGTGCTAGGATTACAAGTGTGTGCCACCACGCCTGGCTCTGCATTCCTTTTTTTAGAGTAAGGTTAACTGAGGTATAATTTTCATAAATTATTAGCCTAATTTACATAAATTCATCTTTTGTGTATATGTGTGGTATCAGGGATTGAATCCATGGGCATTCTACCTCTGCGCTACATCTCAGCCCTATTTTTTATTTTTTATTTTGGGTAGTAAGTGTGTACCACCAAGCCTGGCTAAAAATCCATCTTTTCAAATGCATAGTTCTAGTCTACATAGTGATACATGTACCAGTATTGGGAATGGCCTAGGAAGATTTGAGAAAGTTCTGATTATTAATAAAAATATTTCAAAAATTGGGTGAGGGGCAGATCTGTGAAAGGACTTGGTTTCTGTCAAAAAGCAGGCAACTATTCCAATGTAAATTAACCTAGCTAAAGGTAATTAGCAAGTCTATAGGAGAGGGGAACTAGGACTTCATCACCCTCATTCTAGAGACAGGTTTACATAATAATTGGATAATCTAGCTAGGGTGGGAGGAGAGGGTCAACCTTCCTGAAAGGAGACACCTGGGGTGGGGGGAGTAAGGTGAGGAACTTTACAGGGGCTTTTACTATGTCAGAATTACGTGAAACAAGATGGAGGATGTCATATGTGTTACGGATGGGGAGAATATGGTTTGAGGAAGCCGTTCTCTGGGAACTCCTGCTAGGGCCCTGGACATACTTACGCCCAACCCATAACAAAACCCCAAAAGACCCCAAACAGAAGAAAAACCATGGATTCTTGTCCTAAGCTAAGAATAAATATGCATAGCTTGGACAGTTGCTGAATATTTAAAGAAGTTTATTAGAAAGATAGAAATACAGAAAATAGATATACAGCCCCATGCCAAAATGGCATGGGGGAGGTGACTCGAAATGAATACACCAAAGGAATTACACGTGGACTCAGCCTTTTATACCCATTTTGTTTGCATGACTCTGAAGTAGTGAATGTCCCTGTAAGGTACCTCCCCCAATAAGGTGTGGCGAAGGTTGACCCCTCCTACCATCTTAGCTGACTTATCATGTAGATCTGTCTTTATATAGAGAAAGGCCTAGTCCTCTTCTCCTATTGACTGGTTAATTACTTTGAGCTAGGTTAATTTACATTGGAATAGCTACCTGTTTTAGGCAGAAATCAAGCCCTTTCTTTACCCATGTCTGCCGCCATTTTGACACAACTATTTTGAAATATATCAATTATTTTCTTTTGAAATATATTAATAATCGGAGCTCGAGCTGGGCGTGGTGGCGCGCGCTTGTAATCCCAGCATTTGGGAGGCTGAGACCAGAGGATCGCGGTTCGCGGACAGCTTCAGCTACTTAGTGAGGCCCTCCGCAACTCAGTGAGACCCGGTTTCAAAATAAAAAAAAAAAATTGGGCAGGGGTGTAGCTCGGAGGCTGAATGCCCCTGGGTTCCATCCCCAGACCCTCAAAAAAAAAAAAAAAAAAAATCGGAGCTTTCCCAAATCTTCCTAGGCCATTCCAATACTGGTACAATGTGTATAAAAAGTCTGTTCCGTGTTTTGTACTTTGGTGATTTTGTTTGAAGCACCCCCTCATGTACCCCTGGGTAACATGAGGCTGTAACTATCTTCTGTATTTCTATCTTTTGTGTGTGTGTGTATGGTACTGGGGGTGGAACCCAGAGGCTTTCTACCTCTGGGCTATAATCCCAGACCTATTTTCTATTTTATTTGGAAACAGGGTCTCACTAAATTGCTGAGAGCCTCACTAAGTAGCTGAGGTTGGCTTCAAAACCTGTGTGATCCTCCTGTCTCAGCCTCCCAAGTGCAGGGATTACAAGCATATGCCACCATGCCCAGCTGTATTTCGTGTGTGTGTGTGTGTGTGTGTGTGTGTGTGTGTGTGTATGTGTGTGTGTGTGGTACTGGAGGTGGAACCCAGGGGCTTTCTACCTCCAGGCTATACTCCCAAACCTATTTTATATTTTATTTGGAAACAGGGTCTCTCTCAGTTGCTGAGAGCCTCACTAAGTAGCTGAGGCTGGCTTCGAACCTACGCAATCCTCCTGTCTCAGCCTCCCAAGCACGGGGATTACAAGTGTGCGCCACCATGCTTGGCTGTATTTCTATCTTTTTAATAAACTTCTTTAAATCTTCAGCAAGAGTCCGGGCTATTGAATATATATCCTTAACTCAGGACAAGAACCCACGGTTTTTGTGGGGTTTTGGGGGGAATTATTTCCAGGCCCCAGGGGTCTAACAAAGGTCCCTGGGAACAGTTTCCCCCAAACCCTAACAGTCCAAAACCGTGACAATACATACCTATAATACTTGGGTGACTGCGACAGGAGGATCACAGTTCCAGGCCAGCCTCAGCAATTTAGCAAGACCCTGTGTCAAAACAAAAAGTAAAATAGGGCTATGGGTATAGCTAAAAGGTACAATGTTCTTGGGTTCAATCACCAGTAACACACAACACACACACACACATATACACACACATAAACACATATATTCTATGAGCTTTTACAGATACGTTCAGGGATGTAATCACTATCACAATCAAGATAAAAACTTTTCTTTGCAGTGTTGTGATGGATCCCAGGTCTTTGTACACACAAGTCCTCTATCACTGATAATTTAGCGATAACAATCTGATCTGAAATATTATCTTAATTTTTTTTACCAGATTTATAGGTATATTTGTGGAAATTTCTATTTTGTCAAATTATCATCAGTTAGGGGCTACACCTCTTCCACAGATTAAAAAAAAAAAAATCTTATTCCCCAAAATGTTCGTTTTGTCTATCTATAGTAAACCTTTCCAATACTATGCCAGATTGTGGCAACCGCTGCTCTATTTTCTGTCCTACAGTTTGCCTCTTCAGGAAAGTAATAGAAATAGAATCATACAGTATGAGCCTTTTGAATTTGACTCTTTTACTTAGCATAATTTGAGATTTACCCATCGTGTGGATATACCACAGTTAGTTTGTGCAGTGTGTGTGTGTGTGTGTGTGTGTGTGTGTGTGTGTGTGTGCTGTATATAATACTGGGGATTAAATTTAGGAGCATTCTACCACCAAGTCACCCCCACCCCAGCCCTTTCTTTTTATTTTTTAATTTTGAAACTGGGTCTCACTAAACTTCTGAGGCTCACCTCAAACCTACAATGCTCCTTTCTCAGCCTCCCAAATACTGGGATTACAGGCATGTGCCACTGTTCCTGCCTCATAATGGCTTTACTTTGTCTTATGCTAATGAGAAATCGGGTTGAGATGTTTCAGGGACAGAAAAGGATAATTTCAAAGCTGATTACTATTAGAAACATCCTACCATACCACTAAAACACTGAAGCATTATCGCTATGATTCTTTTTTTTGGGGTTTTCCTTTCAAGCTTTCTGTCTCTTGGCTGAGATATTAAAATCAAGCCCGGATGCTTGTTTCAGTCTACTCAGAAGGCTACCAGAATTTTCCGAATAGTGAAAGTTTTTACTTGTTTGTGTGGATTATACCACCAAAGAAAGAGAATAAGCTTATGTTTGGAACTGTTTGAAATTTCTAGAAAATTATTATTATTATTATTATTGTTGTTGTTGTTGTTGTTGTTGTTGTTGTTGTTGTTGTTGTTATTTTGGTGGTACTGGGGATAGAACCTAGGGGCTTTCTACCTCTGGGCTATACTCCTAGACCTATTTTATATTTTATTTGGAAACAGGGTCTCACTAAGTTGCTGAGAGCCTCACTCAGTAGCTGAGGCTGGCTTTGAACCTGTGCGATCCTCCTGTCTCAGCTTCCCAAGTGCTGCGATTACAAGTGTGCACCACCATGCCCGGCTAGAAAATTATTACTGATGGTGGCAGACACGAGGGACTTTGTTTCTCTGTCTTCACTCTCCCTTTCAGCTGTGCACACACCTCACATAATGCTTATACTCCCCCAAATGAACGCTTTCTGGAAAATGTATTACATGCTCACATATTATTCCAGAAACTATTATTCCCCTCCACCCCTCCACACACACTCTCCCTTCAATGTTTTTCAGAATAATTATTCTCCAGCTTGATTTCGGCAAACATTCCTTGTAATGTGTCTGAAAAGGACTGATTTTCTTCACAGATTATTTCCCAAAACTAAATTCATAAGAAGATACTATGAATCATATTTTAATGTTATTGAGGGGTAAACTGGGATAGAAAGGAACAGCCTGAAATGAGACAATTTAGGGGATCCAGAAGAGGCTGGTTGGTAATGAAAGTAGATGAAACAACATGGAATAGACAATATAATTTGAAGTAGATTTTAGGCTTAACTTCCCTGGAATAAAGGTTCCTTTAGAAATAACAAACTTTTGAGTCAGGCGTGGTGGCGCACGCTTGTAATTCCACCATTTGGGAAGCTGAGACCAGAGGATCGTGGTTCGGGGACAGCCTCAGCTACTAAGTGAGTTCCTCTGCAACTAAGTGAGACCCTGCTTCAAAATAAAGAATGAGAAATTGGGCAGGGGGTGTAGCTCAGAGGTTAAGTGCCTCTGGGTTCCATCCCCAGACCTGCAAAATAAAACAAAAACAACAACAAAAAACAACAGAAAAACAAATTTTCTTGTAGTTCTTTATAGGTTCTTGACTTTCCAATGACTGTGTGCTCCATAAAATTTTGCAGTGAATTTTTTGACACATTTTAGTGTCCTTAAAATTTTCAATGTAAGCCAGGTGTGGTGGTGCACACTTGTAATCCCAGCATTCAGGAGGCTGAGACATGAGGATCGCGGTTCACAGACAGTCTCAGCTACTTAGTGAGGCCCTCTGGAACTCAGTGAGACCCTGTTTCAAAACAAAGAATAAAAATTGGGCAGGGGGTGTAGCCCAGAGGTCGAATGCCTCTGGGTTCCATCCCCAGACACACACACACACACACACACACACACACACACACACACACACACAAATTTCCAATGTAAATTTTCTTTTTAAAATTTGTAAAAAGTTTGTAGAGAGCAGAGAATGATTGTGATGAGGGAAGTATTTATATTTTCATGGTTGACATGGGAAATAATGATATTCATTTTAGAAAGTGTTCCTTTAGAGCCATAGCATGTGAAAACAGTACCTGTTATATCTGTACTTGTGTTACTATTAGTCCCCTTTTTCTTATAGTACTTGGGATTGAATTCAGGGTCATGAACTCTTGATTTATATTGCAATAATGGTTCTAATTATTCAAATTGGAAAATTTTTTATTATTTATTTATTTATTTATTATTTATTTATTTATTTTTGTGGTGATGGGGATAGAATCCAGGGACATTCTACCTCTGAGCTACATCCCCTGCCCTATTTTTTATTCTTTAGTTTGAAACAGCATCTCACTAAGTTGTGGAGGGCCTTGTTACAGACTGGGAGAATATGGTTGTGGGGAAACTGTTCCAGGGGACCCCTGTTAGGATCCCAGGCACACTTTCCCTCAAACCACAACAAAACCCAAAATGACGAAACAGAAAAAAAGCGCAGGTTCTTGTCCTGAGCTAAGGATAAGTATTCATAGCTCGAACACTTGCTGAAGATTTAAAGAAGTTTATTAAAAGGATAGAAATACAGAAAATAGTTACAGCCCCATATCAGAATGGCATGGGGGGAGGGTGGTCTGGGCCAATTCACTACCCCCAAGATAAAGCAAATGGACCGGACTTTTTATACCCATGACCTCTATCTTGTTTACATAATTCTGACGTAGTGAACGTCCCTGTAAGGTACCTCCCCTTACCCTCTAAGGTACCTCCCCCAGCAAGGTGTGGAAAGGTGTCTCCTTTCATGAAGGTCGACCACTCCTACCATCTTAGCTAGCTTATAGAATCATGTAGATCTGTCTTTAGATAGAGAAAGGCCTAGTTCTCCTCTCCTATTGACTTGTTAATTTCTTTTAGCTAGGTCAATCTAAGTTTCAATAGCTGTTTGCTTCCTGACCAAAGCCAAGCCTTTCCCTCTCCAGGTCTGCTGCCATTTTGATACAATTATTTTTGAAATATATTAATAATCATAGCTTTCTCAAATCTTCCTAGGCCATTCCCAATACTAGTACAGGCCTCAGTAGCTAAGGCTGTCTGCGAACCTCAAACCTCCAGTCTCAGCCTCCCAAATGCTGGGATTACAAGTGTGCACCACCACGCTCGGCTCCAAGTATTTATTTTGAAACAGGGTCTCACTGAGTTGCAAAGGGCCTCACTAAGTTGCCGAGGCTGTCCGCGAACCATGATCCTCCAGTTTCAGCCTCCCAAATGCTGGGATTATAATCATGCATCACCACTCATGGCTTGGAATTCATTTATTAATGCTAAAAGATGTCACATTTTACAAATATTGAAGACAAAGGGGAAGAAATAATTGATTTCAGAAAAAATCATTATCAAAGCAAAGGGAATTGGGAAGAACCATGACTCTTCATACTCTTACTTCAACACACACACACACACACATGCCAGTCTGGTATGAAGCTGTACCTATCCTCTATATTTCTATCTTTTAATAAACTTCTTTAAATCTTCAGCAACTGTCCAAGCTATGCATATTTATTCTTAGTTTAGGACAAGAACCGGTGGTAATTTTCTGTTTTTGGTCATTTTGGGTTTTGTTGTGGTTTGAGGGAAATTGTGTCCGGGACCCGAACAGGGATCCCCAGGACCAGTTTCCCCACGACCATATTCTCTCCAATCTGTAACAAAAATAAGAACTAAAATAGGACTGAGGATTTAGTTCAGAGGCAGAATGTACCTGGCTTCAATTCCCCTTCCCCCTCTCCCCAAATAAAATAAAATAAAATAAAATAAAAATTTTTACTGGAGTTGTAGCTCAGGGTTAGAATGCTGCTGGGATCAATCTCCAGGACCTCTCCCCTAAAATAGAAAAAAATGGCCAGGCATGGAGATGCCCACTTGTAATCCCAGCATTCAGGAGGCTGAGACAGGAGGATCACAGTTTGCAGACAGCCTCAGCTACTTAGTGAGACCCTCTGCAACTCAGTGAGACCCTATTTAAAAAAAAAAAAAAAGAATAAATGCTGGGTATGGTGGCACGTGCTTGTAATCCCAGCATTTAAGAGGCTCAGACAGGAGGACTGCAGTTTGAAGACAGCCTCATCTACTACTTAGTGAGGCCCTTTGCAACTCAGTGAGACCCTGTTTCAAAATAAGGAATAAATAGAAATAGGGCTGGGGGTGTAGCTCAAAGGTAAAATGTCCCTGGGTTCCATTCCCAGTACAAAAAGAAAAGAAAAAAAGAAAAAAAAAAAAGAAAAAAAGAAAGAACGAAAGAAAAAAGAAAGAAAAGAAAAAAATCTTTTAAACTATTTACCACAAGCACCATTACCCAAATGCAAGCATTAAAGCTTTTATATATGGCTATCTTTTTATAGGCAAATGCAGATTTCAAAGTAAATATGTTCTGTGTTAGAAGAAAGAAAAAGATTTTCTTTTAAACTGTTTTACATTTTAAATTTATATATTGGCTTAGTATATAGTATATGTATTTATGTCATAATACAGGTTGATTCCAGAGAATATCATTCAAATTTATAAATATTTTGTTATAGAATTCACTATCTTGAAGCTGGGCATGATGGTGCACTCTTGTAATCCCAGCATTTGGGAGGCTGAGACAGGAGGATATCAGCTCGCAGCCACCCCAGCTACATAGTGACCCTTTGCAACTCAGCGAGACCCTGTTTCAAAATAAGAATAAAAAATAGGGCTGAGGGTGTAGCTCAGAGGTAGAATGCCCCTGGGTTCCATCCCCAGTACCGAAAAAAAAAAAAAAAAAAATTCACTATCTCACTACAATAAATTATACATTGAAATAAACTATACGAATATAACATACACTATCAATTTTGGAGTTCTTCATTTCCTTAGTGTCGACTCTACCCAATTCATAAATAATTTATTAAATCTTGAAAAAAATGCACATCAGACATTTTCCCAGTTCTACCACCCCTACTCTGTTATCCCCAACATGCTTTACTTCATACTTTTAAGGCCTCTCCATAGACTTTTGAACAACTTTAACTTGTTTTTCTGTTAAGAATCTGTTCCTAGAGCTGGGCATGGTGGCGCACACTTGTAATCCCGGCATTCAGGGGGCTGAGACCGGAGGATCCGGGATTACAACCAGCCTCAGGTACTTAGTGAGGCCCTTTTCAATTCAGTGAGACCCTGTTTCAAAACAATAAATAAGCCAGGCTTTGTGGCGCAGGCTTGTAATTCCCTCGCTTGGGAGGCAGAGACAGGAGGATCGCGCTGGTTCGGAGCCAGACTTGCTGGCTTAAGAGACCCGGAGGTAGAAGGGTTTCCAGGAACCCCAGTACCAAACAAACAAACAAACAAACAACAAACAAACAACAAAAAAACCCCAATAAATATAAAAAAAAAATAGGGCTGGGGTGAAGTTCAGAGGTAGAATGCCCCTGAGTTCCATATCCAGTTCCACACACACACAAAAAGAATCTATTCCTATTCATCTTGTATATAGTTAAATAGATTATCTTCCTGAAAACTGAACTAAGTCCTTATCCTCATGGAGTTACATTCTAATGGAAAAACTAAAACAAAACACCAAAACTCCAAATAAACATGTGGTCATGAGCTATGCAGGGAATAAAATCAAGAAAAAAAGGAGTTAAGAAGGATATGGTGCTGATTTTTTTTTTTTTTTCAGTACTGGGGTTGGAACCCAGGAAAATTCTACCTCCAAGCTACACCCACAGCCCTATTATTTATTCTTTATTTTGAAGCAGCATCTCACTGAGTTGCAAAGAGCCTCACTAAGTAGCTGAGGCTCTTTGCAAACCTGGATTCTCCTGTCTCAGCCTCCCAAATGCTGGGATTACAAGCATGCACCACCAAGCCCTTTGGTGGTCATATTTGATAACAAATGTTAATGTCCTCCAGCTAAGGATCAGCAGGAACATACCCAGTCAAACAAGTTGGGCTTAGTGCCTTGCTGCAAGGAGGCAGACAGCACAGCATGAGAAACTGTGGGAACATTCAGTAACAGGGTATTGTAAAAGACATTGTAAGGACTTCCGGGAAGATGGCGACCGAGAAAAGTGGGGCTTAAGAGTCCCGCTTAAGAGTCCCAATCTCCATTACCACAAAAAGAGCGCCTTTCATAGCCAGAAAACACCATCACCAGAAAAACAAAAAAACCACCAGGCTCCAGAGAGAAAGCGGACTGAGAACAGAGCTCAGGGCCACAGAGGAGACACACGCGCCCGAGGACGCGGCAGCAGCGCCATACTGCCGGCGGCAGCGGCGAACTCAGCGGACGGCTACAGCAAGCCGAGGTGAGCCGATGCGGAACAGCCAGGCGGGATCTTTCGGCGCAGACAGCATTTAAAGCTCCCAGTGGCTGAGCTCAGCACACGCTGCAGGGATTCAGAGTGGAAATCAAAACCAGAGAAGAAAATATACGCCAGCCTCATGGCCGAGGGCGTGGCAGAGGCGCCATATTGCCACCAGCGGCGGCAGCAGCAGTGAATTCACCGAGTCCAGTACAGCTACATCTACGTACTCAAGAACACTGAGTCAAATTGCGGGCCACAGAGGAGAAATCCCAGTATTGTGCCTCCTGGGACTTGACCCAGTGAGGAAGTGGTGGTGGCAGAGATATCACACCATAGGAGAGCGTGCAACCTGGCACCCCCCATAGTTTAAAGCAGCCTCTATCGACTCCCTGGGTCGGAGACTCTGTGATACAACCCAGTAAAGGAGTAGTAGGGTCTGAGATAATACAGACTCGAGATCCAGAGCACCTTAAGTGAAGCCATAGTGACCCAAGGGAAGAACCCAGAGAAGGCACAAACCTCCGAAATCATGGGAAAGAGGAATAACACTGAAGTAATGAATGTGCACAACCCCACAACATCAGAACCCGATAAAACAGAAAATCAGAGATTTCTAGAAGATCAAATCAGGAAAATAACTGTAGAAATAATAGAGGTGCTTCGAAAAGAACTCAGAGAGAGCCAAAAAGAGATAAAGGATGCAATTAATGAAGTAAAGGCCTCAATTCAAAGCACAAACAACCGATTAGACCACATGGAGAACAGAATCTCGCTCTTAGAAGATGAGCAATCCAAAAATGAATGCATAGTTTCTAATCTAGAAAAAGATATCCAACAGCAGGAATCTGACATTGAAGAAATATGGGCCCATCTTAAGAGAGCTAACCTAAGAATAATTGGAATAGAGGAGGGAAAAGAAAGTGATACCAAAGGGATCAACAATCTCTTCAAGGAAGTAATAGCAGAAAATTTTCCAAATATAGAGCAAGAGGTTGATACACAGATCCAGGAAACTTATAGAACTCCCTTTAGACAGGATCCGAGAAGAGGATCCCCACGCCATATAATTGTCAAAATGACCAATGTGGAAGCCAAGCAGAGAATCTTAAAGGCAACAAAAACAAAGGGCCAAGTGACATTCAGAGGCAAACCAATTAGAATCACTCCAGACTTCCCAAACCAAGTCATGAGAGCCAGAAGGGCTTGGAGGAACATATTCCAAACTCTGAAAGAAAACAACTTCCAGCCCAAAATTTCCTATCCAGCAAAACTTTCTATCAAATTAGATGGAGAAATAAGAAGCTTCCATGACAAACAGAAACTGAAGGAATTTATGTCTTCAAAACCAGCGCTAGAGAAAATACTCAAAGAGATTAACTACAAAGAAGAAATAGGTAACACTCACCAGAACCAGAGAAACAAGAGTTTCCATCCAACAGACAACTAAGATTGGTTATCTGTGGAGATTCATTATTTATGTTAGTCTTTTACCTATCTCTAAATGGTATTGTTTGCCTTTATTGTTGTTAATTTTTAGGATTTCTAGTTGGAATATTAATATACCTTCAGATATAGCATTTGGAAATATTTTATCCAATTCTATTAGTAACTTTTAACTCTGTTTACATTGTCTTTGGATATACAATATTTTCTTTTATTTTTTAGGGAGTTTGTATATTCTTCTCTTGCCTGTGCCATTGAAATTATATCCAAGAAATCACTGCCAATTTCAATGTTGTGAGGTTTTATGACCCAGATTTTCTCCTAAAAGTTTATAGTCTTAAGATTTATATTTAGGTCTTTTATCTAGTTTGAGTTAATACTTGTATGTGGGATTAGGTAAGGGTCCAATTTTATTCTTTTCCATGTAATTATTATTTTTCAACAATATTTAGTTAAAAGATTATTATTTCCACCACCAAATCTTCGTGGAAACCTTGTCAAAAATAACTTGACAATATAGGGAAGAAGTTAGCTCTAGGCTTGTATTTAACTCCAATGGTCTATATATCTGCCTTTAGAACAGTACTACACTGTTTCAATTATTGTAGCTTTATATGGTTTGAAATCAGAAAATATACATCTTCTAGCTTTGTTTTTGCTTCGAGATTGTTTTGGGTATCTAGAGTCCATATTCCATATCAGGATAGATTTTTTTTGAAAAATAAATATATGATAGTTTCACCTAAAAAAAAGAAAAAAATATTCTCTGGTAAGAAAGAAAGCAAAAAGAAATATTGAAATGTTATCTTTAAGACATCAAAAGCTTGGTATCAGACAAATGAAACTGTTATGTGAGATGATCATTTTTAATTTTGGATAAATTGCTATAATACTAGATGTCAACCACTAAGCCAAGCATGGGAGGGAGGGATGGGGAGAGAATGGGGTGGGGATCGGGTGGGGGCTGACTGGGCGATGTGTGCATGTATGTCTACAAAAGTTTGTATCCCACTATGATGTATGAATACAGTGCACCAATAAAATAAAATAAAAAAAATAAAACAAAACAAAACAAAACAAAAAGACATTGTAAGAAAGATGTTTGTTAGATGGGCTTTCTTTTTGTTAGGGAAGGGTCAAAGCTTTGCTCTGGCTTGGATGCTGTCAGAAAACCAAAGTATTATACTTCAATATTTGTTATCTAGAAGTCAGGAAGAATGGAGCAAGACTAAAATTATAAATAGTTCAGAAACAGAAGTTACTTATCATAGCCAAAGTGTTTGGTCATGTTTATGGTTTGGAGGACATTCTTGTATTTTCTGTGTTCAGATATGATTATGAAGGAGTCTTATTTTCCTTTTGTGTATTATGGTCACAGAATGGTCTGTGTGATACTGTTATTTTGTGAGATTGTTCATGTTCAATAGAACATTTACTTTGTTGACAATGTTAGCCCAGCTGCCAGTAACATCAAGTTTAGCACTTGCTTTTTTTCCAAAGCCATCAATTGTTACAATTGTCTGTATATTTTAATTTGTAACTCTTACTCATAAGTTTTACCTGAATATTTGTCAATATAACCATCTGATGAGCTCCAAAACTAATAGTTTTGGTATATTAGTAGCAACTTACTTAGTCATTGATAAAGTATACAAGTTTGTCACACATGTAGCAAAGAAAGAAAAATAAGTGTTTTAGTGATAATCCTAGGGCTGGAGAAATTTGTTATTTTTTTTCTGAGAAATGATAGGTAAAAGTAGGTGATGAGAACGGACATAAATAGCCGGCCATGGTGGCGCACACTTGTAATCCCCGGGCTTGGGAGGCTGAGACAGGAGAGACAGGAGGATCGCATGGGTTCGAAGCCAGCCTCAGCTACTTAGTGAGGCTTTCAACAATTTAGTGAGACCCTCTTTCCAAATAAAATATAAAAAAGGTCTGGGAGTATAGCCCAGAGGTAGAAAGCCTCTGAGTTCCACCCCCAGTACCACAAAAAAAAAAAAAGAGAGAGAAAACAGACACAAAAATCTCAACTATAAAACACGACTGTCATAACAGGCAAAATCCAGTAGGTAGGCCATGGATAACTTGCTCATGAATTGGGAGTAAGGAAATTATAGAATTCAGAAACCACTTGAAAAGGCTGTCATTTGCCTCACTCATTTCTGAAAACAAGATGTAGGTAGATTGTATGTATATTTCTGATGGGTTTGCATGGTGTCAGGCTGTTTATACAATAATTACATACAAAGCTTGTTAAAAATCAGGTAGAGGCTGGGCATGGGCACACGCTTGTAACCCCAGCATTTGGGAGGCTGAGAGTGGAGGATCATGGTCCGCCGACAGCCTCAGCTACTTAGTGAGGCCTTTGCAACTCAGTGAGACCTGGTTTCAAAATAAAGAACAAAAAAATAGGATTGGGGTTGTAGCTCAGAGGTCTAACGCCCCTGGGTTCCATCCCCAGTACTGGGAAAAAAAAAAAAAAAAAATCAGGTAGAGATTCCAGGGCTCTCTCAGATATTCCAGAGTCTAATTTAGTAATTTAGTGTGTGTGTGTGTTACTGTGGATTGAACTAAGGGGCATTCTACCTCAGAGCTACATTCCTAGTCCTATTTTTTTTTTTTTTTTTTTTTTTTCGGTACTGGGGATGAAACCCAGGGGTATTCTATCTCTGAGTTACACCCACAGACCTGATTTTTATTCCTTATTTTGAAACAGGGTCTCACTGAGTTGTAAAGGGCCTAAGTAGTTGAGGCTGGCTGTGAACTGCGATCCTTCTGTCTCAGCCTACTAAATGCTGGAATTACAAGTGAGTGCTACCATGCCCAGTCTTCTCCTAGCCCTATTTCATGTTTTTATTTTGAAACAAGAGTCTAAGTTACTGAGGCTGGCCGAGAACCTCTGATCTTCCCGTTTCAGTCTTCCACATAGTGAGATCACAAACCTGTGCTACCATTCCCTGGCTTTTTTTTTTTTTTTTTTTTTCTTTCTCCTTCCAGTACTGGGAGTTGATTTAGGGGCACTCAACCACTGAGGCACAACCCTATCCCTTATTCATTTGGTACTAGGTATTGAGCCCAGGGGTATTCTACTTCTAAGATACAGCCCTAGCCCTTTTTATTTTGAAAGAGTTTCACTAAATTGCTGAGGGTCCTGCTAAATTGTGGAAGCTGGCATCAAACCTGCAATCCTCCTATCTCAAGCCTCCTGAGTGCTGGGATTACAGTCTCTTGCTACCATTTCTGGCTTATTTACTTAATTTTTTTTATTTTTTATTTTTGCGGGTCTAGGGATGGAACCCAGGGGCATTTGACCTCTGAGCTACACCCCCTGCCCTATTTTTTAATTCTTTATTTTGAAACCAGGTCTCACTGAGCTGCAGAGGGCCTCACTAAGTAGCTGAGGCTGTCCACAAACCGCGATCCTCCGGTCTCAGCCTCCCAAATGCTGGGATTACAAGCGTGTGCCACCACACCTGGCTTATTTAATTAATTTTTTGAGACACAGTCCTGCTAAACTGCCTAGTAGCCTCCCAAATTGCTGGGATTAAAGGAATGTGTTCTTGTAACTGGGCTTAGTGTGTTGAGATTAATTCATGGTATTTTCTTGCTTTTTTTAATTGCAAAGTAGTATTTGATCAGATGAATATACCAGTTTACTTATCTATTTTTCCAATGACAGGCATCTGAGATAGTTGCAGTTTTTGGAGATTATAAAGTTGCTATCAACACTTTTTCTTTTTTGGTATTGGGGATGTAACCTAGGGGCATTCTATCTCCGAGCTACACCCTCAGCCCTATTTTTTAAATTATTATTTTTTGAAACAGCATTTCACTGAGTTGCAAAAGGCCTAAGTAGCTGAGGCTGTCCATGAACCCAGATCCTCCTGTCTCAGCCTCCTAATTGCTGGGATTACAAGTGTGTGCCACCACACTTGGGTTTGCTATGAACACTTTTGTGCAAGCTTTTGGGGATATACGCTTTTATTTTTCTTGGATAAATAATGGATGTGGAACTCCTGGCTCATAGGGTAGATGTATTTCCTCTCCATTTGCCCAGAGTGAGGCTTAATAAAGATGATAAGGTCTTAAGCAACTGCTCACCAAAGGTGACTGTCAACTCTGAGGTTCTGGAAAATCCCCCTATCTAAAGGCAGAAGGATGAAAGGTATGTGTGGATAGTATCTATAGATAAATGTAACTTGTATATCACATTTGGTATTAAAGTCTTTTGGCAAATTTTTGTCTTTCCAGTTCTTGGAATTCCATTTCACTACAATCAAGCTTAGGAAGGGGAACTCTTGAATGATAGAGCTAAAAGTAATTTCTGACAAGCTAAGAGTTGTGGGGCATGCTTTAATACCAGTACTTGCGAGGCTGAGACAGGAGGATTGCAGGTTCACAGCCAACTTCAGCTACTTAGTGAGGTGCTCTGCATCTTAGTGAGACCCTGTTTCAAAATAAAGAATAAAAAAATAGGGCTGGGGGTGTGGCTTAGAGGTAGACTGCCTTTGGGTTCAATCCCAGTACTTCAAATAATAATAATAATAATAATAATAATAATTCCCGATGAAGAGGTTATTATAAACAAATATTTAATGGCATGTTTGCCATTAAACTGGGTGAGCTGGCCAATGAAGTAGGAAAATCACTCAAGTAGGCTCAAATAATGGTCTCTAAGCCCATTGGCCCTGAATCTTGCAACAAATCTTCCTCAGATCTCTTAGGCTATTGTAGTAGGTTTGTAAAACATATGCCATTTCTCTTCCACCTTTCCACGGTTAACCAGGCTTTCCTCTCATGAAAAGTCATCACAAAAGAACAATTTCATTTTCCTGCCAGAAAAATCCACCTATCTGTATTAATCCTTTATCTATCCTTTCTTCATTCTTTCTGGTCAAAATGAGGAAGACATCCTTCCTAAAGTAGTCTCCATATTCTCTTCTGTTTATCTTTTCCTTTATACTGATTAGCTATGGTTCCAAAATCTCCACCAAATCTTGTGTTGAAATTAATTGCCATTGAAGCCAGGCGTGGTGACACGCGCTTGTAATACCAGCATTTGGGAGGATGAGACTGAGGATGGCAGTTCCCGGACAGCCTCATCTACTTAGGCCCTTCGCAACTTAGTGAGACCCTGTTTCAATTAAAGAATAAAAAATAGGGCAGGGGGTGTAGCTCGGAGGTGAATGCCCCTGGGTTCCATCTTCAGACCTGGGGAAAAAAAAAAAAAGAAATTGCCATTGAAACATTAAGAGAGGGTACTTTTACAAAATACTTTATTGGTACATTGTAATTACATATCATAGTAAGATTCAAAGCGATACATACCGGTACACATCACTTGGTGTATTTTCCTCCATATGCCCCTCCTACCATTTTCTCCCTCCCCATACATGTTGGGGAGATTGGTATTGAAGCTTTCTTATATGGCCACAACCTTATTTGAACAGTTCCCTTAAGAGGTGGGATCTTGCAGGACATGGTAGCGCACTCTTATAATCCCAGCATTCAGGAGGCTGAGACAGGAGGATTGTACAGGTTCAAAGCCAGCCTCAGCTACTTAGTGAGGCTCTCAGCAACTTAGTGAGACCCTGTATCCAAATAAAATGTAAAAGAGGTCTGGGAGTAGAGCCCAGAGGTAGAAAGCCCCTGGATTCTGTGTTCCAGCCCCAGGCCCCGAAAAAAAAAAAAAAAAAAAAAAAAAAGAGGTGGTATTTTTAAGAAGCAATCAGGACAAGAGGGTTCTACCCTCATACTTTTTTTTGTGTATATTTTTCTGCGTATTTTTTTATACTTTTTTAGTTGAAAATAAATGGTATACATTTAAACTGTACTTGGTGCCTTCTCCCCCACTATCCCCGCTTTCCCTTCCCCCCTCCCAACAATGATTGTCCAGGGTAACCATGCTATCTATATTCATACTTTTACACATATTCAGATGTAGACCCTCATAATTTGATTAGTGCTGTTACTGAGGTTTCTGATACAAAGGATGAGGATCGTTTTTCTGTGTCTTTAGTGTTCCCTTGCCTTATCTTCCTGTTACAACACTGCTCTTGGATTTCCCAGTCTCCAGAACTACAAGCCTGAATGAGCTTGTTTATTCTTTACCCTGTCTGTGGTATTTTTAGATCAACAGTAAGACACTGGTTCATTCCCATCGCTATGCAAGCCTCCCCAAACTACTTCTATGTGAAAGCTTATTTCTCCACACTAGGTACTGCTCTGATTGCTGGCCTATCTCTGTGCCTTCACGATAGCAGAACCTTCTTTTTTTGTGTGTGCGTGTGTGGTAGGCTTTCTACCTCCGGACTACTCTCCCAGACCTATTTTATCTTTTATTTGGAATCAGGGTCTCACTAAGTTGCTGAGAGCCTCACAAAGTAGCTGAGACTGGCTTCAAACCTGTGCGATCCTCCTGTCTCAGCCTCCCAAGTACTGGGATTAACTGAAAGCCCATCTCCTCTTTCTTTCTTTCTTTCTTTCTTTCTTTCTTTCTTTCTTTCTTTCTTTCTTTCTTTCTTTCAGATTTAAAGAAGTTTATTAGAAAGACAGGAATACAGAAAATAGAAATACAGAAAATAGTTACAGCCCCATGCCAAAATGGCATGAGGGGGGGAGGGTGGCCCAGGCCAACTCACCACTCCCCCCAATCTCCTCTTTCTTATCTGGGCCACCAAGGTTGGCCATATAGGCATTACAAAGAAACATTTTAAGTATATAAGGGATTGACAGGCCGAATTCTCAGGGTGCAAAACAAAAGGCATGTAAATACTGCAGCCTGGAATGTTGGATGACTCGCCAGGTTGAGAAACTATCTTTCTGCAGTGTGTAGGGAATGTGATGTCTGCTGCCATTTGCAATACAGTTGTGGAAGGGCAGCGGCACGCAACAAGTGCTCGGCGCTCTCGCACTCCCGCCAGCCCGCCGCGCCCTCCTCGCGGACCCGCGTCCCGGCCCCGGAGCGGGGGTGAGGACGGGGTGGAAGGTGAGCGGACGAGCCGCGCGGCTCCCGGCCAATGGCAGCTCTTGAACTTACACCTCCAGACGTCAGCGCGGCGGTGGCAACGGATGTCACACAGCTTGCTCGGAAGTGTCTCCTCCCGCCTCGGCCGAGGGGCGAGCGCCCGCCCGCGGCCTCCAGCGGCCCGGGGCGCCGGAGCCCGCGCGCGCGCCCGCCCGCCCCGCGCGCGCCCGCCCCGCCCTCCCTCCCGGCCCGGCCGCGCGCCCCTGCGGCTCGGAGCTGTGTCGCGGGCGCGCGCGCCGCCGGCGGAGCCGCAGTTAAAATGGTCCGAGCGGGACCCGGCGTCGCCCCCGGCGCGGCGCGGACCGACTGAGCCGGCGCGCCGGGCGCGGACGGTCGCCGAGCCTGAGACTCGCTCGCCCACTCGCGCCCCCCCAGCCCGCGCCCCTCGCCCCCCCCCCCCCCGGCTTCCCGGGGCAAAGCATGTCGCCCCCGTCGCGCCGGGCCGCCCGCCGCTGACGCCCACCCCGCCGGGCGTGCGCGCCCGAGTGTGCGCAGGCGGCGACCCGCCGCGGGCCCAGGCCCCGCCGCCGCCGCCGCCGGCCGCGCCTCCCCTCCCGCGCTGCCCCCCGCGGGCCTTCTATATGGGCCACCTTCTCTCCAAAGAGCCGCGAAACCGCCCGAGCCAGAAGAGGCCTCGCTGCTGCAGCTGGTGCCGCCGCCGGCGCCCCCTGCTCCGGCTGCCCCGCCGGGCCCCGGCCAAGGCGCCCCCGCAGCCCGCGGCGCCCCGGAGCCGGGACTGCTTCTTCCGCGGGCCCTGCATGCTCTGCTTCATCGTGCACAGCCCCGGCGCGCCCGCCCCCGCCGGCCCGGAGGAGGAGCCGCCGCTCTCGCCGCCGCCGCGGGACGGGGCCTACGCCGCCGCCGCCGCCTCCTCGCAGCACCTGGCGCGGCGCTACGCGGCCCTGGCCGCCGAGGACTGCGCCGCCGCCGCCCGCCGCTTCCTGCTGTCCTCGGCCGCCGCCGCCGCCGCCGCCGCCGCCTCGGCCTCGTCGCCCGCCTCCTGCTGCAAAGAGCTGGGGCTGGCCGCCGCCGCCGCCTGGGAGCAGCAGGGCCGCGGCCTCTTCCTGGCCAGCGTGGGGCCCGTGCGCTTCCTCGGGCCGCCCGCCGCCGTGCAGCTCTTCCGGGGGCCGCCGGCCGAGCCCCCCCCGCCCCCCGAGATGGTGTGCAAGCGCAAGGGGGCCGGGGTCCCCGCCTGCACCCCCTGCAAGCAGCCCCGCTGCGGCGGCGGGGGCTGCGGGGGCGGCGGGGGCGGCGGCGGGCCCGCGGGAGGAGGCGCCTCGCCGCCGCGGCCCCCCGACGCGGGCCTGTGCCCCGGCCCCGAGCAGCCCCCGCCGCCGCTCTGCCCCCCGCCGCCGCCGCCGCCGCCGCCGCCGGCCCCCGCCGCCGGCGCCGCGCTCCAGGCCGGCGGGGACGCGGCCCGAGCCGGGGGCGCCGCCCCCTCGTCCGCGCCGCAGCAGCGGGAGTGCGGCGACGCGGAGCGCCCCGAGCCCGCCGACCACCCCTGCGACTGTCACCGGGAGCCGCCCCCCGAGGCCCCCGACATCAACCAGCTGCCGCCGTCCATCCTGCTTAAGGTGGGTCTGGGCGAGGGGCAGGGACGCCCGCCTTCCCCAGCCCGGCCCCCTCCCCGGCGCACTCTCCTCCCCTCGGTAGAGGAGGGGGCTCCCTGACAGCTGGGAGCCGGCGGAGGGGAGACCCGTGGGCAGCCGGCCTCCCTTAGGGCCTTTTTTTTTTTTTTTTTTTTAGTTGAAAAACTTGGAGCCTGCTCTGAGCGCTTTTAGCAGCTTAGGTCTGTTACCCACAATTCAAGGGTTATCTATTAGACACCCTATGCACTGGCTTAGAAACTATTCCTAGGTTTTCTTTAATCAGTTGGACAATCTATACTTTGTTGCTAAGAGCTTCACACATTAGTATTTTCAGTCTTAGGTTGTTTCAAGTCTGACAGCTGCTAGTTAATGTCAGTAGCAATTTTATGGAGTATTCACCCTGATCAGCCACTGTGCCAGAGGTTTATATACATATCTCATTACTTCCTCCAGTTCCTGCTGGGAGACAAATACTCTGAATCATTATATTATACAAGAATAAGCTGATATGTTAGTGTTTGGGCCGGGAAGATTACAGTAGTGAGTCAGGCAGAAGTGGTATATACCTGTGGAGCTAAGTCCTAGAGAGCCCAGAGTGGGTGAGTGGCTTGTACAAGGTCACATAAAGTAAAAAGCAGATCTAGGTCTTGAAATAGGTAATTTAGGCCAACTTGACCTATGTTTATGATATATTTTTTCCTACATAAAAGAATATAGATTATTAGAAGGTATTGCTACTTTGTTGTTGTTGTTGTTGGGGAGGTGGCTGAGTGGAGAAGAGTTGAATGCCCTATGAGAACTTTGTGTCACTTTTAGTTACTAAGTAAAATCTGCACTTTTGTCAGTGCTAGTGATAAACTTTAGTTATGTGATAAGAGTTTGTATTAAGTATTTTTCACTTCTTTTGCCCTTGTTTTTCTTCTTTGTCCCCAGTCATTCCTTTCTGGAGCTTAATAAATAGAAACCTACTTTTTTTGTTTAGTGTGGATGACATTTAAGACTAGCCAGAAATAACCTTGATAAGAAATTGGCTTTTATTGTTACTGAAGTAGCTATTAGGAATTACAGTTGTTATTGCCATCAGTATATTGCCTGTGATTAGACTTTTTGCATATTTATAATTCTGTTTGAATCGGTTCTGCTGTGATGTTAAATTAAGTCTTGTGAATAATATAGCAAAAGAGTGGGAAAGCTTATATTTCGTGTGTGTGTGTGTGTGGTGCTGGGGATAGAACCCAGAGGCATTCTACCTCCTAGCCACACACCCCCAGCCCTACTTGCTAGGTTGATGAAAGTCTGGCTACTTGCCGAGGTTGTCCTCAAACCTGTGATCTTCCTGTCTCAGCCTCCCAAGTACTGGGATTACACCATGCCTTGCTGAAAATTGCCTTGTGTCAAATTCTGATGTCAAGAGTTAACTATTCTGGAGGTATATTTGTTGGAGGAGTAATTGCTTACTTTGTGTATGCAGGGGGTGTACTTTAGGGTAGAGAGAACATTACCAAGTTCTTTAAGTCACTGGATGACCTGGATAAATAAAATATCATCAAATATTTGGTATAGAAGTTTTATTACTATCTTATTTGGCAAGGTAAGGCTATGTAAAAACAAACCCAAACAAAAACTAGATCGCCTTCCTCTATCTAAAACATTCTTTCATGACATTAAAAAAACAAGAAAGGACCTGATCTCATAATAAAGAGAAACCCATGGGAAAATGTAGTCTATCTACTACATTGTTCTTTTTTATATTTTTATTGTGGGTTGTTGAAAACTTGGTCTAAGGTACATTTAGGAATTGTCCATGGACTTGCCCTGTAGAGTTCTTGGACAGTAGATTCTATTCCCTGTATTAGAAACTTGGATAGTTGTTCTTTGAGTCCCATGGTTTGTCCAAGTGGTATTCAGCATGAATTGATTAGACTGGGATGCATTGAAATTGAGATTTTTTTTTTTTAAATCAGTGTCTGCCAACCCTAGTAGAACTCTTTGATGGGAGAGGCTCTGTGCATATGTATCTTGTTCATTGCTCAATCTTCTCCCTTAAGTACGGTGCCTGATATGTACTGTAGTAATACTTGGTAAATATTAATGAACCAATGAATGTGAACAACTAGGTGTTCATAGAGTCTGGGCTAAGACTCTGTGTGACTACATCACACCACCAAGAAGGTTCTAAGGAATCTTCATGTTTGACTTGAATTACTGTAGTTTAAGCTACAGTAGAGCTATGTGATGGTGAAAAGTTCTGATTCTTTGATAAGTGCTGAAGACTGTTAGTTTGGAGAAGAGACGAAGCTATGACACCTCCAGCCCCTCCCCACTGCCAGTATTAGGTTGTATAGAGAGACACAAATCCATCATTGGGAAATAATCTTAATATGTGTTTTCCTCCCTTGATAGTAGATCAGTAGGCTTTCTGAATATATTGCTTCATCTTTTGTGTTAGTAAATTACTAACACAAAATTACTAATTGTTAAAAATTGAGGGGCCAGGGGAAAAGTTTGAGAGAGAAATATGAGGAAATGTGGTTTAAGGTATGCTTTGGGGAAAGCTATCATATATTTGCCCAGTTTTTTTCCAGGTATGGAAAGAAAGAGAAACTAAGATCTGTGTTGCTCTATAGGCTTTTGGCTCAGTATCAACAAGACTTATACATAATTCATGCTCTGTGCTGTGAACCATATACAATATAAAAGTAAAGCCAAAGTTTACCTTGCGTTAACTCCTATCTTCCCATCTGATTTCCTCTTCAGAGTTAACCAACCACTGCAAACAATGTAGGTTGTTTTTCCAAACTAATATGCCAACACATTAGTCACTAACTATATATATATGTGTATATATATACATGCACATATATGTATATGTAGTAAATAAATATGCATATTTATTACTTTTTTGTATGTGAAACCTAGGGGCATCTTACATGAGCTTCACCCTCAGCTCTATTTTATCCTTTTATTTTTTAATTTTAATGTTTATTTTGCAGTACTGGGGATGGAACCCAGGGCCCTTCTACCTCCGGGCTATACTCCAGACCTATTTTATATTTTATTTGGAAACAGGGCCTCTTAAGCCAGTTGAAGCTGGCTTCAAACCTGCAGGATCCTCCTGTCTCAGCCTCCCAAGCATGGGGATTACAAGCTTGTGCCATCACACCTGGCACAGCCCTATTTTTTATTCTTTATTTTGAAACAGGGTCTCAGTGGGTTGCAAAGGACCTCACTAAGTAGCCGAGGCTGTCCTCAAACAGCAATCCTTTTGTTTTAGCCTCCTGAATGCTGGGATTAGAAGAATGTACCACCACACCCCAGCTTCCTTTTATTTTGAAACATTTAAGTTGTGAAGGGCCTAAGTTGCTGAGCTGGCCACATGTTTAAATTTAAAATAGTTAGCTGGGTGTGGTGGCTCATGCTTGTAATCCTAGCGCTTGCTTGGGAGGCTGAGACAGGAGGATCACGCAGGTTTGAAGCCAGCCTCAGCTACTTAGTGAGGCTCTCAGCAATTTAGTGAGACCCTGTTTCCAAATTAATTATAAAAATAGATCTGGGAGTATAGCCTGGAAGTAGAAAAGCCCCTGGGTTCCACCCCCAGTACCACCAAAAGAAAAAAAATAATAAAGTAGTTAAGTACAATTTAAAATTAAGGACATTTCAGAAATGTATAGTCACATGTGGTTGGTGCCACTGTACCAGCCTGTATAGATATAGAACATTTTCATCACCACTGAACGTGCTGTATAAACTGTCATTTTTTTTTCATGAATGGCATCAAAATGCTCACGGTTTGTAACTTTTGCTTTTTTGTTAACAGTGTGGTTTGGTGGTCTTATTAGCATTATAGTTTCCTTCTTCATTCTTTTAAACTGCTGCTTAGTATCACATAGTATTCTTATACTGTATTATATTTTTCTGTTAAGGTTTTTTTTTTTTTGCTACTGAGAAGTTGGTTGTAGAGTTTTTTCTTTTTTTCTTTTGTGGTACTGGGGGTTAGGGTATCAGGACATTCTATCTCCACTCTACACCTCCAGCCCTATTTTTTATTCTTTATTTTGAAACAGTGTATCACTGAGTTACAAAGGGCCTCACTAAGTAGCTGAGCCTGGATCCTACTGTCTCAGCCTGCCAAATGCTGGGACTACAAGCTTGCACCATTGAGCCCAGCTCACTTGTCATATTTTTTAGGGTAGATTTTAAGAAGTGGAATTTCAGGGTAGAAGAGTGTGTATTTGGAATTATGGAAAATCTTTTCTAACAATTAGAGTGGTCTTAAAAATGGAATGAATTCTCTTTTGAAATAGCCTTATAGGAAGTCATAATTATGTAACATAAGAACAGGAAGAGGTAGAAACATGCAAAATGGCTTAAACTGACCTTTTTTTCCCTCTTGGTATTGGGGATTGAACCCAGGGATGTCCTGCCTCTGATTTACACCCCCAACTGGGGATGGAACCCAGGGGCATTCTACCTCTGAGTGACACCTCCAGCCCTATTTTTTATTCTTGGTGGTACAGGCCTTCCTGGAAACCCTTCTACATCCAGGCTACGTCCCCAGACATATTTTTATACTTCTTTTTTTTTAATTTTTGGAAACAGGGTCTCTTAAGCCAGCATGTCTGGCTTCAAACCTGGTGAGCCTCTTGCCTCCGCCTCAGAAGTGCGGGGATTACAAGCGTGCACCACCATGCCTGGCTTATTTTTTATTCTTTATTTTGAAACAGGGTCTCATGGAGTTGCAGAGGGCCTCACTATAAGTAGCTGAGGCTGGCTTCAAACCTCCGCAGTCCTCCTGTCTCAGCCTCCCAAATGCTGGTATTACAAACATGCACCACCGTGACTGGTATTTTTTATTCTGAAACAAGGTCTCACTAAATTGCTGAGCCTGGCCTGGAACCTGCAACCCTCCTGTCTCAGCCTCCTAATCACTGGGATTACAGGCATGTACTACCACGCCTGCCTAGTTTATTCTGATATTTTAGTGAACTGCAGACCCTGGGCTGAGTCACAGCTCATTGTTTTCCTGTGTACAGGCAGTTAACAAACTGCTTAAGAGGGCCTGAATATTCAGGGTTGTTATATAAGGGATTGCTGAATTGTGGGGGACTTACACCAGACAAGTTCTAAACCACTGCTTCAGAGGCCAATTTTGTAATTGGGTTTGTAGCATTGAGTTGTGGTGTAAGAAATTTGAGAAGCAGAGAATGACTCTTCAAACGTCAGCTCTGGGAGTAGCATTTTTTTTTTTTTTAACAGTATTTAATTCTGTTACAGTTGGTCTTTGGTTACTGGATTGTTTTGGATCCACAAGCTAGTTTCAGTCTTTGCTACTTGTTGCCCTTATGACTTTAGAAAACTCTGCCTGCTAACATCACAATTAGATTTTTATATGGTGACACCACTGTGCAACAGTTTTATCTAGTTACTATTTGAGCAGTTGGGTATCTTGAGATCTGAATTTAAATATTCAGGACTGTGCTTTGGGTTTAGAATATTTTGCTCTCTGTCAGCAGCTCTATTTCTTTCCAAAGTAAACTAGGTAGAAGATCTAAAATCTATCATCACCTTTAGAAAACTTTCTAACAGTGTATTCACCTCTGATAATGTCAGTAGGTAATCAATCTTTATAGATTTGGTACTAATGGGTTGCAGTGGTCAAGGCTGAGTTTTATGAGAGAAACATACTTCTGTAGGAAAGCTTATGCACCTATCTACTTTTTCTAGATGTGAAAACAGGGATGAAATCAAAAGTGAGAATCAAGGAAGAAAAGTAATACCACTTAAAGCTTTGAGTCTTGGCTACTAGCGGGTAGGAGGAATTAAGTTATATACACACCTTTTCAGAAATGCTTGATTTAAGGCTCTAGTTAACAGATTACCTTTAGAAGAGATGTCTCTGTTGTTCTAGGGATGATTCAAGTGCTGAAATGGAGGGTCTTTTAGAAAGGTTTTTTTTTTGTGGGTCTGGGGATGGAAACCAGGGTCATTTGACCTCCAAGCTATGCCCCCTGCCCTATTTTTTTGTCCTTTATTTTGAAACAGGGTGTCACTAAGTTGCAGAAGGCCTCATTAAGTAGCTGAGGCTGTCTGCGAACCGCGATCCTCCAGTCTGAACCTCCTGAATGCTGGGATTACAAGTGTGTGCCACCATGCCCAGCTAGAAAGTTAGCTTTCTAAATTAGCTTTCTTTGCAGAAGGATACCAGGGTGGTCTTGATTAACTTAATTAGGTTGCCAAAAATGAGTTTGTTTACTTTTCATTTAAGAATTCCATCAGTTTTGGTGCCTTGTAGTGAGAAGCTGTCAAGGGGTACCTCAAGCCTTTTTTTTTTTTTTTTGTCAAATAAATGATAGGGAAAGGAAAGAGGATAAATAAATAAAGTCAAGAATGGACACATTTCACATCAGCACAACATATTCTAAAACAATTGCTTAGCACTGGGTCAAATATTCTATTTTATGCTTAGCATCCCATTATGTCCTTTATAGAATCTAGACACATGTGGATTTAGTCTATGATGTGTGAATTTTAAGTCATTTTACTTTTGCAAGAGAAAACTGACATTCGAAAAAAGTAATAATCAAAAGTCAGACATGTTACAAACAAGGTGTTGCTCAGTTCCAGTTATGCCCCACTTAAATATTTGTTAAGGGACAAATAAACCCTTTAAGACCATATAGTCCTTTACCCAATGATCTTTCTCTAGAACTCTTTTCCTCAGTTATAAAATGAGGAGAATGACCATAAAAATATCCACAAGAGAGATTGGTGAAGAACTGTGACTCCTTTTCACCCACAAAAAGGTATAAAACTGGGTATAAGCCTAGAGGCCCAAGGCTATTCAGGTCCTAGAAACTGGTTAAAAGTAAATGGAAAATTGGTAAGCACTTATTCTTAGAAAAACTGTTGAGGATTTATGTAAGAACAGTGGAAGTCTACAGCATTCTGGCCTTGGCCCTTACTGTGTCCCCTGTCCCAGCACCTTTGGCAAAGGAAAATCAGCACCTTTTCTTCTGGAGGGTTGATTCAGTTTGGGACAGTAAAAAAACTGAAAGTGATGAACTTGTTAGGAAAATAATTAGGAAATCCTACACAAATGCTAGTCTGAGGTTGTGGTGCCAGTAGGATATACAGGAGATTAAACAGGCTGACCCTGGAAATGAGAGAATCATGAAGGGATAATCTTTCCATATGTTCTATTTATTGTAAAACTATGGCCATGTGTGTGAGGGGGTGTGTGATAGGTGGCTGAGAGTGTCTAGCAGGAAGGAAGGTTCAAGGCAAATTTAAGAATTGGCCAGAACCCAGTGTAGTAGCACACACTTGTAATCCCAGTATTTGAGAGACTCAGACAGGAGGATTGCAGGTTCATGGCCAGCCACAGCAATTTAGTGATGCTCTCAGCAACTTAACAAGACCCTGTTTGAAAAAACAATAAAAAATAGGGCAGGGGTGTGTAGCTCAGGTAGGATGCTCCTGGGTTCAATCCCTAGTGCGCGCGCGCACGCGCGCGCGCGCACACACACACACACACACACAAATAAAAAAAATGAAAAAAATGAAAAAGCCTTGAATGAATATATTCTTTCTAACCCATACATAGATTGAAACATACCTTTGACATATAACAAGCTGAAAAGACATTCATGTGAAACGCAGTTCAGACACAGGATTACATTTTTAGGAAGTCAGGCTAAGGAATATGAGAACTAAAGCCTGAGCAGAGGTACTACTCACACTAGAGACCAGAGATTCTATAGTTAGAGACTAGTTAGATATAATATAAAAGGCTCTGAAAAATAAATTCTACAGTTACTACAGTGAATGTCTAGTTTTTAACAAAAACATTTGAGACATGTAGAAAGACAGAAAAATATGACTATACTGAGGAAGAAAACTGTAGTTAATGGAAATTAACTCTGTTTTTTTTTTTATTTTTCTATTTTGGTGGTACTGGGGATGGAACCCTGGGGCCTTCTACCTCTGAGCTACACTCCCAGACCTATTTTATATTTTATTTGGAAACAGAGTCTCTTAGGCCAGCTGAGGCTGGCTTCGAACCTGCGCGATCCTCCTGTCTCAGCCTCCCAAGCACAGGGATTACAAACCTGCGCCACCACGCCCGGCTTGGAAATTAACTCTGAATGGGCCTAGATATTAGATTTAGCAGACAAAAACTTAAAATGTCTTATTACAAACATAATGCTAACACTTGTAATTCCAGTACTTTGGAAGATGAGACAGGAGGATCGTAGGTTCGTTGGTTCGTGGCCAGCCTCAGCTCCTTAGGGAGAAACTCTGCAGCTTAGTGAGACCCTGTTTCAAAGTAAAGGATAGCAAGGCCCTCAACAATATAGCAAGACACTCTTTCAAAATAAAAAATAAAATAGGGCTGGGGGTGTGGCTTGGTGGTACAATGCCCCTGGGTTTAATCCTCAGCACCATTAAAAAAAAAATGAGAACATTTTAAAAATAATTGTAGAATTAATCCAGAGATTAATTTTAACATTAATCCAGTAAAGGGGAAACTCAGTAAAGAGATGGAAAGTAGCTGGGCATGGTGGCTCACATGGTAATCCCAGTACTTGGGTGGCTGAGAAAGGATTGTGGGTTTGAGGCCAGTCTTATCAATTTAGTGAGACCCTTATTTCAAAATAAAAAGCAAATAAAGAGCTTGGGGATGTAGGAGATAGGATACCTCGATTCAATCATCAGTACCTAAAACCAAACAAAAATGGATACCTCTGAGTTCAATCATCAGTACCCAAAACAAACAGAAATAAACACTTTATTTATTTTGCAGTACTGTGGATGGAACCCAGGGGCATTCTACCTCCAAACTACACCTCCAGCCCTATTTTTTTATTCTTTATTTTGAAACAGGGTCTCACTAAGTTGCGGAGGGCCTCACTAAGTAGCTGAGGCTGTCCGTGAACTGCCATCCTCAGGTCTCAGCCTCCCTAATGCTGGGATTACAGGTGTGCACCACCTGCCTGGCTCATTTTTGTTCTTTTTGATGCTATCATAAATGGAAGTGCTTTCCTAACCTTACCTTTGATTTTTCATTGCAAGTGTATAAAAATATTTAATAGCTCTTCAATTTATTTTTGTGTTTATTCTCTAAGATTTCCTATATATTAGGTTATGACATCTGTTTTGATTCTTACTTTTCAATCTGGAAACATTTTATTTATTTTTCTTGCTTAATTGTCCTGGCCAGGATCTCCAGTAGTGTTGCATAGAGGTGGTGATAGTGTCCATCTTTATCTCATTCCAGATCTCATGGGAAAAACTTACAGTTTTACACTATTACATATGATGGTAGCTGGTAGATAGAGATAGGTAGATTCAAATTTCAGGATTAAGCTGGGTGTGGTGGCACACGCTTGTAATTATAGTGCGTGGGAGGCTGAGACAGGAGGATCACACAGGTTCGAAGCCAGCCTCAGCTACTTAGTGAGGCTCTCAGCAACTTAGCAAGACCATGTTTCCAAATAAAGTATAAAATAGGGCTGAGGTAGAGCCTGGAGGTAGAAAGTCCCTGGGTTCCACCCCCTAGTACCATCCCCCCAAAAAAAAATTCAGAATGAAGAAATGCTAGATTTGTGGAGTGTTTTAATCAAGAGAAGGTGTTTTTATTGAATGCCTTTTCCTCTATCAACTGAAATGATAATTTTCTTAGCCTTCATTTTATTAATATGGTGCATTACCTGTCCCTGATTCCCCACCCCCCCCATGTTGAATTACCTTTGCAGTCCTGGGAAAAATCCCTTATGTCATGTCATATATAGTCCTTCTTTTACTGTGTTGCTGGTTTTAGTTTGGGGTGTGTGTGTGTGTGTGTGTGTGTGTGTGTGTGTGCGCGCGCGCGCGCGCACGCATGCATGTGCACATGTGTTACTGGGCATTCTGTCTCTGAGCTACACTCCAAGTCCCTTTTTTTGGTTTTGAAACAGGGCCTTGCCAGGTTGCTGAGTTTTGTTGCAGTGCTCAAATGCATCAATTTGCTGTCCTCAAACCTGCAGTCCTCTTTCTCAGCCTCCCAAGTACTGGGATTACATGAGTGTGCTACCACACCTTGCTCAGTTTGAAGATTTTTATATTTATACTCAAAGGACATTGGACTGTGGTTTTCTTTGATTTCTTCATTTGGCTTTGGTATTAGGGCCTTCTGGAATGGATCAGGAAGTTATACTTGCTCTAATTTTTAGAAGAAATTAAGAAGGATTGGTAGCTGGGCATGGTGGCACACATTTGTAATCCTAGTACTTGGGAGACTGAGCCAGCCTTCACAATTTAGTGAGGTCCTCTCCAGTTTAGTGAGGTCCTCTGCAATTTAGTGAGACCTTGTTTCCAAATAAAAAGTAAAATAGGGCTGGGGATGTAGTTCAGAGATAGTATGTCCTTAGGTTTAATCCTCATTACCACACACACACACACAAAGATTGATGTTAATTCTTTTTTTTTTTTTTTTTTTTTTTTTTGTGGTACTGAGGGTGGAACTCTGGGGTTCTTTTTCTACCTCCGGGCTATACTTATTTGGAAACACGGTCTCATTAAGTTGGTGAAACCTCACTAAGAAGTAGCTGAGGCTGGCTTCAAACCTGTCAGATTCTCCTGTCCCAAGCGCTGGGATTACAAGCGTGCGCTGCCACCATGCCCGGTGATGTTAATTCTTTAAATCTATATTCTTCAAGCCTTTCACCAGCCTTGTGTGGTGGAACATGCTTTTGTAATCCCAGTACTTGGGAGGCTGAGACAGGAGGATTGTAGGTTCATAGTCAGTCTTAGCAATTTAGAAGGCTCTCAGTAATAACCTATTGAGACCCTGTTTCCAAATAAATAAAATCGGGCTGGGTGTGTAGCTTGGAGGTAGAATGCCTCTGATTTCAATCCCCAGTATAAAAATAAATAAATAAAAACCACAAAAATGAAAAACAAAAAACTTGTCACCAATGAGGCCATCTACTCCTTATAACTGTAAGAATCTATATTATCAAGAAGTAACAGCTTTCAGGTGAGGGGTCACAGGCCCTGCAAAGCAGGGCTATTTTAAAGATAACTGAGTTTATAAAAGTTTGAGTTTATTATGAGTGGGCTTTTGAGCTAATAAGCCTTAGCTTCCAGGGAAGAAATGGGGCGATACACAGAGGTCATCTTTCTTTCATTTATGTAACACTTCTGCTTGCTCTAACTCCCTGTTGAATCCTTGTAATGAATTTTTTTTTGTTACTTTTTGTTTTTTTTCCTTGTAATAAATTTTGAATTTTAGTTATTATACTCCAAAATTTTTATTTGGTTTGTTTTTATAATTTCTACTTTTTTATTAGTACTACTTATTTGATGAAGTGTCTAAGTATCTCTGTATGATTCTCAATGTTTTCTTTTTTTTTTTTTCTACTTTATTTTACTTTTTTGCCACACTGAGTATTGAACTGAGGGCCTCATGCATGCTAGGAAAGAGCTCTGCCTTTGAGCTACACCCCCAACCCTCCTATAGTTCTTTGTGCATGGCTTCCTTTAGCTCTTGGAGCCTATCTATAAATTGTTGATTTATTGAATTTGTCTTAAAAGCCCAATATCTGGGCTTTCTCATGGGCAGTTTCTGTTAATTTCTTTATTTCTGTGGGTAGGACATGCTTTTTTTTTGGCTCCTGCATGCACACACATGTATAAATAATACTTTATTACATATATAGTTTGTGCTATATAATATATTTTATATTACATATATGTTAAACAGGACAGTGCAAATAATAATGTGGCAATTCTGGAAATCAGATTCTCTCTCTTGGGTCTGTTGTTACTGCTTGTGGTTGTTGCTGTTTGTGTTCCTTCTAATGTATGTAGCTTTTGAAGTCTCTGGTTAGCTTAGTGATTCCATAGTGATTCTACAGAAATTTCCTTAAGTTCTGAAACTCACCTGCATTTTTTCTTAAATATTTTCCCTGTTGCTGTAAACCTTTTATTAGCCTCTAAAGTTTATTTTTAAATTTTTGATATTTTGGTACCGGGAATTAAACCCAGGGGTGTTCTACCTCTGAATTACACTCCTACCCCTATTGCATTTTTTTCTAATTTTTTTTTTTATTGGTGCACTGTATTTATACATCATAATGGGATAAAAAAAAAAAAAACAACAAAAAACTTTTGTAGACATACATGCACACATCGCCCAATTAGCCCCTACCTGATTCCCACCCTGTTCCCTCCCCATCCCTCCTTCCCATGCTTGGCTTAGTGGTTGACATCTAGTATTATAGCAATTTATCCAAAATTAACAATGATAATCTCGCAGAACAGTTTCATTTGTCTGATACCAAGCTTTTGATGACTTAAAGATAACATTTCAACATTTCTTTTTGCTTTCTTTCTTACCAGAGAATATTTTTTTTAGGTGAAACCATCATACATTTATTTCTTTATTTTTCAGAAAAAAATCTATCCTAATATGGAATATGGACTCTAGATACCCAAAATGATCTCGAAAAAGAACAAAGCTAGAAGATGTATATTTTCTGATTTCAAACCATGTAAAGCTACAATAATTGAAACAGTGTAGTACTGTTCTAAAGGCAGATATATAAACCATTGGAGTTAAATAAAAGCCTAGAGAAAAATTCTTCCATATATTGTCAAGTTATTTTTGACAAGGTTTCCACGAACATTTGGTGGAGGAAATAATTATCTTTTAACTGAATATTGTTGAAAAATAATAATTACATGAAAAAGAATAAAATTGACCCTTACTTAACATCATATACAAATATTAACTCAAAATAGATAAAAGATCTAAATATAAATCTTAAGACTATAAACTTTTAGAAGAAAATCTGGGTCATTAAACCTCACAAAATTGAAATTGGTAGTGATTTCTTGGATATGATTTCAATGGCACAGGCAACAGGAAGGTAAACAAACTCCCCCAAAATTAGAAAAAATATTGTATATCCAAAGATAATGTAAACAGAGTTAAAAGTTACTGATAGAATGGGATAAAATATTTCCAAATGCTATATCTGAAGGTATATTAATATTCCAACTAGAAATCCTAAAAATTAGCAACAACAAAAGCAAACAATACAATTTACAGATATGTAAAAGACTAACATAAAAAATGAATCTCCACAGATAACCAATCTTAGTTGTCTGTTGGATGGAAAATCTTGTTTCTCTGGTTCTGGTGTGTGTTACCTATTTCTTCTTTGTAGTTAATCTCTTTGAGTATTTTCTCTACCGCTGGTTTTGAAGACATAAATTTCTTCAGTTTCTGTTTGTCGTGGAAGCTTCTTATTTCTCCATCTAATTTGACAGAAAGTTTTGCTGGGTAGGAAATTTTTGGCTGGAAGTTGTTTTCTTTCAGAGTTTGGAATATGTTACTCCAAGCCCTTCTGGCTCTCATGACTTGGTTTGGGAAGTCTGGAGTGATTCTAATTGGTTTGCCTCTGAACTTCACTTGGCCCTTTGTTTTGGTTGCCTTTAAGATTCTCTGCTTGGCTTCCACATTGGTCATTTTGACAATTATGTGGCGTGGGGATCCTCTTCTCTGATCCTGTCTAACAGGAGTTCTATAAGTTTCCTGGACCTGTGTATCGACCTCTTGCTCTATGTTTGGAAAATTTTCTACTATTACTTCCTTGAAGAGATTGTTGATCCCTTTGGTTTCACCTTCTTTTCTCTCCTCTATTCCAATTATTCTTAGGTTAGCTCTCTTAAAATGGGCCCATATTTCTTCAATGTCAGATTCCAGCTGTTGGATTTTTTTTATAAATTAGAAACTATGCGTTCATTTTTGGAGTGCTCATCTTCTAAGAGCAAGATTCTATTCTCTATGTGGTCTAATCGGTTGTTTGTATTTTGAATTGAGGCCTTTACTTCATTAATTACATCCTTTATCTCTTTTTGGCTCTCTCTGAATTCTTTTCAAAACAGCTCTATTATTTCTACAGTTATTTTCCTGATTTGATCTTCTAGAAATCTCTGAATTTCTGTGTTATTGGGTTCTGATGTTGTGGGGTTGTGGGCATTCATTGCTCCATTGTTTTTCCTCTTTCCATGATTTTGGAAGTTTGTGCCTTCTCTGGGTTCTTCCCTTGGGTCACTAAGACTTCACTTAAGGTGCTCTGGATCTCAGTTCCCACTACTCCTTTACTGGGTTGTATCGCAGAGTCTCAGACCCAGGGAGTTACATGAGGCTGCTTTAGACCATGGGGAGTGCCAGGTTGGGTGTTCTCCTATGGTGTGATATCTCTGCCACCGCCACTCCTCCACTGGGTCAAGTCCCTGGGAGTGCAGTACTGGGATTTCTCCTCTAGGGGCCGCAATTTTACTTACTGTTGATGAATGCGCCGATGGAGCTGTAGTGGACTCAGTGAATTCGCTGCTGTTGCCACCGGAGGCAATATGGCGCCAATGCTATGCCCTCGGCCCTGAGGCTGGCGTATTTCTTCTCTGGTTTTGAGCTCTGCTCTGAGTCCCTGCAGGGTGTGCCGAGCCCAGCCACTGGGAGTTTTAGATGCTCCCTGCGCCGAAAAATCTGCCGAATCCCGCCCGGCTGTCTCACAGCGGCTCACCTCGGCTCGCTGTTCTCCGCTCCTCTCTGGAGCCTGGTGGTCTGTTGAGTGCGTTGGTCTGGTGCTGTCTGGTGAACTCGCCGCTGCCGCTGGCAGTAAGGCGCTGCTGCCATGTCCTCGGGCGTGAGGCCTGCATGTCTCCTCTCTGGCTCTGAGCTCCGTTATGAGTCCCCTCCTCTCTGGGGCCTGGTGCTGCAAGGAAAGATGGTGCCCACCGCTCCGTGCTGCGGCTCCAGCCACAGCACTGCGATCTGGTTTCTTTCTGTGTCTCGTTTTTCCAGCCCTCTTTTTCTCTGTTCCTTGTAATTACATTTTTTGTTTCTCTGTTAATGGTGTTTTCTGACTATGAAAGGCGTTGATTTTGTAGTAATAGAGATTGGTTGTTAGTGGGGCTCGTAAGCCCCACTTTTCTCTGTCCCCATATTCCTGGAAGTCTCCTATTTCATTTTTTATTTTGAAACAGTTATTTGCTATATTGTTGCAGGCCTTGCTAAATGCTGAGGACTTCAGTGCAGGGATTATAGTGTGCCATCATGCCCAGCAGCTTCTAAAGTTTGATACACTGATTTTTTTTTTTTTTTTTTTTTTTTTTACTTTTGGTACTAGGGATGGAACCCAAGGGCATTCTACCTCTGAGCTATATTTTCAGCCCTACTTTTAAAAAAATTTATTTTGAAACAGGGTCTCACTGAGTTGCAAAGTGCCTCACTAAGTACCTCAGGCTGTCCTCAAACTGAGATCCTCCTGTCTCAGCCTCCCCAATTCTGAGATTACAAGCATGTGCCACCACGCCTGGCTGATACACTTGATTTTGACAGCTTTTGTAAATGTATTATCTGTTTTGGAATTCCTTCTGTCATTTTCTTTGATAGCCTCTTACACTTTGAAATAACCCATTTATCAAGGAAGTATCACATATATTTTGAACTGAATGAAAGTGAAAAGCATTTCAGTGTTTATGAGATGCAACTAAAGCAGTTACTAGAAGGAATTCATAAATTGGATATGGTGGTATACACACGTAATCCCAATACTTCGGAGGCTGAGGCAGGAGGATCATAAGTTTGGAGCCATTCTAAGTAATTGGTGAGACCCTGTTAACAAAATAAAAAATACAGTAGGGCTGGGGGTGTAGAATGGAGATAGAATGCCCCTGAGTTCAGCCCCCAGCAAACCCCCACCCCCACCCCACCACACACAGAGGGTAGAGTTTATAGCTTCAGATGCATGTTATATGAAGCAAAAGTCACACTATAGCCCTAGGCAGGCCAAAAATCTGCTACCAGTTTTTTTTTGTTGTTTGTTTGTTTTTTGCCGGTCTGGGGATGGAACCCAGGGGCATTTGACTTCTGAGCTACACCCCCTGCACTATTTTTTACTCTTTTTTTTTTTTTTTAAATAGGGTCTCACTGGGTTGCGGAGGGCCTCACTAAGGAGCGGAGGTCGTCCACGAACCTTGATCCTCCAGTCTTAGCCTCCCAAATGCTGGGATTACAAGTGTGCGCCACCGTGCCCATCTTGCTACCAGTTTTTATAAAGTTTATTTGCACACAACCATACAAATATTAGTCGTGTAGGGCTGTGTGCTAGTAACACTTTATTTTGTTTTTTTTGGCTAGAAAAATGGAATTTCTGTTACATATAGCCACTTGGGCAGTTATGTCGATTTGCATGGCTGGGGCTGCTTCCATGATGAAGTCGTAAGAAAAAAGTAGTAAGTCCTTGGACACTCTTTGGACCACAGAGTTTTCTTTTCTGATTTTTTATAACCAGAAATAAGAATTTACTTTTCTGGTTTAAGGTTCCTGCATGGCTGTCATAGCTCTGCTACTGAGGCAGCATCTGAGACCTGAGCAGTAGGGAGAAAAGAGGAAAAGGAAAGAAAGGCTAGCAAACAGATGAGGACTCTTCACATTCTGTCTTGCAGAGGCACATTTTCCTGGTCCTCTGTTAAAAAAGATGGCCTTTTCTCTGAATGTTTTGTTGGTTATATCTGCTGCTACATTTCTATACAGGGGCCCACCCTGAATTCTGAGCTAGGGGATAAAAGGAAAAAACAAAACAAAACAAACCCAGAAAACTCATTGATGTTACTGGTCGTCATTCTTCACATTTTTGCTCACCTCTGCAGTCTATTCATTATTGACTTTTTAGAGTCCTGAGGACTTTAAATATGTTGTCCAGAGGTTTTAGTTGTAAGGAGCATATGCAGATTAGATTGTAGGTAGGCTTACGCCATCTTTGCTGATGTTGGAGGCACATTTGCTAGGTGATTCTTAAGTATTTGCTATACTTTTTATAATATCCTTTGGGGGAATGAAAGTGTTCATGACTGGGAGGCAATCGTTTTCCAAAGGTTCAAGTTTATTTGTTTATTGTTTTGGTACTGGGGATTGAACCCAGGGGCATTTTACTTCTGAGCTAAATACCTAGCCCTAGTTTTTATTCTTTATTTTAAAACAGTTTCACTAAGTTTCAGAGGGCCTCACTAAGTAGCTGAGGCTGGCTATGAACCTGCGATTCTCCTGTATGGGCTTCCTAAATATAGGGATTACAAGCATGCACCACCATGCCCAGTAAGTTGAAGATTTAAGTATGATAGATATTCTAGCTTACATGTCTACAACTTTTGATTGTAAAGAAATAGGCCATTTTAAGTCATAGTTATGATAGAAATAATCTATATTCCAGAAGCTTTTTATACTCTTTAATCCTCACAATAACCCCACTAGGTAAATGTTATATTAACTCAATTTAAAGATAAGGAAATTGAGGTATAAGAGGTTAGATAATTTGCCCAAAGTTATGTAGATAACAAATGGTAAAACCATGGTTCAAGCCCAAGACAAGGCAATCTGTATTACAGTCTGTGTTCTCTTTAATTTTTACTGATTATTATAGGAATTTTCATATACCTACCAAAGCAAAAATAGTTTTTTCTTCCCAACCATCACCCAGTTTTAATTGTCCTTAATGTTCTGTCTTCTTTGTTGTAATTTTTTTTTTTTTTTTTGTGGTACTAGGGGTGGAACCCAGGGGCTTTTCTACCTTGGGGCTATCCTCCTAGATCTATTTTATACTTTATTTGAAAATAGGGTCTCACTATTAAAAGTGTGTGCCACTACGCCTGGCCTTTGTTTTAATCTTTTACTATTTTTTTTTCTCCTTTGAAACAGGGTCTTGCTAAGTTGTTGAGGGCCTCACTTAGTTGCTGAAGCTGCTGGCATTGAACCTGTGATCTCCTGTACTGGGATTATAGGAAAGTACTACCATGCCTGGCTTTTTGTTTCCAATAAAGAATCTGGAAACATAGTGTAGATATCATACTCTTATTATTTTAGCAATTAAAACTAAAGTATCAAAAATAGATACTAGTTTTTAAAAATAATGTAATATCTGGGCGTGGTGACACATGCTTATAATCCCAGTACTTAGGAGGAGTCAGGAGGATTGCATAGGTTCGCAGCCAGACTCAGCTACTTACTGAGGCCCTCTGCAACTTATTGAGACCCTGTTTCATTTTTATTTTTATTTATTTTTTGTGGTACTGGGGTGTAACCCAGGGCATTCTACCCCCAAGCTATACCCTCAGCCCTACTTTTTATTCTTTATTTTGAAACAGGGTCTTACTGAGTTGCAAAGGGCCTCACTAAATAGCTGAAGCTGTCCATGAACTGCGATCCTACTGTCTCAGCTTGTCCAAAGATACTTTCTTATAGTTGGTTTCATCTAGTATCTCTATGTGTCCAACATTGTATTGGTTGATATATTTCTTGATTATCCAAAATCTATATTGGTCTTAGCTCTGACCTTAACAATTTTTTTTTGATACCGGGAATTGAACCCAGAGGCATTCTACCTTCAAGCTATATACCCAGCCTGATTTTTATTTATTTGGAAACAGCCTAACACTCATATTATGAAGTAACTTTAAAATATTTTTAAAAATATTTTTTGTTTAGCCGGGTATGGTAGCGGACACTTGTAATCACAGTACTTGGGAGGCTGAGATAGGAGGATCGCAGGTTCGAAGCCAGCCTCAGCAGCTTAGTGAGGCTCTCAGCAACTTAGTGAGACCCTGTTTCCTAATAAAATATAAAAGCCGGGCATGGTGGCTCACGCGTGTAATCCCAGCATTCGGGAGGCTGAGACCCGAGGATCGCGTTTTTTTTTTTTTTTTTAAAGAAACAAAACATTTAATGTACAACCTACCCCATTTGGCAATGTGTAAATCACATCCAGAGATAAAAACTTAGCTACAAATGGAATAGAACAAAAGAAAATGTGATTTAAGAAGTGATCTCAGGACCAGAGCTCTTCAGTTCTTCCAAACTTGTAAATCAGTGTGCTAAAAAATATAAGAGCATTTTGAAAAAACACAGCTAGTCCTGGATAAACATCAGTATTCTGAGTAACATATGCACCAAAAAGAATCCATATGGAAACAATAAGCAAGCCAAACATCAACAGAAGCCGATGAAGAGCCAAACCCGAGCACCTGTCCTGCCTAAGCAGCCCCTTTCATAGCTGTCGCCTCTCACTTGAGCATTGGACATGGTGTTTATCATGAAGAAAGCCAATGTGGAAAACACACCACATGTGTGAAAAGCATGGTTCAACTGTTCTGGCTTAGGATATAACACGGCTGCATCGATCATGATCCACCAACCTGTAAAAAACAGTATGCCCGCGGCCACAGAGGCCACGGCATTTCTTCTCTCACTCCAGTCCATACATTCACATTCTGGCCATCAGAAGTTATCAAAGAAGTCTTCCATTTTTACTTCCAAAGCATGGGTTTTTCATTAAATACTATATCCCGCTTCACCAACGCCCACCTCGACCCGAGGTCACCTGCTCAGGGAGGAGGCGGCTCGCGGGGAGGGTGTTCGCAGGCTCCACCTCAGCTACTTAGTGAAGCCCTCTGCAACTTAGTGAGATCCGGTTTCAAAATAAAGAATAAAAAATTGGGAAGGGGGTGTATCTCAGAGGTCAAATGCCCCTGGGTTCCATCCCTCCAACCCCCCCCCACACACACACAAAATAAAGACAAATAAAATATAAAATAGGTCTGGTATAGCCCGGAGGTAGAAAGCCTCTGGGTTCTACCCCCGGTACCACCAAAAAAAATTTTTTTGTTTTAATTTTTTTTTTTTGTGTGTGTGGTACTGGAGATTGAACTCAGGGGCATTTTACCTCTCAGCTATACTCCCAGTCCTATTCCATTCTTTTCTATTCTATTTATTTATTTATTTATTTTTGTGGTACTAGGAATGGAACCCTGGGACAGTCTACCTCTGAGCTACACCCTCAGCCCTATTTTTTATTCTTTATGGTGAAACAGGGTCTCACTGAATTGCAAAGGGCCTCACTAAGTAGCTGATCCTCCTGTCTCAGCTTCCTGAATACTGGGATTACAAGTGTGCACCACCACGCCTGGCTTTATTTATTTATTTATTTATTTATTTATTTATTTTGCGGGTCTGGGGATGAAACCCAGGGGCATTTGACCTCCGAGCTACACCCCCTGCCCTATTTTTATTCTTTATTTTGAAACCAGGTCTCACTGAGTTGCAGAAGGCCTCACTAAGTAGCTGAGGCTGTCCGCGAACCGCGATCCTCCAGGTCTCAGCCTCCCAAATGCTGGGATTACAAGCGTGCGCCACCACGCCTGGCTGGCTTTATTTTTATTTTGATACAGGATCTCTCTAGGTTGATGAGTTTCTGTAATTGCTGCTGCTGTCCTTGAACCTGTGATCCTCCTGTCAAAAGTATTGAGATTGTGTAACCACCATGCCTGGCTAGTTTTTTTATTTTAGAATAATTTTAGAGCTGGGTGTGGTGGCACACACTTGTAATCTTAGCATTTGGGAAGCTGAGACAGGAAGATTCTGGTTCCAGGACAGCCTTTCCTACTACTTAATGAGGCCTTTTGCAACTCTGAGACCCTATTTCAATATACAGAATAAAAAATAGGACTGGGGGTGTAGCTTGGAGGTAGAATACTCCTGGGTTCCATCCCCAGTATCACAAAAAAAATAATAATTTTATTTATTGTACATATTTAAGTTGTATAGCATAGTGTTTTGATATAGAATAATTATAATTTTACATTTATAGAAAAGGTACAAAGAGTACAGAGAGTTTCTTTATATGACATAGTTTATTTCCCTCTTTTTTAAAATCTTACATTACTGTAGTACATTTGCCAAAATTAAGAAACCAGCACTGGTTTATTACTATTAAACTTTAATATTTATTTGGATTTATTCAGTTTTTTAAATTAGAGTCCTTTTTTTGTTTTAGGATCGTATTCAGGATTGCATTAGTTGTTATTTCTCTTTAATTTCCTCTCGATATGATAGTTTCTTAGTCTTCCCTTATTTTTCAGACCTTGAATTTTTTGAGGAATCCTGATCAGGCATTGTAGAATGTCCCATATTTGATGTGTAAGTTTGTCTCAGTATTAGATTGAAGTTATGAAGGCTGGAGTGGTGGCACATGCTTGTAATTCCAGCATTTGGGAGGCTGAGACAGGAGGATCCCGATTCACTAACAGCCTCAGCTACTACTTATTGAGGCTCTTTGTAACTCACTGAGACCCTGTTTCAAAATAAAGAATCTAAGAGCTGGGCATGGTGGTGCAGTTTATAATCCCAGCATTCTGGAAGCTGAGATAGGAGGATCGAAGTTCAAGGACAGTCTCAGCTACTTAGTGAGGCTCTCCACAAGTCAGTGAGACCTGTTTGAAAAGAAAGAATAAAAAATAGGGGTAGAGGTGTAGCTTGGAGGTAAAATGCCCTGGGTTCCATCCCCAGTACCTCAAAAAAAAAAAAAAAAAAAAAAAAAAGAATCAGATGGAGGTGTAGCTCAGAGGCATAATTATTCTGGGTTCTATCCCCAGTACTCCCCCCCCCCCAAAAAAAAAAAGATTGAAGTTATGAGCTTTTTAGAATAGATACCACAGAGGTAAAGAACTTCTGTTATTACTTCTTAATTTTGCTTTTCTTCTTTTCTTAAATCACATATTAAAAGTTCATGTGGTTCCATTGTCAAAACTAGACTTCAGAGTAATCTCATTTGCATTCTTGTTCCTTTCTTAGTCTTCTTTCCTTTTCTTTAGATAAAAAATTCTAGATTTTTATTTATTTTTTTGTAGTACCGGGGATTAAATTGGGGGCATTCTGCCTCCAAGATATACCCCCAGCCCTATTTTATTTTTATTTTGAAATGGGTTCTCAGTAGACTGATGAGAATCTCACATACTTACTGAGGCTGTCCCCAAATCTGTGATCTTTCTGTCTCAGCCTCCCAAGTACTGGAATTATAGGTGTGCACCACCATGCCCAGCAATTTATGTTGTCTTTTGTGTTAAGAATGGAGGGGAAGGGAAGAGAATAGGGGGACGCTAGCCTGTGTCTGTGAGTCTGTTTGCTTATTAGTTTTTTGAAGATTAAAAAGATAAGTCATAAACTAATAAAAAATGCCTTATCAGCCAGGCTTGGTAACACAGGCTGTATAATCCCTTTACTTGGGAGGCAGAGACAGGAGGGATTGCAGGTTTGAGAACAGTGTAATAGGACTCTCATTTACCTACCAAGACTATATTTCAAATAAAAATAAAATAGGGCTGGGGATATAGCTTTAAGGTAGAATGCCCCTAGGTTCAATCCCCAGTACCACACACAAGAGAAGTCCATGTTCTACTGTACCATACTTCTCTTTAGAGCAGCCTCTTAATATTTTTAATAATGACTGCTATATTCAAGATGTTTTTCTGTTTTAAAGTGATTTTTTTCTAACAAAGCTTTTTCTTATTCCTTGAAATGTTTAGCACACATGGTTCTTTTTTTATTCACAGATATTTTCCAATTTGTCCCTGGATGAACGTTGCCTTTCTGCCTCATTGGTTTGCAAGTATTGGCGTGACCTTTGTTTAGATTTCCAGTTCTGGAAGCAGCTGGATCTTAGTAGTCGTCAGCAGGTATGGAATCTTAATTCTAAGAACCTTAAACATTCAATTATTCTAATTAAAAAAAATCTTTATTCTTGTTAAAATCTCTTCCATGTTGTTTTTCAAGGTAGTGCAGATGACTGTAGTTTGAAATTTTGTGCTTTCTTAATTTTTTAAAAATTAAAGTTAAAGCTAGGTTCTTATGGTTAACAAGATTGTTTTTAGTGTATATTGGTAATTTTGGATTTTTTTTTTTTTTTTGGCAGTAATGGGAATTGAACCTAGGGGCATTAATTCTGTCTCTGCGTTACACCTCCAGCCCTATTTTATTCTTTATTTTGAAGCAGCGTCTCACTAAGTTGCAGAGAATCTCACAAGTTGCTGAGGCTGACTGTGAATCTGCGATCCTCCTGTCTCAGCCTCCCAAGTACTGGGATAACAAGCATGCACCAGCACCTGGCTTGGGATGCTTTTTAATCTTTTTGTCTTCCCCTTTTGTCATCACCTTTTTAAAATTAGTAAACTCACTTTTATGGGGGGGAGTTGTATTACAATTATTATTATTATCATTACTATTATTTGGTATTGGAGATGAAAGTCAGGGGCTTTCTATGTCAAAGGTACCCCTAGCCCTAATTTTTAGTCTTTTTAGGTTTTTCAATAGGGTCTCACTAAGTTGCCAAGGGCCTCCCTAAGTAGCTGAGGCTGTCTGTGAACCACTATCCTCTGGTCTCTGCCTCCTGAATGCTGGGATTACAATGGAATTACAAGCATGCGCCACCATGCCTGGTCCAAATATTATTTTAATAGTAAAAAATGAAGGCGAATATTTACATAGCACTGCCCCCATGCTGTGTATTATTCTGACGGATTCTTTTTTTTTTTTTTTTTTTCCAGTTATAGAGATTGAACCCAGGGTTTCATGCATGTTAGGGATGCACTCTGTCATTTAGCTATGTCTCCAACCTTAATCTTTTGGTCCCTTTACCTTACCTCAGAAGTAGCTGGGATTATAAGTGTATGCCACCAAACCCAGCTAAAGGTTTTTATATATATTGTAATAAATTTGATTCATTCAGCAACCCTATGATGAAATACTATTATTTACTTGTTTAATTAATGAAGAGATGGAAGGGAAAATAGGTTAAAAATTAGATTAAAAAACTTAACTTTGACAAACCATTCCTCCCCATTCATGAGCTGATCAATATATCGTGGCATATGTTAGGAAAAAATTTGGAATTTATACTGTGTTCTACATATAGTTGGTTGGACTTGTTAGATTCGTTCTTTAAAACTTGACAGTACTTAGTATTTGGCATTAGACATATATAAAAATATCCAATAATTAAAGATTGTTTTAGCCGGACGTGGTGGTGCACGCTTGTAATCCCTGCGCTTGGGAGGCTGAGACAGGAGGATCCCACAGGTTCAAAGCCAGCTTCAGCAACTGAGTGAGACCCTGTTTCCAAATTAAGAATAAAAAAAATTGTCTGGGAGTATAGCCTGGAGGTAGAAAAGTCCCTGGGTTCCACCCCCACTACCACCAAAAAAAAAAAAAAAAAAAAAAAAAGAAAAAGAAAAAAGAATAGGTTGTTTTGAGCTGGGCATGGTGGTGGCCCCTGTTTGTAATCCCAGCATTCGAGAGGCGGATATCAGAGGATCACAGTTTCTGGACCACTTCAGCTACTTAGTGAGGCCCTTTGAAACTCAGTGTGACCCTGTTTCAAAAAATAAAAAGACTAGTGGTTTATGATTCAAGGACAGCTTCAGTTAGTGAGGCCCCTTGCAATTCTGTGAGACCCGGTTTCAAAATAAAGACTAAAAAATAAGGCTGGGGGTGTAGCTTAGAGGTAGAATGCCCTTGGGTTTCATCCCCAGTACTGCAAAAAAAAAAAAAAAAAACCCAAAAAACTAATAATAATAAATAATAAAAAAAGACTAAAAAATAGGGCTGGGGGTGTAGTTTGAAGGTAGAATGCCCCTGGGTTTCATCCCCAGTATAATTAATAATAATAATAATAATAATAATAATAATAATAATAGTAAATAAAAAATAGGGCTGGGGGTGTAGCTAGGAGGTAGAATGCTCTGGTTCCATCCCCAGTACTGCAAAAAAAAAAAAAGTTTTTTTTTTTAAGAGTACTAAACCTCCTCTAAATTCATCTTTGATTTATTACTAGTGGTATGCTGATAAATGTTTAACAACCATCTTTCAAAAAAAATAATTCTGAATTGTAGCATTTGCTAATTTCTACGATAAAAGTAAATCCTCATGGCTAATTTTAAGCTAAACTTATGATTCCATTAAATGCAGATTTGGAAAGAAGAGCAACACTAAAGTCTCATGAGTTGCTATAAATCAGCTTGAACACACCACTGGTAGTTTGTGTATGACATACCGTTTTTTTTTTTTAAGCAAATTAAGGAAGTTTTACAGCACTTCTGTGTAAGTTTTCTGTTTTTCTACTTCATTGGTAGGAGGTTAAAAACAATTGTAGAATTATTTACTTGCTTGGGTTTTTGAAATTTGTGTCCAGTGAGAATGGTGGGTGGGGATGGGGTAAGTGTGATGTACTCCATTGGCTCTTTTTTTTTTTTTTTTTTTTTTTGTGGGTCTGGGGATGGAACCCAGAAGCATTTGACCTCTGAGCTACACCCCCTACCCAATTTTTTATTTTGAAACAGGGTCTCACTGAGTTGCAGAGGGCCTAAGTAGCTGAGGCTAGCCGGGTGTGGTGACTCACAGTTGTAATCCCTGCGCTTGGGAGGCTGAGACAGGAGGATCACACAGGTTCGAAGCCAGCCTCAGCTACTTAGTGAGGTTCTCAGCAACTTAGTGAGACCCTGTTTCCAAATAAAGTATAAAACAGGTCTGGGAGTATAGCCTGGAGGTAGAAAGCCTCTGGGTTTCACACCTAGTATCACCAAAAAAGGGGGGCGGCTGGGGATGGATGTAGCTCAGTGGTAGAATGTCCCCTGGGTTCAATCCCAGTACCACCAAAAAAATAAATAAAAAAGATACACAGGGCAAGGCCATGGGTATGCCACTCTTCCAGCACTTTGTGCATTCACCAGCTTATCTTTGAATATCCTTGTTGAAGAGTTTTTATAATGTAATCTCCAGGAGCTTTTGGAGGATGATTGGGGAACTGAAAGTTACCACCTTCTAATCATGATTTTAGTCATTATAGTAGCTAACCTTCATCCTGAATTGGGTCCCCACTCTGAGTCAGATGTGGTCAAAGGGATTTGTCATGAATAATAAAAGACACTATCACTCAAGAAATTCCAAGGGTTTTAGAAACTTTCTACCAGAAGCTGGGTACAAAGAACAAATAAATTTTTTATCATACCACAGTTCTTACTATACTTTAATATTAAAAATGTTTTGTTTTCATTCTATAACTATTGGGAAATTTTAATAAAGTAGCTTTCTATTTTTAGCAAAGGTTTAAATTTATTTTCTCTTCTCTCATAGGTCACCGATGAATTATTGGAAAAAATTGCATCAAGAAGTCAGAATATAATTGAAATCAACATTTCTGACTGTCGTAGTATGTCTGATACTGGCGTATGTGTTCTAGCATTTAAATGTCCTGGACTACTTAGGTATACAGCCTACAGGTGTAAACAGCTTTCTGACACCTCTATTATTGCGGTTGCCTCACATTGTCCTTTACTTCAGAAAGTTCATGTAGGCAATCAGGACAAGCTTACTGATGAAGGACTCAAACAGGTAAATCTCAGCATTTTTAGAATGATTTTACTGATTAATTAAACATGTTTTCTTGCAGCAATACTTTAGAAGGTTGTTATATTAAAAGTAATGTTCTGAGCCAAGTGTGGTTGTACACGCCTATAATTCTACTTGGGAGGCTGAAGCAGAAGGGGCACAAGGTTTTATTTTGTTTTTTTTTTTCGGTTCTGGGGATAGAACCCAGGGGCATTTTACCTCCCAGCTACACCCCCAGCCCTATTTTTTATTCTTTATCTGGAAACAGGGTCTCAGTAAGTTGCAGAGAGCCTCACTAAGTAACTGCGGCTGTCTGTGAACCGTGATCCTCTGGTCTCAGCCTTCCGAATGCTGGGATTAGAAACGTGCACCACCACAACCATTTAGGATCACAGGTTTGAAGTCACTCTCAGCAGCTTAGTGAGACCCTGTTTCTTTTTTCTTTTCTTTTTTTTTTTTTAAGTTTGGTGGTACCGATAGAAGTTTAAACCAGAGTTATTTCACAAGAAGAAAGAAGTGAAATGATTTCACATTTGAAAGGAATGAGTCTGGGCATGGTGTTGCATACTTGTAATTGCAGCATTTGGGAGGCTGAGACAGGAGGACCGTGGTTCGCAGATAGCCTCAGCTTCTCAGTGAGGCCCTTTTAAAATAAAGAGTAAAAATAGGACTGGAGGTATAGATCGGAGGTAGAATGCCCTTGGGTTTTATTCCCAGTACTGAAAAAAAAAAAAAAAAAACAAAAAAGAAAGAAAGGGCTAAAACTCTCTTATTTATAGATGGCATGTTTTGATATATAGAAAGCACAAAATCCTGTTTGAGTAGAATGTTAGGATACAAATATCAATTGTATTTCTTCTGTACACCATCAATGAAGAACCCAAAAGAAATGGTATATGAACAATTTTGTTTATAGTGGCATCCCTCTAAACCTGGCTTTTGCTTCATTTCATAAATTTTGACATGTTATATTTTTACTTTAATTCAGTTGAATATATTCTTAAATATCTCTTCACAGGAAGCTTCTTTGACCCATATGTATTTAAAAGTATTTTTCTTAATGGAAGCTTTCTTTGACCCATATGTATTTAAAAGTATTTTTCTTAATCTCCAAGTATTCTGGAATTTTCCAGTGATCTTTCTAGTTTAATTCATTGTGTTCTGAGAGGATATGTTACATGATTTCTGTTAAATTTGTTAAGATGTGTTTTATGAGCTGAGTATGGTGGTACACACCTGAAATCTAGTGCTTGGGAGACTGAGACAGGAATATCCAGGAATATCACAGGTTTGAGGCCAGACTTAACAATTTAGCTAGACCCTTTTTGTTCCAAAATAAATAAGCCGGAAGTGGTCATGCATGCTTGTAATCCCGTACTTGGGAGGCTGAGATAGGAGGATCTCAGGTTTTTGGCCATCTTCAGCTAGTTAATGAGGCCCTCTGCAATTTAGTGAGACCTTGTTTCAAAATAAAGAATAAGCCAAGTTTGGTGGCGCACACTTGTAATCCCATCATTCAGTAGTCTGAGATCAGAGGATCGCGGTTCGCGGACAGCCTGTTACTTAGTGAGGCCCTCTGCGATTTAGTGAGATCCTGTTTGTAGATAAAGAATAAAAAATAGGACAGGAGGTATAGCTTGGAGGTCTAATGCCTCTGGGTTCTATCCCCAGACCTGCAAAAAAGAAAAAAGTAAAAAGAATAAAAAATAGGACTGGGGGTATGGCTCAGAGGTAGAATGCCCCTGGGTTCACTCCCCAGTACCAAAAAAAAAAAAAAAAAAAAAGTGTTTTATGGTTTAGAATGTAGTCTTTCTTAGTGAATGTACTATGTGAGCTTGAATGTACTATGTGTGTGTGTAATGTGTGTTGTTACTGGGGATTGAACTCAGAGGCATTCTACCTCTGGGCTACACCGCAACTCCCCTCCTCCTATGTTTTTGAAACAGGGTCTCACTAAGTTGCTATGAGAAGAATTTTCTGATGTTCAGTGAGGTAGCCTGTAGTTGTCTATTATAACCAGTTGTTCAATGCTTTTGTTGGAGTTCAACTCTATCCTAACTAGTTTTCGCCTGCTGGTTCTGTCCATTTTAGAAAAAAGGATATTAGTGCCGGGCGTGGTGGCGCACGCTTATAATCCTCGCGCTTCGGAGGCTGAGACAGGAGGATCCCATGGGTTCGAAGCCAGCCTTAGCTACTTAGTGAGGCTTTCAGCAACTTAGTGAGACCCTGTTTCCAAATAAAATATAAAAAAAGATCTGGGAGTGTAGCCCAGAGGTAGAAAGCCTCTGGGTTTCACCCCTAGTACCAAAAAAAAAAAAAAAGAAAAAGAAAAAAAAAAAGAAAAAAGGATATTAAAATCTCTTGTGATAATGGGTTTTCCTTGTGGTTTAGTCAATTTCTACTTTACATATTCTGACACTGTTTTTAGGTACATCAACAGCAGTATGTTTTCTTGCAGTATTGTCCCCTTTAGGATTACGCATGCCCTTCCCCCTTTTCTGTTACTGAAGGTTGAACCCAGAGGAATTGTGCCTTATACTCCTAGCCCTATTTATTTTTCAATTTTAAATAGGATCTTGCTAAATTGCTGAAGCTGGCCTCCTACTTGCAATCCTTCTGTCTCAGTCTCCCAAGTACTGTTATATTGGCGTGTGTAATCATGCTGGGCTCTGCATGTGTTAATTATTGTATAACACTTCTTTTTATCTATGCTAATACTGTCTTGAAGGCTGGTTTGTCTGAAATTAATATAGTCTCTCCTGATTTCTTTTGACTACTCTTAGCATGGCAAAGCTTTTTTTTTTTTTTTATCATTTCTCTGTGTGTGTCTGTGTTTTACTAGTTTGAACCGAGGGGCATTCTGTGTCTGAGTTACACTCCAGACCTATTTTACTTTTTTTTTTTTTGTGTGTGTGGTGGTACTGGAGGTGGAACCCAGAGGTCTTCTACCTCTGGGCTATACTCCCAGACCTATTTTATATTTTTTATTTGGAAACAGGGTCTCACTAAGTTGCCAAGAGCCTCACTAAGTACCTAAGGCTGGCTTTGAACCTGTGCAATCCTCCTGTCTCAGCCTCCCAAGCGCAGGGATTACAAGCGTGCACCACCACACCCGGCTCTATTTTACTTTTTAAAAAAATTTCATAAGAAGTCTTGCTAGGTTGCTGAGGCTGGCCTCTAATTTCTAATCCTCCTGTCTCAGCCTCTCAAGAATAGGGGTTACAGGCATGTGCCACCAAACCTGGTTTGCCATTTACTTTAATCTATATATTTCTATATATTTACAATGGGGTTGTAAATAATGTCTAGTTAAATCTTATTTTTATATCCATTCTGACAATCTCTCTTTTAATTTACCTCATTGACTTCTTTTTTATAAAAAAGTACTGGGGATTCTATCTCCCAGCTATACCTTATTACCTTATTCCTTTTTTTTTTTTTTTTTTTCTAGTACTGGGGGTGGAACCCAGGGGCCTTCTACCTCCAAGCTACACCCCCAGCCCTATTTTTTATTCTTCATTTTGAAACAGGGTCTCACTTGAGTTGCAAAGGGTGTCACTAAGTAGCTGAGGCTGGCTGCGAACTGCGATCCTCTTGTCTTGACCTCCCAAATGCTGGGATTACAAGTGTGCACCACCACACTCAACTCTTTTTTGTTTTTTATTTTGAAACAAGGTTTAGCTATCTTGTTAAGAGTCTTGCTAAATTGCCAGAGGTGGCCTCCAACCTGTGATCCTCCTATTTCCACCTCCCAAATACTGAGATTACAGGCACACACCACCACACCCAGCTCCCTCCTATTAAATTAAATATGATTACTGATATAGTTGGATTTGCCATGAGTCACTGTTTTCTATTGGTCACGCTTGATCCTTACTCCTGTTTTGTTTTTCCTACTCTTTCTGCCTCCTGTGATTTTGTTTAAATACTTCATTATATATAATCCCATTTTCTCTCTTCTTAGTGTATCAATCTTTTTTTTTTAATTTTTGGTAGTTGGGATTAAACTCAGGGACACACTACCTCCAATTTATACCCCTGTTCTTGTCTATTTTTAAATTTTGAAACAGGGTTTTGCTAATTGCTGAGGTTGATGTTGATCTTCCTATCTCAGCCTCCCAGATTCTAGAATTACAGGTATATATGATAGTGTGCCTACTTATTTATTTTTAAGTGTTTACCCTAGCATTCACAGTATTATTTTACAATTAATCCAAATTACTTTCAAATAACACCATAAGAATTCTCAGGTGGGGCAAATACTTCATAATAACAACATACTCTCAAGTCAGGAGTGGTGGTGCATGCCTATAATCCCAGGATTTGGAAGGCTCAGTCAGGAGGACTGCATGTTTGATGACAGCACAGCTTTAGCAAATAGTGAGACTCTCATCAACCTAGGGGAGACCCTTCTTCAAAATAAAAATGAAATCGTGCTGGTGGTGTACAGTCCCCCTGGGCTCAATTCCCAGCAGTACAAACAAGCAAACAAATATATTCTCTCCCTACCCCCTGACCGTTCACATGTTTAGACGAGGGTTGACTGAGTTACATAGGTTAGCTTCTAACTTGTGATCCTCCTGTCTCATGTTCCCAAGTGGTTGGAATTATAGGTGGGCACCACTGTGCCTGGCTTCATGTTATACCTTTTGTAGTTCTTGCCTACTCTGTTAAGTGAAAAACTTAACTCCCAGACTCTACTCATGGTCAGTCTACTAATGAACCCATCAAAGACATTTTTCATTTCTCATTACTCATGGTTTTTTGAAAAAACCAAACTCCCAGACTCTACTCATGGTCAGTCTACTAATGAACCCATCAAAGACATTTTTCATTTCTGTTGTAGTGGATATATACATAGACATACATATATATGTGTGCGCGTGCGCGCGCGCGCACACACACACACACACACACACACACACATACACACACACACATTTTTTTTCCGGTACTGAGGATGGAACCCAGGGGCATTCTACTTCTGAGCTACACCCCCAGCCCTATTTTTTTTATTCTTTATTTTGAAACAGGGTCTCACTGAATTGCAAAGGGCCTCACTAAGTAGCTGATCCTCCTGCCTCAGCCTCCTGAATGCAAGGATTACAAACATGCACCACCAGACCTGGACTTATAGTGATTGTATTTTAAAATATTCAAAAATACTTTTGATTTCTTCTTAGAATTTCAATCTCTGCTTATAGTATCCTTCTGTCCTTGGTATGTTGTCCTTAGCATATTAATCGTTTTTTTTTTTTTTTTTTTTTTTGTGTGTGTGTGTGTAGTACTGGGAATGGATCTCAGAGGCATTCTATCTGAGCTATACCCCATCCCTATTTATTTTTTGTTATGAAATAGGGTCTCACTAGATTATTAAAAGTTTTACTTAATTGTGGAGGCTGGTCTTGAATCTGTGATTCTCCTTTCTCAGCCTCCCCAAGGAAGGTTAGGTCTGATAAAGCACTACATTAGACTCTAGTAAAATAGTTCCTCTTGAGGGCAAGCTTTGTTAAGAATAGAATGTTGTAGCGTATTTCAAAGTGGTTACTTTTCCCTTTCCACACTGAGAATCATGAAGTGAAATTTTTCTCTGTGCAGAGCTCCTATAGGTAAAACTCATCAAAGTGTGAGGGGCCCTCCTATAACTGGATAACTGAAAATTTTAACTCTCAGACTTGTCCACTGAATCAGTAATTGTGCCTCCAACAATTTGTTACTTATAATCAGGCTTTCCTATTTTAACCCTAGTCCTTGCTGTTTCTGCCAGTAGGTTTCTGTTCTGATAGATCATGATTCTCTGTATCTCTGTCTTTCTCTTCAGTTTTGGAGGCAGTGGTTTGCATTGTGTCCTCATTTCTCTAATGAATAGGAAGAGTTGTTGATTTCACAGGCTCTTAATTTTTTAGAACACATTAGTGACTTAGAAGCTCCTAATATGCCAGATTGGGAAGAAGAAATCAGTTTTTTATAAAGGAATTGCAATTACTGGATGATTATCTTTATTTTTCCCACTCTGTTTTATGCCTTTTTTTTTTTTTTTATGATGGATCTGTTGAAAGCCCAAGGTGTTTCCCATATCTATCTTGGCTGGTCTAAAATATGCCTTACTCTCTAGGACATTTTTCTTTTCTTTTTAATTTTTTTATGGTACTGGGGATGGAACCTAGGGGCATTCTACATCTAAACATGCATCTTTTTTTCCCCCCAGCCTTATTTTTTATTCTTTATTTTGAAATAGGGTCTCACTAAGTTGTAGAGGGCCTCACTAAGTAGCTGAGGCTATCCACAAACCTGGATCCTCCTGTCTCAGCCTCCGAAGTACTTTGATTACAAGTGTGCGCCACCATGCCTGGCTTGTTTCTCTCTCTCTCTCTCTCTCTCTCTCTTTTTTTTTTTTTTTTTTTTTGTGAGTCTGGGATGGAACTCAGAGAGGCATTTGACCTCTGAGTTACAACCCCTGCCCAATTTTTTATTCTTTATTTTGAAACAGGGTCTCACTGAGTTGCTAAGGGCCTCACTAAGTAGCTGAGGTTGTCAGTGAACCACGATCCTCTGGTCTCAGCCTCCCAAATGCTGGGATTACATGTGCCACAATACCCGGCTTTGTTTCTCATTCTTAATTGCTGGTGTACTAAATGTTGAGTTCTCAAGGGGTCTATTCTTTACTTTGCAGGACCTGATCAAATTGAGAAATGAGACAGAAATAGTGACAAAGGATATAATAGTAACTTTATTACTCAGAAACTCTAAGGTGGAGAATGCTGCTTAATTACTACAACTAAATGGACTTGTTAAACTTGACTCAGGAGTTTGGCCAACTGATTTATTTAGTCATTGGTTAGGCCAGACCAGCACAGTGACCTCAGTTAGAGAAGTGAAGGTTACTTATTCTATGTGGTCAATTTGTTTCCAAGGGGAAGAATGATAGAAGTTTAATGTGTCATGTGTGTGTGTGTGTGTGTGTGTGTGTGTGTGTGTGTGCGCGCGCGCGCGTGTGGTATTAGGGGTTGGACCCAAGGGCATACCACCTCTGAGTGACATTCCCAGCTCTATTTTATTTTATTTTGAAACAGAGTCTTAATAAGTTGCAGCAGGCTTCTTGTTGCTGATGCTAACCTTGAAAACGCTTATCATGTCTCAGCCTCCCAAGTATGTCTGGCTTGAATGTATCTTTTCTTTCTTTCTTTTTTCTTTTTTTTTTTTTTTTTTTTTTGTGGTACTAGGGGTGGAACCCAGGGGCTTTTCTACCTCCGGGCTATACTCCCAGACATATTTTATATTTTATTTGGAAAAAGGGTCTCACTAAGTTGCTGAGAGCCTCATTAAGTAGCTGAGGCTGTCTTTGAACCTTTGCGATCCTCTTGTCTCAGCCTCCCAAGCCTGGGATTACAAACATGTGCCACCATGCCAGGCTTGAATGTATCTTTTTTATTAGAAACTAATCAATGAAAAACTAGGAATTAGACTAATTGGACCTTCTGCCCAGATGAGAAAGTATTTTTCTCTACCATGATTATTCATAGTCTTGTAATAAATCGACTTTTAGCTAGGTAGATGATTCTTGCCATGGAAGACAAAGCCTTAGCAACCTAATATATCCTTCTATATCTCTCAGCCTCTCTTACTTCCAATTTAATTATTATTATTATTAATTTTTTTGGGGTCTGGGGATACAACCCAGGGGCATTTGACCTCCAAGCCACACCCTCTGCCCTATTTTTATTCTTTATTTTGAACGGTCTCACTAAGTTGCCTCCCAGGGCCTAAGTAGCTGAGACTGAGAACCCTGATCCTCCGGTTTCAGCTTCCTGAATCCTGGGATTAAAAGTGTGTGCCACCACGCCTGGCTTTCTTTTTTAATTTTTTATAAGTATCCTGTATTCACGGTTTACAATTGTGTACCTGTTATATATTCTCTCTACAGCATTTATTTTAATTAGAATTAAGGAATGTCTTCCTTTTCTGCCTTCAGTTACTTGGTTTTCCTACTCTTAACACTAATGGAGTTCAAAGATTTCCCCAGTTGCATTAGTATACCTACATGTTGATACAGTAACTATTTACTTGAATAGATTTATTTTTTTGGAATATCTGTTGTGACAGGGATTGAACTCAAGGCCATTTTACCTCTGAGCTACACCCCTAGCCCTATTTTATTTTATTTTATTTTGATTTGGAACAGGGTCTTACTGAGCTGCCAAGAGACTTGCGAAGTTGCTAAGGCTGTCCTGGAACCTGTGATCTTCCTGTCTCAGCCTCTGTAGTGCCACACCTGGCTTCAAATTTTTCTTTCTTTCTTTCCTTCCTTCCTTTCCTTTCTTTCTTTCTTTTTTGCGGGTCTGGGTATGAAACCCAGGGGCATTGTACCTCTGAGCTACAGCCCCAGCCCTATTTTTTAAGTCTTTTTATTTTTTGAAACAGGTTCTTATTGAGTTGCAAAGGGCCCCTCACTAAGTAGCTCAGGCTGTCCCTAAACCGTGATGCTCTGTTCTCATTCTCCCCAATGCTGGAATTACAAGCTTGTGCCACCCCACCTGGCCAAATTTATCTTTTTAAGCAAATTTGCCTGGAATGGTCTGAAGGCTTTAGTGTAAGCTTTTGTATGTAAGTGCTGTTGCATTAGTGGTCATCTTAGTATCTGACTTTCAGCATTATTCTTAAGGTTTTCTTTATTTTAATGTTGGGTTAGATCTCATATTACCCAAATGCCATGTCTTCTTTTGCTTGTTATATTCTCATGTTTTGTAAAGAGTGTAGATTCTAATTATATCTTGATTAAAAAGTATATGGAAGCCAGGTTTGGTAGTGCATGCTTATAATTCCAGTACTTGGGAGGCTGAGACAGGAGGATCAAGGATTTGTGGACAGCCTCAGCTACTTAGTGAGGTCCTCTGCAACTTAGGCCTTGTTTCAAAATAAATAAAAAATAGAGCCAGGGATATAGCTTGAAGGCAGAATGCCCCTGGGTTCCAACCCTCAGTACCACACACATACCAAAAAAAAAAAAAAAAAAGTATATGAAAGATAAATTTTTGAGAACTTAGATGTCTGTAAATACTTCTGATTATACTTTCATACTTAATTCATAGTATGAATTGTGAGTATACAATTCTATATTAGAAATAATTTTCCTTCAGAATGTTCTTTTTTTTGTTGTACTGGGGATTGAATCTAGGGGAACTTTACCCTGATCTACACCCGGCCCTATTTTTTATTCTTTATTTTTAAACATATTCTTTATTTTTAAACAGGCTCTTACTGAATTGTGGAGGGCCTAAGTTGCTGAAACTTGCTGCAAACCTAAAATCCTCCTTACTCAGCCTCCTAAGTACTGGGAACAAGTGTGTGCCACCAAGCCCAGCTTGCTTGCTTGCTTATTTATTTATTTATTTATTTATTATTTTTTAAATTTTGAGACAGGGTCTTACTGAATTGTAGAGGGCCTCGCTAAGTTTCTGAGCTTGGCTGTGAACTTGTGATCCTCCCTGTTTCAGCTTCCCAAGTAGTGGGATTATAGGTGTGTGCCATCATGCCCGGCACCTTCAGAATTTGATAGCATTGCACTCTTGCTTTCTTTAAGTTTTGTTTTTAAGAACTTTTATACATTTTTAATCTATATTCTTTGTATGGAACTTTCTCTAGAAGTCTGTAAAATCTAAAATTCTCTTAGGATGATTTGCATTATTATTTCATCATTTGTCGTAGATGTGAATGAATTCTTTCAATCTGGAAGTTCATATGCTTTTATTCTACAAATTTTAATAAAAAGTTCTTTGAATTCCTCCATTTTAATTGTAAACTTTCAGTAGTATATTTTTAATTTTCTTTCCCCCCAAACTATAGTCTTTTTGCCACTGTGGACTGTGGGCAGTCAGGCTGTACAGTAATGAGGAGATGATCTGAGGGTTTACCTACTATTTAATCAGTCTGTCAAGAATCCTGGCATTTTTATCCTTAATTTGACCCTCATTGCCAGACATATGTGACAACGGGCACTTTACTACTGAGTTACACCCTCAGCTATATATATATATATATATATATATATATAATTTATTATTTATACTTTGAAACAGGGTCTGGCTAAGTTAACTGTGTATCATCCTTAAACCTGCCCTACTTCTGTCTCAGCCTCACAATGCTGAGGTTAAAAGTGTATACCACTTTTCCTAGTGATATTTGTCCCTTTCAAAGATGCCTCTTTGGCCCAGCAGGTAGTTCATTGGTAGAGCATTTGCTTGGTATACATACCCAAGGCCCTGGTTTGCCCCCTAGCACTGAAAAAATATTTTTTTAAGAAAGTCTTTTTACACGTACAACCCTGATTAGCATTTTCATTCATTCAATAAATATCAAGTATATATGTCATTGGATATCAGAGATAAATTATTTAATAAAACAACCCTATGTCATAGAGTTACATTTCTGAAGGAATGTCTAATTGGTTACAGTGTAACCTAGATTAGAATAGCATAGTTTATATGTATTGCTATTCCTGGAAAAATAACTTACTTGTCCTCATGTCACAGCTTTACTTGGAAGTTATTTTTAGTTATAAAAATGTTTATTTAGCCGGGTATGGTGGCACACACTTGTAATCCCCGCCCTAGGGAGGTGGAGACAGGAGGATCGCGCAGGTTGGACGCCAGCCTTAAGAGACCCTGTTTCCAAATAAAAATATAAAATAGGTCTGGGAATGTAGCCTGGTGGTAGAAGGGTTTCCAGGAACCCCAGTACCACCAAAAAAAAAAAAAAAAAAAAAAAAAAAGTTTATTTAAAAAACTGGGGAAGGCCGGGCGTGGTGGTGCATGCTTGTAATCCCAGCATTCAGGAGGCTGAGACCAGAGGATCGCTGTCTGCAACTCAGTGAGACCCGGTTTCAAAATAAAGAATAAAAAAAAAAAAAAAAAATAGGGCAATGGGTGTAGCTCTGAGGTCACATGTCCCTGGGATCCACCTCCAGACCTGGAAAAAAAAAATTGGGGAAGATTGCTAAGTAGAAGAGAAAAACATTCCTCCCAGTCTCTGATCAGAAATAACCACTGTTAATACAGTGTTAATATACATATAAAGATCTTTCCTCCTGTGTGTATGTGCCTCTAAATGAACATTTCCTGCTTTTCCCTAGCATGCACAAGGCCCATCATATATTTGATCCCCAGTGTTGCAAAAACGAAAAAAGGAACATTATTTCATTACAAAATAAGATTATGCTATGAGAGCTTATGTAAATGTATATGCATTTATTTTTATGTATATACATTTATTTTTGTATCAGATCTTTATTTTTGGTCAGATATTCTAATTTTAATAACTATACTATTTTTATGAAAACACCATAATTTATACCTTTATGTTGTCCTGCCCCCACTATTGAGACTAAAGAGTAAAAAAGATGTGAATTTGAGCCAATAAGGAATCTAGATACCTTGATCTAAATGTAATGTGAGGTAGTTGAAGTAGGGAAGTATGTTTGAAGGTAGAAAATGTTAGATTTTTTATGTGTATTTTAAACTATTGTCTGTTTTCTTATTTTAAAAACAACTTATAAGTTCTTTAGTTATGATATTTTCAAATTTGTATGAAAATAACACTAGAAATATGTTGCTTTTCTTATTTCCTGAGCATTTAGTGGAATCTTTTTGTTTACAGCTGGGCTCAAAATGCAGAGAACTCAAAGATATTCATTTTGGCCAGTGTTACAAGATCTCAGATGAAGGCATGATCGTCATAGCTAAGGGCTGTCTCAAATTGCAAAGAATATACATGCAGGAAAACAAATTAGTAAGTACCTGTTTTAATTCTCATGCTGTTCATTTTATATCTAACCTTGGGATTCCTCAAACTTTGTTTAGAACTTTTCTTCTGTCTGTAACTTGGATAGTTGAGAGGAGAATATTACTTAGTAAAAAGCAGAATCCTCTCAAAATAATAATTTTATAAGTTGTCATATAACAGAATAGATGCTTGTATATGGTACTTGCTTATTAAACATTCCTCATTAGCATGTGCTAATGGATCTTTTCTAAATTCTGACAGTGAATTTACTTGGATAAATTTTAAAATATAAAATTTTATTTGCCAAACATGTCTGTAATTATAGTTTCTTTTGATTCCCCTAGGAATTGTTATAATGCTAAGTAGTTAGGTTTTTTAGTGCCTAAAAACAAAATGTGAAGACTACAGAGCTTTTTATGGTGGAAAATGGGATTCAGTAAATGGGGAAGATAATCTTGATATTTACATAGATTTTATATTTTAAATACATACATATATATCTTGGATACATTTCATGTAGTTAATATATTTGAAACCATTCAGTTTTCTTTTTCTCTTTCTTACTTCCTTTCTTTCTTTCTTTTTTCTTTTTTTGGTTACTGGGAATTAAGCCCAGGGTACTTCTACCTCTGAGCTATACCACCCGTTTTTTTTTTTTTTTTTTTTTTAATTGGGTTGAGCCCAGAGGCATTCTACTTCCAAGGTACATCCTTAGCTTTATCTTTTTTTTTTTTTTTTTTTTTTTTTTTTTTTTTTTTTTTTTTTTTTAAAGCAAAGGCTTTAATTAGGAAAAACAAGGAATTAGGGAAAGGAGGCCGTTTTAAGGGGTGGAAGGTATCTGAGCCAGAGAGAGCAAAAGGGCAAAAAATGTAAAAAAAGGGCAGAAGGCAAAAAAGGGGTTTTTGCTGCTTTTTCAATTATTTTATAGAACTTTCAGGAGCTGGTGGGTGGAGTTCTATATTAGAGGTCTGGATTTCCTCTTAATCTTCAGGTTCCCCTGGCAACAGGGAGAGGTAGTTGGCAGCTGGTGTCCCCATCTTTGTCCTCCTCCTCCTGGACCCTTTGTTTACTAGGAATTACCTGGGATTCTTAGTAAAGGGACCATTGTGATTAAAAGTATGGTTGGCCTACAGGAGACAAAGGGTCATTGTGATTAAAAGTGTGGGCCCATCCTGGCATCTGCCCAAGACCCACCCTAAAGGAGTCACAGATAACCTTTTCAGATTTTAAATATGCTTTCCTTCCCAATTTGTCTCCTTTCTACCTAAAATTTTATTTTTTCTATTCTACTTCGTCACTTCTCCCCACTGAGACTTTTGGACTTTAATTATAAGGTCTGCTGAAGGACAAAGGACCAACTTCTATAATTTCTTCCCAGCTGACAAGGGGGTATTGATCCTGCATGTCCAGGGACTCAAAACCTTGTCCTGACTAGTCTAAAGGAGACAAAGCATGTTCTGGTCTTTTGTTGGCTGCAGAACCATTATCCTTTGATGTTCTGGAAGAGAAGGCATAAACATGTGAAATATTAGCCTTAGATAACAGCAGATTAAACAACAGAAGAATATACTGATGCAAAGTATACTGGCCAAGAAAATAAAACTTTGATCCTACCAAGATGTTAACCATTTTTGCAAGGGAACATCTACCAAGGTCATTTAGATGAACTGGAAGTGGGTACGAGCCCACAAATTCAACAGGTACTTAAAAAAACTTATCCTGATTTAATGTTCTTGGTCCTTTTGAATAATACTTAAAAATCTTCCAAAGGTTCACAGGAATAGTGCTCACAGGTGTTATCAGCCTCTGAAGTTTTACTCTTGATTTTAGGGCCTTGTTCTTGTAAAGTCTCAAGAGGAACAGGTTTAATTTTAAACATATGAATTCAGGAATTATATTTTTGTAGTTAAAAAGCTGCAGGAGTGCTAAGAACTTGAAAAGTCCCCTTTGACAGAATGGTGAATCCCATTTTTCAGGTTTTGAGTAAGACAGTCACTTGGTTGTACTTTTACCACATAATGGGCAGTAAGCATAACCAGGGCTCTGAGGTGTTTGGAGGAAGTGGTTCTTCCTCTATTTACCTCCTGAGGGTCTACTACTGTGTAGCCTGATTTTCTGAGTTTCCTCACTCATGAAGTTGCTCTCATCAATAAACCATTTTACATAAGAGTTAGTTAGAGGCTGACCACTAGCATCAGGCTTGTTAGCATACAAGAGTGGATTAAATAATCTTTTTACAACGTTTAAAAAATTATAAATCTGTTTGGCCTTGGGGTGATGTCAACCCCAGTTACAATACAGGTCTCTAAAAAAGAATCCTAGGAGAGACAAAGCCAGGAAAGAACTAAGCCCTGTCTCTGAAGAAAATTGATATCGTTACCTGCCACATCAAGAGTCACCCAGACTCCTCTATTGTGATATCCAGTGGGTTAGAGGACTGATCAGAAGGAGCCTTGCCGAGCCTTGAGCATGCTCAGTCTTTGAGGACAGCCATGATGGGAGCAGATGACCTCACTTCCCTTCGGAGGTGGGGGTAATTATGAATCCCAATGTTTTCTTCTTTACAGAGGGGTCACAACCCAGATGCAGATGTACTCTGCTCAGTGGCAGTCATTGACCCAATACCTAGACTCTTTGCAATTAATGCAGGTGCATGGCCTTGAGCTACTTTTCCTCTCTCTGGAGGAAGCCTTTGGGTATCTCTGAGCAGGCAGGGACTTATTACTCAAAGACAAAGTAATTAAATGGACTTGGGCATGGTGACACACGCTTGTAATATCCCCTTCCCCTGCCCTGCGCGCTTGGGAGGTGGAGACAGGAGGATCTTGCAGGTTCAAAGCCAGCCATGCTGGCTTAAGAGACCCTGTTTCCACATAAAAAAAGTATAAAATAGGTCTGGGAGTGCAGCCTGTGGGAGTGTAGCCCGGAGGTAGAAGGGCTTCCAGGAACCCCAGTACCACCAAAAAAAAAAAAAAAAAAAAAAAAAAAAAGAAATGGACTACATTTGTCTCCTCTGGTTCTTAATTTTGTCTGCCTTGTCTCTGTTGTTAAAAAATCCAAAGGCCACACAAAAAAGGTGATAAATGGGAGTCTGAGATCCTGGAAACAAAGCAGGATTTATATCTCTTTATTTTTGTTTGACCAAATAGAATAGCCAGGTTTTGAAACCCATTAATAAATCTTATCAGGGTTCTTTGAATATTGATCCTTTTTTTTTTTTTAACACTGGACTAGCTCAGTAAAATAACTATAAGTCTATGTAGGTTAATAGCATTAAAAAATCAAATAGCTCTAGATTTTCATAATCTTAGAGAATATTATTAATAATCAGAAATTAACTTGTTACCTGACAGATGTTTGTGTCTCTCTTATACAATAATAAGACATTTACTCAGTCAAGGCAAACAGAATAAACCAAGTCTTATTGATGAATTTTATTTTGAAACAGGGTCTCAATGAGTTGCAAAGACCTCACTAAGTAGCTGAGGCTGTCAGCAAACCACGGTCCTCCTGTCTCAGCCTCTCAAATGCTGGGATTACAAACATGTGCCACCATGCCCAGCTTTATTTTTGCTTTTTACTTATTTAAATGTACTCAAGGGGAGAGTTCTTAGGGATAGAAGCAGAATTAATTACTCATGATCTTGTTTGTGCACTTTAAGGTTTTTTTTCTGAAAAGATAAAGAGAAAATCACAGGACTAGGATTTTAAAACAGAGACAAAACAAAGACAATCATGATCAGATTATTATCTGTTTTCATTACCAGATCAGGGTGCCTTCTTTGCCCCCTCTAGACACAAGGTGCCCTCTTTGGCCCTACCAAACATAGGCCCCAGTGCCAGACTCAGGCCCTTTTTGGTTTCTACAGAAAAGGACAAAACAAAACTAAAAGTTGTTATAGAAGCTCTATCTCATCCCCAGTAATTTGAATGCTCTTAAGAATCTATAACCTCACACATGTAAAACATGAAAACATATAATCTAAAAAGCAGAATGAATAATTATTATATAACTTGCAAAGCTCTCTTTTAAAATGTTGAGGACATTTCCTAGATAAAGACAAAATTAAATGTTAACAAGAGATTAAGACAAAGTACATTTTAAATAAACAGTTTTTATCTCCCGTAGGTTTCCTCAACCCCCACCCCCCACAACCAAGTGGTCGGCCAACAATAACTAGAGCAGTAAGACAAAAAGAAAATAAAAAAAACAATTTAGAGCTTGTACTCATAGCAGTCAACAAATTGGCTGCTAAAATGTGCCAGGGTCCAAAAATTTGTGCTGTTTTCTGTAAAAAGAGTAGGCCCTTTAAGGGAGGAAGGGGTTTGGCCAGGAGAGGGTAGGGGAGGGAGAGAAATCTCTTAGGGTGCTAGCAGTGGTCAGACAGGCGGACAGCCTCCTTCCTTCCTTCCCCTGGGAAGAAAACCATGGTTGGGTTGGCTAGATATCCTCTGCCAGCTTGACCTTACCACCCCTGGGCTTGGCCCCATTACTTGCCTCTTTAATCCGTACACATCTGATTTATACATCTCTGAGCTCCCTAGCACTCTCCAGGATCCATACACACAAATAGAATATTTAAAAAGAGGTATAAACCGGGTGTGGTGGCTCATGCTTATAATCCCAGCACTTGGGAGGCTGAGACAGGAGGATCACACAGGTTTGAAGCCAGCCTCAGCTACTTAGTGAGACCTTGTTTCCAAATAAAAAAATATAAAATAGGTCTGAGAGTATAGACTGGAGGTAGAAAGCCCCTGGGTTCCACCCCCAGTACCACCACCACCAAGAAAATATTTAAAAAAAAAAACAGGTATAAAAACTCAAAACATTTTCATTAGACTTATGAATGCCAGCTTCTCCAAACTTTTGCAGTTGAGTGCCGAAAAATATGCCATGAGTGGACTTAAAAATGCCAATCTCTGAAGCCCCACATTGGGTAAGCCAAATAATATGTCATGGGAAAACACAGTAACTTCTGTGGTGAAAAGAATTTTAACAAGTGTCAGTCAGAGATAAAGGCAAAGGTTTTAATTAGGAAAAACGAGGGATTCAAGGGGAAGGGAGGCCATCTTGAAGGGTGGAGGGCATCTGAGCAAGAGAAAAAAGGTGAAAGGGCAAAGAAGGTAAAAAAAAATAAAGGAAAAAGGAAGAAAGGGGGATCCTTTCATTATTATTATTATTATTATTATTATTATTATTATTATTATTTTGAAACAGAGTCTCACTAAGTTGAGGCCGTCAATAAGTAGCTGAGGCTGGCTACGAACCCATGATTCTCTTGTCTCAGCCTCCCAAGTACTGGGACTACAAGCATGTGCCACCTTGCCTGGCTTTCTAGTGCTTTTTAAAATTTTATTTATTTATTTATTTATTTATTTTGCGGGTCTGGGGATGGAACCTAAGGGACATTTGACCCCCAAATTATGCCCCCTGTCCCGTTCTTTATTCTTTATTTTGAAACAGGGTCTCAATAAGTTGCAGAGGGCCAGAGTAGCTGAGGCTGTCCGCAAACTGAGGTCCTCTGGTGTGAAGTACGGTTTTGTTAAGTTGCTGAGGCTCTTGGTAGGTGTCTGAACTGGCTTCAAGCCTGCAATCCTTCTGTCTCAGCCTTTCAAGTACTGGGATTACAGGCATGTGCCAGTGTGCCCAGCTTTACTGTTCTTAAAATACATGATTTGTTTGCTTTTAATATGTTCACAAAGTTTCTCAGTCACCTACAACATCTAATTCCAGGACATTTTTATTGTCTTCATAAAGAATCCTTGTGCCCTCTAGCACTTTCCTCTAGCACCTGCTGCTCTACTTTGTTTCCATGCAGTTGCTTATGCAGACACTGCATGTGAATGACATCACACAACGTGTGGTCTTTTGTTTCTGCTTCTTATACTTAGATATTTTCAGAGTTCTCTCTCTCTCTCTCTTTCTCTCTCTCTTCGGAGAGAGAGATAAGTTTATATTCTGTCTTTATATATAGAGATAAATAAATATATGGAGAGACTATTTTTTCCTTGAAATATGGTAAAAATACTTCATATTCTTTACTTTTAATAAAAGTATAATCACTTGGAGCTATATAATCTTGTAAAGACTAGGTTTTCTGGGTCAAAAAGAATGAGTATGCGCACGCACACACACATACACACACACACACACACACACACACACACACACACACATATGGGATTGAACCCAGGAATATTCTACCTCAAATTTTTTTCATTATTATTTAATATTTCTGTAGTATTGGGGATTGAAGGCAGGGCATTCTACTTCTGACTTACACTTCTCCCCACATTAGCCCTATCTTATTTTTAATTGAAACAGGATATTACTAGGTTAATGAGAGTCTCACTACTTGGTGAGGCTGTCCTTGAACCCGGGATCTTGTTTCAGCCTCTGGGATTATAGGCATGCGCAACCACATATGGCTTATTTTTAAAAATTTTGAAATAGGATCTTGCAAAGTTGCTGTGGTTTGCTAAATTTCTGAGGCTGGCCTAAAACCTGCGGTCCTCCTGTCTCAGACTTCTAATTACTAGAAATACAAGTGTGTATCACCATCCCTGGCAAATTTGATATATTTGGTAAATATATCTCATATATGAGCTTAAATTTTGAAAGATTTCTTGAAACATCAGTACTTCCGGTGAGATAATAGTATTTAAAAAAAGATGTTATTTTGCAGGGTGTGGTGGCACATGCTTGTAATTCCAATACTGGAGAGACTGAGACAGGAGGATCACAGGTTCATAGCCAGCCCCAGCTATTTAGTGAGGCCATCTGTAACTTAGTGCAACCGTGTTTCAAAATAAAGAATTAAAAATAGGGGTGGGGTATAGCTTGAAGGTAGAATACCTCTGGGTTCCATCTCTAATACCACAAGAAATAAAAAAAAAAAAGATGTTAAAAAAATCAAAATAGTATGAATTAAAAGTAAATGCTTTTTTTCCCCAACATATAATATTTTCTCCTTGAAAATATATAGTAAAAGTGCTTCATATTCTTCTTTACTTTTAATAAAAATGTAATCACTTGGGGCTGTAGGATCTTGTAACCCAGACTAGGTTTTTTGGGTCAGAAAGAATGAGTTTTTTTTTTGTTTTGGTATTTACTCATCTGCATGTGACCATGGGAAAAACTATTTAAGATCTTTAAACTTCATTTGTCAAAAGGGTTATTGATATTTGCCTTTTTATGGATGGCAGTTTTGAGAATTTGATGACACAATATCCTCAAATTGCTTAGTACAACCTCTAAGTGATAAGAGACTCTAAAATCCTAGTAGCTTTTATATTGTATCTAAAATTGTTTTAACAATTGATTTCCACTTTTTATACAAGATAATGGATAGTATTCAAGTTATTTACTAATTTTGACTAATAATTGTTTTGTTGCATAAACACAGAATAATATATATATATAGTCACAGTAAAATATTTGTTACCATGGTTTTCCAAAGAAAGTAGCTGTTTATGTTTGAAGGTTCTCCTTTATCTTCAAATTAGTTTTTTTTATATTAGCTGGGGTGGTGGCGCATGTTTGTAATCCCAATACTTGAGAGGCTGAGATGGGCTCTATTGCAGGTTCCTGGCAGTTGAGGCTCTGTACAACTTATTGAGACCCTGTTTCAAAATAAAGAATAAAAATTAGAGCTGAGGATGTAACTCAGAGGTAGAATGGCCCTGGTTTCAATCCCCAGTACAAAAAAAGAAAAAGAAAAAGAAATGTTATGTGTTGGATGTGAAAGTGCCCACCATCTGTAATCCTAATACTTGGGAGGCTGAGACAGGAGGATTGCAGGTTTGAGGTCAGGTTTAGCATTCATCTGTTAGCAAGGACCCTCAACAACTTGTACCCCATTTCAAAATTTAAAAAAAAAAGGGCTAGTGGTATAGCTCAGAGGTACTTTACCCCAGGGCTTCAGTCTTAGTTCCATCTCCCCATTTCTCCAAATTATATACTTAGGTCCTATGGAAATTAGTTTTGTATTTATTTTTATTCATTAAATATTTTTATTTTGTTAGGAATTTGAAGTAATTTTGCTAAATCTTAAAGATCAACAAAATTCTTCCCATTTGAGCTTTTTGAAAGAGAAATTTAAAATAATTTGAACTTTATTTTATAGTCAGTTATTAATAACTTCCCATAGGAATCTTGCTTTTTTAAACATTTGTGAAATAAAGAGAAATATTTAAATTACTTGTAAAGCTATAATTTAAAGTACTTTGTTTTCACTTAGTAAATGTTTCATTTTTTAAGCTGATGACCTTGTGTCTTTTTTTAAACACACTTTTAAAGGTGTATTGTAGTCTCACATAGTAATGAAGATCTGAATGACAGGGACATGTATGTACACAGCACTTAGTGACCTTCTTCCTGGCCTCCTCCCCACTCCTTTCCCTATGTGATATTGAGTTTGGCATTGATAATTTTGTTTATGTATAGATTTTTTTTTAAATTGGAACCTAGGCAGAATTCCCTCCAATCTATAACCCTAGACCAATTTTATTCTTTTATTTGGTAACAGAGTCTCACTAAGTTGCAGATGGCCTCAGTAAGTTGCTGAGGCTGACCATGAACCTGTGATCCTCCTGCCTCAGCCTCCCAAGTCCTGGGATTACAAGCAGGTGCCACCACACCCTCTGTACATAGTTTTAATGGAAGTTTTTTTTTTTTCATTAATTCTACCTCTTCCCCTCTAACCATCATCCTTATCTAGACTGCTTCCATTTTTCCACTGAGGTTTATTTTCTTTTATCTAAAGTCCCTTTAGTATCCAGATTATTCCCTAGCTTCCACATATGAGAGAAAACAGTAGACCCTTCACTTTCTGTGATTGGTTAAATTTTACTTAGCACAGTGTTCTCCAGGTCCATTCATTTTGTTGTAAATGACAAAATTTGTTATTCTTTATTCTGGAGTAGAATTCCACTGTGTTTATATCTCATCATTTTGTAATTCATTAGTCTGTTGGTGGACACCTAGCTGATACCATGATTTGGCTATTGTGATTTTTTGCTGCTGTAAACATGGATATGCATGTATCACTATAATATTCTGATTTCAGTCCCTTTGGAAAGATACCCAGGAGTGGTATAGCCGGATTGTTGTTGGATCCATTCCCAATTTTCTGAGGAGTCTCCACAACAATCTCTTTAGCAGCTGCACTAATTTGCAGTCTCACTGACAGTATCAGAGTTCCCATTTCCCCACATTCTCACCAGCATTTATTGTTGTTTGTATTCTTGATGATTGCTATTGTAATTGGGGTTAGATGAAATCGCTGTGTAGTTTTGATTTGTATTTCCCTGATTGCTAATGATGTTGAATTTTTCTGCATATATTTATTGGCCACTTGTATTTCGTCTTTTGTGAAGTGTCTAGTTCAGAGTTCATTTGCCCATTTCTTGTTGTTTTTTTTTTTTTTAACATTAAGTCCATTAAGTTTTTTGTATATTCTAGACATTAGTCCTCTATTAGAACAGTAGCAAGCAAAGATCTCTCATTCTGTAGACTCACACTTTAGACTTTGTTTCCTTCGCTGCACAGAAACTTTAATGCCATCTCACTTACTAATTCTCATTTTAATTTCCTGTCCTTTGGGGTTCTTATTGAGGAAGTGTCTACCTGTGCCTATATGTTAGAGCTTTGGTCCTATGACATGCTCTAGTAATTTCAAAGTCTCTGGTCTAATTCCCAAATCTTTGATACTTCTTGCATTGATTTTTGCACAGGGTGAGAGGTTAGGGTTTAATTAAAATTATTTTACAGATGAATAACCAGTTTTCTCAACACCATTTGTTGAAAAGGCTCTCTCTTTTCCAGTGTATATTTTTGGCACCTTTGCCCCAAATCAACTGGCTTTACTCACAACTCATAGAATACTTAGAACACTGACTAGATATCAGTGGAATTCAACATGTGCTTTGACAAATACTCATACGTAGTCAAATTATTTCACTAACTTTGATAATCGAATCTTTTCAAAAAGAATATGTTTCATTGTATAATTTAAAAATAATCATACTGTTTATTCTAAATATAATTTTTGCAGACTTAAAATACCAAACTGATGAGTTTTTTATCCATTGGCAGTATTTGAGTATACATCTTTTTATATTATATCTTGGCCTTTAGATGGCAGCATTGTCTTTGTATATTTCAGTGACATAGCTTTTGTGTCTGTAATGTAACTATGAAGATATAGTACTTATTACAGTTCTACTGATGTTATGTTTCATTTTAAATTTTTGTCCATTAGGTGATCTTAATGGGAAAACTGCTTTTTCAAGTCATTTGAAATATTAGTTACATCTAGAATGCCTACAGAATGAACTTGCCATTTTATATGAGGTAGCAAGATATTCGAACATTATTTGTGGCCTTGATTTGAAGGCCCTGTGTTTTTCAGAGGGAGAAGCTTTGTCACATGGAAAGTGAAGATGATTTGACATTTTGTGATGCAAATGGTTTATCACAAAGTAGAGAATTGAGAACTTAGATGGATGTAGAATCTTCTCAAAAGAGAATAAATTTTGTTCAGTCATTTTTAAGTAAGACAAGTCCTGAGCACCTACATAAATGCATTTTGCATTTTCTGCAAAACTTATGTAGACTCTAGAAATAGATTTGATGAATTCAACTATAATGAGAGTGTAGCATATTGTATGCATCTGTCTTTCTTCCAGTGATAGCTTTTATATCATATATATTTCTGTGTGGCACTTACCACAAAGCTATTGTAAGTCATATTTAGGATATGATCTTACCCCATTTCCTGCTGATAATAACAGGATACCTGAGACTAGTTCATTTACAAAAAACAGACTTTTTTGGCTTATAGTTCTGAAGACTAGGAAGTACAAGAAGGTGGGTATCATGCTGTAAGGGGTTTAGTGCTGTGTCATCCCATGGCAGAAGGCTGGAGGGCAAAAGAGGAAAGGGAGAGAGTGAAAGGAGGAGGAAGAAGCATGCAAAAGCAAGCAAGAGGGGCTGAGAGGGCTGAACTGGCTTTTGTAACAAATTCATTCTTGTAACATCTCATGATAATGATATTAAACCACTAATGAGGGTAAAGCCCTAATAAACTAATCACCTCTTATTTTTTTTTTTTTTTTTTTTTTTGCCGGTCTGGGGATGGAACCCAGGGGCATTCGACCTCCGAGCTACACCCCCTGCCCTAGTTTTTATTCTTTATTTTGAAACTGGGTCTCACTGAGTTGCAGAGGGCCTCACTGAGTAGCTGAGGCTGTCCACGAACCGTGATCCTCCAGGTCTCAGCCTCCCGAATGCTGGGATTACAAGCGTGCGCCACCACGCCCGGCTTTAATCACCTCTTATTAAACCCTACTTCCAATACTGTTTGTTACATTGGAGATTAAATTTCCAACACATAAACTGGGGGGATGCACTCAAATCATAGCAGTTGTACAGTTACTGATGATCTAGAACCTTTGTAAGCATATTCTTTCTGCATCTTTATTCTCCCTGCACAAGATTCTGCTCTGCTACTTTTTGGATAGAATTCTTTGACTGGCTATTTGTTTTTCTGTTTTTATTTGTTTGGTTGGTTTTGGGTAGTACTAGGGGTCCAACCAAGGGACATTCTATCTCCAAGCTTCACCCCAGCATATACTTTATTTTCTTTCTCTTTCTTCCTTTCCTTTCCTTTCCCCTTTCTTTCTTTCTTTCTTTCTTTCTTTCTTTCTTTCTTTCTTTCTTTCTTTCTTTCTTTCTTTCTTTCTTTCTTTTTCTTTCTTTGTGGTACTGGGATTCCTGGCAACCCTTCTACCTCCGAGTTATACTCCCAGACCCATTTTATATTTTTATTTGAAAACAGGGTCTCTTAAGCCAGGGAGGCTGGCTTCGAACTGCGTGATCCTCCTTTTGCTCCCTCCCAAATGCGGGGATTACAAGCGCCACCACCACGCCCAGTCCCAGTACTTATTTTTAAATAGGGCCTCTTTAAATTGCTAATAGCTCCCTAAATTGCTGAGGTTGTTCTGAGGTACTGAAGACTGAACCTGGTGCATTTGGTCTCTTAGCTACACCCTAAACCCTGTTTTATTCTTTAGTTTTGAAACTGAGTCTCACTAAGTTGTAGAGGGCTTCCATGTAAGTTCTTGAGGTTGGCTGAGAACCTGTGATCCTCCTATCTCAGCCTCTCAAGTACTGGGATTACAAGCATGTGCCACTGTGCCTGGCTAGAGTTGCAGTCTTTATACAAAGTTTTTCTATTTTATGGAATACACACACACACACACACACACACACACACACACATATACACATACATACATACATACATACATACATATATGTACCTTTTTTTTTGCTACTGGGGATGAACCCAGCAAAGTATACCACTGAGCTACACCTCCAGTCCTATTTTATTTTTTTTAGTTTGAAAACAGGGTCTCACTAGGTTGCCGATTCTCTCTGTTAAAGAGACTGTCCTCAAACCTGAGATCCTCCTGTCTCAGCCTCTCAAGTACTAAGATTACAAGTGTGTGCCATCATGCTTGGCTTGTGTTCTATATTTTTGTGATCTACATCCTAATACTGTTTTATTTTTTCCGGCAGATTTAATATAAATTTTAATGGATTCATAAACTGACAACTCTCTGGCCCTGTTCACTTTTTTCAAATGGTCATTCAGTTCAGTTAAAATTTGAACACTAATTATGTGCAGGCACTGTGAGAGATGTTGGGAATTAAGGAAAAGTTCTACTCAAAGAGAGAAGATCCTGGTCTAGTGGTATTGGAACAGTTGGAAAAAATAGTAACTGCTGGGTGAAGTATCGATAAGGGAGAAATTAGAAATCCTACAAGTTGTAGGGAAATTTAAACTGGGCTTTGATGTAGCGTGATGTGATGATTAGGCAAGCAAATCTATTTTGGGGGAAGGTGATTGCATTCACAAAGACCAGGCACTAGAAAAATATGTGGAATGTTTAATAAGAGATGGGTGTTATAGGATCATTAGTTTAATGGCTAGAGGGTGGGAGAAGTGTTTATATTGTGGTCTGGAAAGAAGGGCAGGGACCAATTTGTTAGATTCTTGAGCATTATGCTAAGGAATTTTGAAGTCTTTTAGTAATAAGGATTATAGCATGATTTCAGCAAATGTGAAATGGGATCAAATTTTTGAGTTTTATATTTTTTAATATTGATAAATTAAAAATGTAGAATACTAAACGTAACACATCTGTGTGTTCATCACTCAGATTGGTAACATTTTGTTTAATTTGCTCTTTATTTTTGAATTAATAAAGCAAATAAACTTTTAAGTCTTCATTGTCTTACATTGCTATTGTCCCATTGCTGCCTTCTAGAGGCAACTTTGGCAATGATCTAAAATTGTTAAAAATATTTAATATACATGTAAATAATCATAAACAACAAATGGTTTGTTTAGTTTGCAGTCTCCTGATTTGTATCTGGTGTCATATGATTAGGTATTTAGTCCCCAAAGTGTGTATCAGTGTACACTTTGTGTTTTAGTTTTGCTTTTGAGATCTAGCCATAATGAATATGTAATTATTTCTTTTTAACTGTTAATGTTATATCACATATATATATATATATATATCTCCTGTTCTTTCATTTCTTCTTGAAGTACACTGACATTGCATCCATTGTTTTACTGTCATAGGTAGTATTGTAATAAAATCCTGTGCTTATGCATAAGAGTTCTTTATAATTTCTATATACCTAGAAATGTAGCTTATAGGGTACTAAGATATATGCATTTTCAAGTATTACTGAATCATGCTGAATAGCTCTTTATTAGTAATTGAAATCATGGTTTAGAGGTGTTTCCCACCGATGGATTTTTAAACTTTTTTGAGGGCAAGGAATATCTAGGTATATTTTCATTCATCCTTCTACCCCCTCATGGTGACAAAATAGACCCTTAGTATATGCTGGTTTAGTGATGTATGGGTTACTATTGAATTGAACATGCTTTTAAAATGACTTACTTCAGCCGGGTGTGGTGGCGCACGCTTGTAATCTCCGTGCTTGGGAGGCAGAGACAGGAGGATTGTGCAGGTTCAAAGTACCTGGCTTAAGAGACCCTGTTTCCAAATTTAAAAAAAAAAAAAATATATATATATATATAATAACATATATATATATACATATATATATACATATATATATATGTATATATATATAGTAGGTATGGGAGTGTAGCCCAGAGGTAAAAGGGTTTCTAGGAACCCCAGCACCACCCCAAAAATAAATAAATAAAAAAATAATAAAATGTCTTACTTCAAATATTTTGGGTACATGCATTTAAAAAGGAGATGCGTTTGATTATACAAATAAAAGCTTAAAATAGAAAAGTTTCAGAATCAATCATTTTTTGACTTTTCAAGTAAGTAAATATCTTTAATCTTATAACCATATTAATAGGATTATTTTTTGTGTATTGAAAGTATCCAAAGTAATCAATATAAACAATGAGTATTTTTTAATGTTAAAAGGGCTTCATTTTTTTATTTTTTATTTTTATGTGGATCATATTAAAATGGCATACATTTAGACTGTGCTTGGTACCCTCTGCAATCCCTACTTCCCATTTCCCCCTCCCAACAGTGAGTGTCCAGGTTAAGCATGCTGCATTCATACTTTTACACATATTCAAATGTAGCTCCTCCATTAATCAACCTCAGCTTTCTTCATCCTTTACCCTTCCATTTCAGCTTTCCTGAGGTTTCCCTTCCGTTATCTGGAGTCCCTCTGGTATTCCCAAGGCTCCGTAGTTTGGGCACATTAGAGAAAACATATGTCCCTTCTCTTTCTGTGCTTGGCTGATCTCACTTAACATAATGTTCTCCAGGTCTTTCCATCTTTTTGCGAATGACAGGATTTTGTTCTTCTTTATAGCAGAGTAGAATTCCATTTGTGTATTTCCCATAATTTTGCAATTCATTCATCTGTTGATGGAGACCTAGGTTGGTTCCATATTTTGGCTATTACGGATTGTGCTGCTATGAACATGGGTATGCATATGTTACTGTAATTCTCTGACTTCAACTCCTTTGGAAAGAAACCCAGGAGTGGTATAGCTGGATCATGTGGTGGATCTATTCCCAGTTTTCTAAGGAATCTCCACACTGATCTCCATAGCGGCTGAACTACTTTGCACTCCCATCAACAGTGTAAAAGAGTTCCTCTTTTCCCACATCCTCGGCAACATTTATTGTTATTTGATTTCTTTATGCTTGCCACTCTGATTGGGATCAGATAGAATCTCAGCATCTCCCTGATGGCTAATGATGTTGAACATCTTTTCATGTATCTATTGGCCATTTGTATCTCTTCTTTTGTGAATCGTCTATTCAGTTCAGTTGCCCATTTCTTGATTGGGTTATTTGTTTTGTTAGTGTAGAGTCTTTTGAGCTCTTTGTATATTCTGGATATTGGCCCTCTTAAAGAGTAGTGGCTGGTAAAGATCTTTTCCCATTTTGTAAGCTTTCTCTTTAGGTTCTTGATGGTTTCCTTTGATGAGAAGAAACTTTTTAGTTTGATGCCATCCCACTTGTTAATTCTTGCTTTAATTTCCTGTGCTTTGGAGGTCTTGTTGAGAAAGTTACTGCCTGACACTAGGAATATTTTGAGGGTCCTTTTTCAACCTGCAGTTTGGATCAACTAGAATATAAATTTTATTATTAAAATTAATTTGACCTAAAAATTCTTATTGTTAATACAGTGATTTTTATTTTATGTAGTGTTTGAAAGATCTAGTTTAACTAACAATAGGAGTTATTTAGCAGACAGAATACTTTAAGAATAAATACACCTTTATACATTATAACTTGATCTTACCTTGTCATTCTCTTTTTAATCTGTTCATATATCTCTCTTAAGACTTCCTTTTTAATTTGTTCAGTAAATGTTAAAAATACTAATGAATAAGGCCAGGCGTGGTGGGGCACTCTTGTAATCCCAGCATTCGGGAGGCTGAGACTGGAGGATCGCGTTTCACAGACAGCCTCAGCTACTTAGTGAGGCCCTCGGCAACTTAGTTAGACCCTGTTTCAAAATAAAGAATAAAAAATAGGACAGAGGGTGTAGCTCAGAGGTCAAATGCTCCTGGGTTCCATCCCTAGACACCCCCCCAAAAAAAGGAAATACTAATGGATATATTCTATCATTTAAAAGGCATAGAAAACAATAAAAATGAATATACCGTGAATATATGTATATGTGTGTATTTTCCCTTCCTCTGTATGTCAGTGTTGTGTGGACAGGCAGAGACTTAGATGATATCAAAATAACTTTTCCCTGAGGATTTATCTACTTAGTTATATTTGTTTAATAATGTTAAACTTAGTTCACAAGCTCAAGGGACTCATCAGTGGTGATAGTAGATGCCCAAATGCAAATAGAATCTCATGAAGAAGTTAGCCTAGTATGAAAAACTCTAGTACAGATACCCCAATCTGGATAATGCAGAATTTAGTATGGTCAAAATAGGAGCCTCCAAATAGTATTTAGAAATTCTTATTTTATCCATCCATTCTTTCATCTGTTAATTTTTTGGTGGTGCTGGGGATTGAACTCAGGGAGATTCTACCTTCAAGCTATACCCTTAGCCCTGCTTGCTTGTTTGCTTGCTTGCTTTCCTTTTTGGTGGTACTGGGGGTGAAACCCAGGGGCTTTTCTACCTCTGGGCTATACTTTGAGACCTATTTTTATACTTTATTTGGAAATGGAGTCTCACTAAGTTGCTGAGAGCCTCACTAAGTTGCTGAGGCTGACTTTGAACCTGTGCGATCCTCCTGTCTTAGCCTGCCAAATGTGGGGATTACAAGTGTGAGCCACCACACCAGGTTTTTAAAAAATTTTGAAACAGGGTCTCTCTAAGTTGTTAGAGGCCTTGTTAGATTGTTGAAGCTGGCCATGAACTTATGCTCTTCCTGTCTCAGCTTCCCTAGTACTGGGATTACAAGCATTGGGCCACCATGCCTGGTTATTTTTATGTATAGTCTTTTTAGAATTTACTTTTTAGAATTTACTTCCTTTTAGAATTGCATTTAAAAATATCAAGATTTGAAGAAATCCCATTTTCTCTAAGAAGTGTGAAAGCTGTCTCTGGCTTGTGCTCAAGTGCTGGCAACAGAAGATAGTAGGTTGAAGTAATGAGTCAAATAATTAGGCTTAGCAAATAGAAATTTTATAAGTCTAGATGCCAGTGGGATGCTGGGAATACATTAAGCCTGCCATTCATGAGTACATGTTCCTCAACTACCTTTTTAGCCTTTTTCCCAATAAAGTATAAAATAGGTCTGGGAGTATAGCCTGGAGGTAGAAAAGCCCTTGGGTTTCACCCCCAGTACCACCAAAAAAGAAAGCAATCAAGCAAGACAATATATGGATTCAGGGAGAAGTTCGGGCTCTTTTTCTTTTCTTTTCTTTTCTTTTCTTTTCTTTTCTTTTCTTTTCTTTTTTTTTATGGTACTGGGGATGGAACCCAGGGGACTTCTATGTCTGGGCTACACTCTCAGACCTACTTTATATTTTATTTGGAAACAGGGTCTTCCTAAGTTGCTGAGAGCCTCACTAAATAGCTTGAGGCTGGCTTTGAACCTGTGGGATCCTCTTTTAGCCTCCCAGGCACGGGGATTACAAGCATGCACCACCACACCCGGCTTGGCTATTTTTCTTTATCCATGGTAATGACGTGCTATGGTTTTAGATTAAGCAAGTTTTAATCCCATTTATTATTTTAGTGGGTATGCCTAAGAAAGAAGAATTGGAGAATTAGCCTTTTCTCTTTCTTATCTTCAAATTTACCTTTCTAAGTATAGTTTACAAAGTAGTTGTCTGGCTTCCAGGTCTTAGGATGTGACTTTTTAAAAATTATAGTTACTATCAAAACAATGCATTATCTTGAAAATACTATGTCATTTGGGTTTTCACCAGGAGACCCTCTCTTCAACCCAAAGCTATACAAACTGTATTTCTGTTAAATGATGTGATTAAGTGGTAAAGCCTGTTTTTATTAGTGCTGCAGATTGTGCTTACTGACATTATCTAAGCTGTCTTTCTTGAAATTCTTTTTAAAGATATGAAGACAAAGTTGCCTGATGGTCATTGAAGGGATCAGTAGTCATGAAATGTTAGGGTGAAATCTTTTCTTTTGACTGTACCCTCTTGATTTTGGTAATTGAAAAGTTTAAAAGCCAGAAGAAGTTTGTACTTTAATTTTTTTTTTTTTTTTTTTTTTTTTTTTTTGGTGGTACTGGGGATGGAACCCAGAGGCTTTCTACCTCCAAGCTATACTCCCAGACCTATTTTATAATTTTTTGGAAACAGGGTCTCACTAAGTTGCTGAGAGCCTCACTAAGTAGCTGGGGCTGGGTTTGAACCTGCGTGATCCTCCTACCTCAGCCTCAAAAGCGCGGGAATTACAAGCATGCGCTAACATGCCTGGCTGTACTTTCATTTTTAACCCACTTCCTATTTCAGCTTATTTTGTATAGTCACATCTAGGTTACAAAGAGATCAGTATAGTATTTTCCTTTAGTAGATATCAAACTTCTATTTGGTTTCTAAAGTATGATAGAAGTAGTCAGGTTGCTTCAGGAAAATTTGAGAATAGATAATTTGTGGTGTCTATTATCATATTTTTATTGGCTGCAATTGAACATAAAACCCAAGACATACAAATGCATATATTGAGAATCTATAACCAAAAGGAAGCAATTGTACATCAGAGTCTGCCCAATTGAATGGTAGTTGAGTGATTATTATTTTTCTTTTTCTTTTATTGAATATCTTCAAGTTTAGAGAACATTTTTATACTTATTAGTGTTTAAATGCTCATGTGAATGCCAAGAGATTGTAAAAGTATTTTCCTCATGTTTTGCTAGCTTTTCATTTTAAATATTATATCAACATCATTATCCTGTGATTTATAGATTTTCTGGAGAATCAAGATATATTTTTATGCCTTTTTGCTAGATTAATATTTACTTAAAATATTTGAAGATAATCTTATATTTAGTATTTTATACATTTTATTTAAGGACACAATTTTATACACATACCCTTTTTCATTATTATGCCAGTGAATCTTTTTTTATCATAATTATAGTCAGGTACATTGTATAATCTAGTATGAATTCTATACATTGTAATAGTTATAAGCTTGTTAGGGATTAACTAAATAGAAAAACAGTATGAAAGGTAACCATTCATTGTATAGTACACTAAATTCATTCATGATTGAAGATATTTAAGATATTTATGAAGGTTTACTTTTTTTAATGTGTGTGTGATACTGGGGTTCCTGGAAGCCCTTCTACCTCTGGGCTACACTCCCAGACATATTTTATAATTTTTTTTTGGAAACGGTCTCTTAAGCCAGCACAGCTGGCTTTGAACCTGCGCGATCCTCCTGTCTCTGCCTCTCAAGTGCGGGGATTACAAGCGTGCGCCACCACGCCCGGCCTGAAGGTTTACTTTTATTTTTGTATCCACAGCCCAGAAGTGCATTTGTTAGATAGAACACTATTTTCATCATTTCAGAAGTCAATAGTCACCCAATGCACCTGTAATCCTACTACTTGGGAGGCTGAGACACGAGGATCACAGGTTTGAGGATAGCTTCAGCAAGTACTGAGATTCTCATCAACCCAGTGAAACCCTGTTTCCAAATAAAAATAAAATAGGGCTAGGGGTTAGCTTGGTGGTAGAATACCCCTGGGTTCAATCCTCAGTAGATACACACATACATACACACACACACACACACACACACACACACACACACATACATACACACACACACACACACACACACACACACACACACAAACAGTGGCTCGTTTCAAAGATTTATCCAGTCACTGTCTCTCTGTCATTATTTTGACTTGTTTATATATCCTGCATTTTTTTATTATTTTGGTTTCTTTCAGGATGAATTTATCACCTCCAAGGTCACCTAAATTTTATTTTTCTTCAAATGTTCTTTGAGAATTTTACTATAATTTTTCCTTTTCTATATTCTGCCAACTTCCTTTATTCAGTGAATTCTTACTCACTTGATAATTTGTTATAGGTTTGAATGTCTCATTTTAGTCCTGTCCCCCAGTGTACTTCCTAAAATGGTGATGAGATTGGTATTTTTTGAACCTGTGTGCAGTAACTGAAGTCTGTATTCTGAAGTGCTTTCACTAAATGAATAGTTGTTAAGACTTCTTAAAAGTTAATTATTTTTCTATATAAAAACTATGAGTTTTCTGAGGATTGTTAGTGATGATGAACCATTGTGTGTACTGAAGATTTTTGGTTTAGATCTGGAAAAATTCTTTTTGAGATAAGAAAGTAATTTCTTTCAAAATCACATTTGAAGTGAGGTGCTTAAAATGATATGGCACAATATCATTAACCTTATGAATGATGGCTTATACTTTTAATATTTACATGAAAGTATAACTCTTACAACATGAGATTCCATTTTTATTCAGTACTGAGTTGTATAATATGCTTCATTCTGTAGTAAGGTCAAATGACTTTTCCTTAGCTTTCATATCATACGAATAGCAGTGACAGTTTAAAGAAGTATAATCTTAAGTTATTCATTATTATTATTATTATTATTATTATTATTATTATTATTATTATTATTTGCGGGTCTGGGGATAGAACCCAGGGGTATTTGACCTTCGAGCCATACCCCCTACCCTATTTTTTATTCTTTATTTTGAAACAGGGTCTCACTAAGTTGCAGAGAGCCTCACTGAATAGCTGATGCTGTCTGTGAACTGTGATCCTCCAGTCTCAGCCTCCCAAATGCTGGGATTATAAGCATGTACCACCACATTCTATTCCATTCTTTATTTTATTATTTTTATGCCTTTTTGCTAGATTAATATTTACTTAAAATATTTGAAGATAATCGTATATTTAGCATTTTATACATTTTATTTAAGGACACAATTTTATACACATACCCTTTTTCATTATTATGCCAGTGAACTTTTTTTTTATCACAAGTAATTATAGTCAGGTACATTGTATAATCTAGTATGAATTCTATACATTTTAATAGTTTTAAGCTTATTAGGGATTAGCTAAATAGAAAAACAGTATGAAAGGTAACCATTAATTAATTTGGTGGTACTGGGGTTCCTGGAAACCCTTCTACCTCCGGCTACACTCCCAGACCTATTTTATACTTTTGTAAATTTGAAAACAGGGTCTCTTAAACCAGCACAGCTGGCTTCGAATCTGCATGATCCTCCTGTCTCCACCTCTCAAGAAAGGGGGATTACAAGGGCGTGCCACCATGGTCGATTTTTTTAAAAATTTTTTTTAATTTTTTTTATTTGTTTGTTTGTTTTGTTAAGCCAGGTATGGAGGCCCTTTGCAACTCAGTGAGACCTTGTTTCTAAAGAAAGAATAAAAAATAGGGCTGGAGGTGTAGCTCAGAAGTAGAATGCCCCTGGGTTCCATCTCCAGTACTGCCCCCACCAAAAAAAAGTTTTTAGGAAATGATTATTCCTCCTCCTCCTCCTCCTCCTCCTCCTCCTCCTCCTCCTCCTCCTCCTCCTCCTCCTCCTCCTCCTCCTCCTCCTTGTAGTTTTGGGGCTTGAATCCAGGGCATTCTTCCTCTAAGCTCTACCCCCAAGTCTTTTTTATTTTGTGACACTAGAGATTGAACCCAGGGCCATTCTACCTCCGAGCTACATCCCTACCCCTATTTTTTTGTTCTTTGTTTTGAAACAGGGTTTCACTAAGTTGTGGAGGGCCTCACTAAGTAGTAGAGGTTGGCCACAAACCTGTGATCCTCCTGTCTCAGTTTATTTTTTATGGTATTGGGTATGGAACCCAGGGTTATTCTGTCTTTGAGCTACACCCCATCCCTATTTTTTATTTTGAATCAGGGTGTTGACAAATTGATGAGGTTGTCCTCAAACCTTTAGTTCTCCTATCTCAGTCTCCCAAGTACTAGAATAACAGGCATGTACCACCACAAAAAACTTGGAAATAATTTCTCAAAAGTGAGTGTTAAGGCCGGGCGTGGTGGCACACGCTTGTAATCCCCGCGCTTGGGAGGCGGAGACAGGAGGATCGCGCAGGTTCGAAGCCAGCCACGCTGGCGTAAGAGACCCTGTTTCAAAAATATAAAATAGGTCTGGGAGTGTAGCCCAGAGGTAGAAGGGCTTCCAGGAACCCCAGTACCATCAAAAAAAAAAAAAAGTGAGTGTTAAAGTTATACACCTGTAATCCCAATACTTGGATGGCTGAGACAGAAAGATTACGGGTTAGAGGCCAGTCTCAAAAATTTAATGAGGCCCTCAGCAAATTAGTGAGACTCTGTTTCAAAATACAAAGTAAAATAAAGCAGGAATGTAGCTCAGACATAGAATACCCCTGGGTTCAATTTCTGTGCCCCTGGGTTCAATTTCCAGTGCCATAAAATAAAAATGTTTTTATTAGTTTTTAACTTCATTATATATTTTTCTTTTTTTTTCTTCCAGGTCTGGGGATAGAACCCAGGGGCATTTGACCTCCAAGCTACACTCCCTGCCCTATTTTTTTATTCTTTATTTTTAAAACCGGGTCTCACTGAGTTGCAGAGGTCCTCACTAAGTAGCTGAGGCTGTCTGTGAACCACGATCCTCCGGTCTCAGCCTCCCGAATTCTGGGATTACAAGCCTGCGCCACCATGCCCGGCTTATATATTTTCTTAATATGATCTATAGTTTTATAGAATTGGGGAAAGATTTGGGAAAAGAATGCCACCCAAAAGAAGCATAAATGGATATATTATTAGAATAATTCTTTTTTTAAGGATTAAGTATTTAGATAATATGAGGAGAGTAAAACTTGGGCAAGTATTGGTTCTGCCAACTGTATTGTTTATCATTGGATTTTTTTCTATCGTAAAGTTTTTTTTGTTTTCTAGCATGCCCATATAGTTTTATAAAATGAGTCTAAGCCAGGAGTGGTGGCACATGCCTGTATTCCTAGTACTTGGGAGGCTGAGATGGGATGATCCCAGGTTCAAGAACAGCCTCAGCAAATAATGAGACTCTCATCAATCTAGCAAGACCCTATTTCAAAATCAAATTAAAAAAAAATAGGATTGGGAGTGTAGCTTAGAGGTAGAATGCCCAGTGCCACAAAATACATAAATAAATTAATAGACAAATAAATAAATAGGTAAGTAAATAAAGTAAGTAAATATATAGTAGTTATCTTTTTAATATATTAAATTGTACCTATAATGATATTTTTAAGGTACTTTGTGTTAAATGTTTTTAGATTATAGAGTCAAGAACAGTTTATTTTTTAGAGACAAAGACAGGTTTATTTAGGAAAGGAGTTGGGGATACACGGTTCAAGGGAGCATGTTGGCCATGTCAAGAAGGGAGAGGGCCACAAAGGCAGTTTTTTAAAGGGATATATTCAGTATAAGGTTGGGAAGTATTTCACTTCTAATCTTCCTTAATGGTAAATAATTTTTAGTGTAGTGTGTGCATTTACCTAGTGTCACAGGTTAATTTTTTTTAGACATGGATATTGTTCCCCTTTCATTCTGCGAAGGCATACATACCTTTCTTTATCTGTTGTAGAAACTTTCTCCAGTTATTAAAATCAACATATAATTACTTTAATGCTTACCCCTACCTCTTAGCTTCTATATCTGTATATATCTAAGGTTAATTATTCATTTTGTGCACTACAATGCTACATTTACATTAAATTTACATGATTATCTCATTCATTATGCTCTTCTTTCTTCTGATCCTACCTTATAAAGTTAAGCCCTATATTTCTTAAAAGAAAGGAATATGGTATCTTAACCTTAAAAGTCAGTCTTAGGCTTTTAAACCTACTTCCTGCAAATCTCTTTATTTGGTGCTTGCTAATGAGCATCATCATGTATGTGTGTTTGGGGTGGGGAATGGTATCAGTGTTAAAGAAGCCATAAACTTTTAAAACAACAATTGTAAATTAAGTAAGATGATAGCAAGTGATATTTAAACTGATTTTTTTCTAATTTCTATCATTTAAAAGTGATTGTAATGCCCTATAAAGAGCTTACATATATTCACTATGTTATTTAAGCAGGTCTAGTGGAATTTATTTTCAATACTACCTTTATTCTTATAGCAAATTCTTGTGAGAATTTGCTTTTTATCAATTGAAATGATTGCCTTTTGTGAATGAATGCATGCATTATTTTAGGGTATCTTTCTCCATTTAGGCAGTAATGATAATATCCTCTAAATAGTGTTCTTCCTAAATCTTCTCTGGTTTCATTTATTATTAACCTGCTCTTTGACAGCTGGCCTTTACTAATCTCACACTCTGGGCTTGAACCTTTCCCTCAAAGCTTTATAGTTGAATTTACAATACACTGTATCATTCATTTTCTCCTGGAAGAAGCTTTAAACAAACTTTCTCTTGCACTTGTTGAATATGTATTTCATAGTAACCACCATGAAGTTTGCAGCATTTAAGATGAAGAGGCGAAGATAAAAGATACACATTCAAGAAAGCTTGGTTTCACAGTTTCTGCATAATCCTTTCTGCTGTCACTGGTACCCCTAACTCTGTATATACCAGAACAAAAGAAACTGAATTGAAAATTGTGGGAGCTGGAGAACATTCTGTTGGCAGCACATCGCATGGCCCATAGGCGTTGTCAGGCCTCAGTTTGATGCCCTTTATTCTTTCTGACAGATGTGAGGTAGGGTCTATGAGGGGGAAGTCATTACTAGAGAGAGGGCAGTGTCAGATCAAAAGTAACCAGTGATCAAACAAGGTAAAGGACTGTGGAAAATAGGCTCTCTTTCTGGCCTCAACACCTGCCTGATCACTGAGGGGAATAGTCCTTGTGTGTCAGGGCAAGTTGATTTTCTTTGATGTACAGTGAATTAGAAGGCAGAATGGAGGCTTAACTGAACTACAGAAGAGTTTTATTTCCTAGTTCTTGGGCAATTTGAGTGTTTAAATTTTTTACTTCAGTTACCTAGAAGTTATAGAAGTCATTCTCCATTGAATAAAATATTAACGCTTACCCATACTGATTTTATCGCTATATATTTTGAGTTAGTACTAATAAACATATTTCAACACAGTATAGATAGGTTTTCTAAGTCATGAAATTCTTCATTTCTAAGTAGCTTCATTCAGATGATTTGTATAATAATAGTGGTGGATAGAAATTTCATAATATTGAGCTTAGTACACATTGGGCCCTCTCATAGTAAAAAATTGAAAGTTACCTAAGTAATTTCATATACATATAATTCTGTGCACCTCAGTACTTATATTTTCAGGGAACTATTACCATTTTAGTTGAAAGAAAATTTAAGGGAACAATTTCATTGGGGTTTTATATATATGATTCTTCTCTGTTCTTTTACCCTTAGAAGTACATTATTAAAGTCCAGAAGAATAAGCTGGGCTTGTTGGCAGATGCTTATAATATCTGCGCTTGGGAGGCTGAAATAGGAGGATCGCACAGGTTCGAAGCCAGCCTCAGCTACTTAGTGAGGCTCTCAGCAACTTAGTGAGACCCTGTTTTAAAAAAAAAAGTATAAAATAGGTCTGGGAGTATAGCCAGGATGTAGAAAAGCCCCTGGGTTCTACTCCCAGTACTACCAAAAAAAAAAAAAAAAAAGTCCAGAAGGATGATATTTCATTAGTATTGTGTGGATAAGTTGACAAATGAGATATGTATTTCTAAAAATTTTGATTGTGTTTTCCTTTAGAGGGTAAAGAGTTTGATTATATCTTTATTATCTTAGCTTTTGATATTTTAAATACTGCTGCATTCCATTCAAGTTCATAGTTAACATTTTGTCCTCAAATTGTAGAACTAAGAATTTATTTGAAATTATTCACTTTCTAGGGAGGAGCTTAAGGAATTCAGTGCCTCTGACTTTTATTAATTTATTATTATTTTTGGTACTGGCGTTTGAACTTGGGCTGGGTTCAATCGCCAGCAGTTCTGAAAATTTTCATTATTTTGAAACTGGCCTCATATTTGCAATTCTCCTATATCAGCTTCCCTAGTATTGGGATCACAGGCATGTACCACCATGCCTGGAAGTTCATTAACCTTTATAAAATGATTATTAACCTAGTTTATCTGTCAGTTCTTTGAATGAAGTCCTGTGTTTCTTTTTTGATACATTTAGATAATTTCGATCTTCCTTTAGAAATACAAATATAAAATTTATATTTAGAAATATATTTATATTTTATAAGATAAAATATGAATATAAGTATATTTATATCATATAAATATATTATGTAATTATATATCCATAAAATATATATTATGTTTTATATTGTCACATTAAATTAATGTTTGTCTTTTAGAGTACTGTTAGCTATAAATGTGCTTTATAACTCTTGAGAAATTTTAGAATTATATATTGAACAATGTGAAAACTTTTGTCAGCTACTTTGATAGAGGACTAATATCTAGAATATATAAAGAACTCAAAAAACCGTACCAAAAAAAAAAAACACACCCAAAACAAAACCCAATTAACCCAATTGACCTAATGGACAATTAAACAGAATAGGCATGTCTCAAAAGAAGAACGACAAATATCAACAAATATATGATAATTTAATATTAATGCTAAAAAGAAATATTTGTGAAAGATTCTTTTTATTAATGTTTTATTGGTGCATTGTAGTCATACATCTTAATGGGTACAAGATGGTAGAGAAACACATGCACACATCACTCATGTAGCCCTTACCCAGTTCCCTCCCCATTATCTCCCCCTCCCCCTTCTCATGTTTGGCATAGCGATTGACTGTACATCATGTACATTAGGGAATTTCCCCCTCCCCCCTCCCTCATTTGGGTGGCCTTATTTGCTCATCTATAGTTTCTCCTTGGCTCTCTGTTGAGGTTCTTAATAGTTTCCTTTGCTGTACAGAAGCTCTTCAGTGTAATGCAATCCCATATATTGATCCACCCTTTAGTTTCTTTTCTCGAGCTGTCTTTATTTGGTTTTGGTACTAATGTGATGTTGGCTTCATAGAATGTATTTGGGAGAGTACCATTTCTTTTTTTTTTCTTCTTTTTATTTTTTTGTTGGTGGTACTGGGCTTCCTGGAAACCCTTCTACCTCTTGGTACACTCCCAGACCCATTTTTATATTTTTATTTGGAAACAGGGTCTCTTAAAACAGAGAGGCTGATTTCGAACCTGTGCGATCCTCCTGTCTCCGCCTCCCAAGTGCGGGGATTACAAGCATGCGCCACCATGCTGGAGAGTACCATTTCTATTTAATGAAATAGATTGAGTGTTGGGATTAGCTCTTCTATAAAGGTTTTATAAAAATTCCCTTGAGAAACCATCTATTCCAGGGCTTTTGTTTGATGATAGGTTCTTTATTGCTGCTTTAGTATTTTTGATTGCTATTGGTTGGTTTACATTTTCTATATCTTCCTTACTCAGTTTAGGAAGGTTGTATTTTTCTAGACAGTTTTCAATTTCAAATTTTTCATTTTGTTGGAATATAGTTTTTTAAAGTATCTTCTGATAATCCTCTGAATTTCTACACTGTTGGTGGTGATAACTCAATTTTTTTCTCACTAAGCTGCTGAGAGCCTCACTAAGTAGCCGAGGCCAGCTTTGAACCTGTGCGATCCTCCTGTTTCAGCCTCCCAAGCACTGAGATTACAAGCGTGTACCATCACACTTGTCTGAGACTCTATTTTATTTATTTATTTTTCCCCTTTTTTTCTTCTTTCCTTTTTTTTGTTTTTTGTTTTTTTTTGGGTGGTATTGGGGATGGAACCCAGGGGCTTCTACCTCCAGCCTACACTCTCAGACCTATTTTATATTTTATTTGGAACAGGGTCTTTTAAGCCAGCTGAGGCTGGCTTCGAACTTGGTTGATCCTCCTGTCCCAGCCTCCCAAGCGTGGGGATTACAAGCGTGCGCCACCATGCCCGGCTGAGACTCTATTTTAAAAATACAAAATACAGAATAGGACTGGTGGGTGTAGCTCAGAGGTAGAGTCAATACCACCAATACACACACACACACACACACACACACACACACACACACACACGCATGTATATTATCTAACTTGTAAGTTTATATCTGCCTTCAAACTTTGCTAATACTCTGGACATGTTGTTGGTTACAATTATGAATGGTTCTTGTCAGTATTGAGTGAGCTAATTGATAGAATGTTATTAGGAATGAAATTTGTACATATTAACTTTTATTAGAATAGATTTTTTTTTTTTTTTTTTTTTTTAGTGGTATTAGGGATGGAACCCATGGGCATTCTACCTCCGAGCTACACCCCCAGCCCTATTTTTTTAGTCTTTTAAAAAAATTTTTTGAACCAGGGTTTCACTGAATTGCTAAGAGTCTCGCTAAGTAGCTGAGGCTGTAATGAAACCACAATCCTCTGGTCTCTGCCTCCTGAATTCTGGGAATACAAGTGTGAGCCACCAGGCCCGGCCTACAATAGATTTTTTTTTTCCCCCCAGTACTGGGGATGGAACCCAGTGGCATTCTACTTCTGAGCGACACCCCCAGCCCTATTTTTTATTCTTTATTTTGAAACAGGGTCTCACTGAGTGGCAAAGGGCCTCACTAAGTAGTAGCTGAGGCTGTCTGCGAACCGTGATCCTCCTGTCTCAGCCTTCTGAATGCTGGGATTACAAGCGTGCACCACCACGCCCGGCTCTACAATAGATTTTTAAACAAGTTACAGTCTACTATATAAGAGTGTGAGATACAAAATCATTTTTCAATGATTATTAATAATCTCCATGTTTAGTTTTTCAATCTAAATGGAGAGAGATCATATGTGCATATATATGTGTGTATACATAAGGTGGGATGAAATGATTTAAGATTCATATATTTTGATTTTAAAAAAAGTTTATTTTTTTATTTTATTTTTATTGGTGCATTGTAATCATAGATCACATTGGAATACAAGACTTGAGAGGATATACAAGCACACTTCATCCAATTAGCCCTCATCCAATCCCCATCCCATTCCCTCCCCCTCCCTTGATCCCATGCTTGATTGGTAAATATGTTTGATTCATTTGTTTATGTACCTCCTGAGTTTTAAAGAGGTTCCATCCTTCCCCATCCCATACCCTGTGATTGGTCACCTTAATTGCTTCACTATAGGGCCCTTTCTATAACTCGACCTCCTCCTGTTACCCCTTTCCTTATAGTTATTGCTAATTAGGGGAAGCATCTGATTTTATTTTCTGTGCTATTTCTCTGTGCATGCTGCATTTCAAGTTCCGATCCCACTCTTGATGGCCCCAGTAGTGGCCTGGCCACCCGGAGGACTCTGATGCTGACCTTGCTGGCTCCAGCACTGGCCTTGCCTCATGGGAGGCCCCGATTCTAGCCTCGCTGGCCCCCACACTGGCCTAACCCCTCAGCTGGCTCCGATCCCGGCCTCAGAGGCTCCAGCACTAGCCTTGCCTCAAGGCAGGCTCCGATCCTGGCCTTGCTGACCCTGGCACCGGCCTAACCAAAAGGGGAATTTTTTTTAGGGGTTCTGGGGATTGGACCCAGGGATATCCTACCTTTGAGCTACATCATCAGTCCTATTTTATTTTATTTTATTTTATTTTATTTTATTTGGAAATAGGGTCTCTAAGTTGCTAAGAGACTAACTTTGAATCTGCAATCCTCCTATCTCAGCCTTCTAAATACTGGAATTATAGGAGTGTGTTACTATGCCTAGCTCAAGAAGGGGGAAATTTTTTTGATTTTCTTTTATTTGATAGACTGACTATACTTTGCTTTATGTAGGTTTTTAAGAGATCCATATTGAGCGTTGATTTGTTTTTATTTTTTAAAATATATCTTTGTGAGGTTGCTTATGAATGACTAATATACTTAGTTGACATAATACTTATGGTTGTATTTTGGGGAGCTTTACATAGTTCATTGCAGTGAGTTTTACTCAGTATTTTCAAATGTGAAGATGCTGGACAGTGATCTCTCATGTGTTTTAAAATTGTCGAATAGTTTTATAATGATACAGTGGTATCTTGATTTTTCTGAATGTAGATCAATCATTTGGATAATTTAATAGAAGTTATCACATGGTTTACAACATTAATTGATTATGATATTTGGGAGAATAGAAAACAAATCCAGAGATATAAATGAAGTCTTTTTTGTTGTTGTTGGTACTGGAGATTGAACCCAGGGGCATTCTACTTCTGAGCTATACCTCCAGTCCCATTTTTTGTTCTTTATTTTGAAACAGGGTCTCATTAAATAGCTGAGGCCAGCCACAAACCAGGATCTTCCTGTCTCAGCCTCTGAAGTACTGGGATTACAAATGTGCTGTGCACCAACACACCTGGCTAAAGTAATTTTTTTAAATTGGTGCATTGTAATCATACATCTTGATGAAGTTCAGGGTGACAGAGGCATACATGGCACATAGCACTTGTTGAAACCCCTTCCCCCCCAGTTTCCACCCTGCTCTCTCTCCCACATTTCTTAGCTTTGATAAGTATGTATATGCATATTATGACTGTTGAGGTGTTTCCCTCAGTATTCCTCCCCCCTTCCCCTTCGCTCAGGTCCCCTCCTTCACTTAGGTTTCTCCTCCTTGGTCTGGAGTCCCTCCTGTGGCCCAGTTTCTCTCTAGATTTCTCATATGAGAGAGAACATTGGACCCTTCACTTTTTGTGACTAACTAATCTCACTTAGCATAATATGATGAGAGAGTAACATTATTTTATGCCTAAGAAACTCTCTTGAGAAAGTTTGGAAGTAAATGATGCTCTAGTTATAGGAGGTATGTTCCTGGAAAATATATTTACCCTGACTGCTTTTTGGCTAATTATCTTCGTGGATCAGGTAATTTTTTTTCCCCTAAGTCCAGCCTCCTCTTTTTTTGCCTTTTTTTTCTAAGTCCAGTCATTCTTCATCCATTCATTCATTAAACATTTATTGAGTATGAACTAGGCATGAAACACTTTTATTCCAGATCCTTTTTTCATAGGTCTATGCCAGCCCAGCTTAAGTTCTGGTAACTCTTAACCAATAGTAGTAATTTTTTCTTTTCTTTCTTTCTTTTCTTTTCTTTTTTTTTTTTTTTTTTTTTTTACAGTATTGGGGATGGAACCCAGGGGATTCTCCCTCTAAACTACAACACAGCCCTGTTTTTTATTTTTTATTTTGAAATAGGGTCTCACTGAATTACAAAGAGCCTCACTAAGTAGCTGAGACTGTCCACAAACCGTGATCCTCCAGTTTTAGCCCTCGAATGCTGGGATTACAAGTGTGCGCCACCACACCTGGCTGTAATTTTTTTCTTTTTTGTGTTTATCCAAGTGCCTTCTATGGAGGACAGTAAGACTCCATCAAAACCATTGGTCTGTAGCCAGGACTCATACACAGAAGAATGTATTTTAAGAGTAAGATTTTGAAGATGATGGCATTTACATAATTTTAAATTTCCTGTTATTTTATGATACCTACCTAAATAACATGAATATTTTTAGTATTAAAATTAAAGGAGCTATTTTATAGTATAAAACATGGTATACTCATTACAATAACTTGCTTTGGTACTTTTTAACTTTATTATTATTATTATTTTTTGGTGGTATTGGGATGGAACCCAGGGGCATTCTACCACTGAGTGACACTCTCAGCCCTAATTTATTCTTTATTATTTAACAGGGTCTCACTGAATTGTAGACAGCCTCACTAAGTAGCTGAGGCTATCTGGGAACTGCGATCTTCCTGTCTCAGCCTTCCAAATGCTGGAATTACAAGTGTGCGCTAGCTTGCCTGGCTTTTTAACTTTTTGCCAGAGCCAGCTGACAAAAGTATGGGTTCTGAACAGAAGAGTGAGGATGAAAAGAATTGTATTCAATTAATTTTATTCATAGAATACTTTATTCTCTCATGGAAGGATCGGCAGTACACTCCCAGGTCGATATCTCTACTGACCGATCCTGGTTTTATTGCTCTTGTCCTATTCATACCGCTCCCGGTCAACCAACCCTCGTGATGTCACCACCTACGCGCGTAATGGTCAAACCAATCAAGCCTGTGCTGTCACCACCTGTGTACTTAACGGTCAAAGCAATCAGTTCCACCTGAGCTTCTCTCAGACGTTGAACTTCCCATGACCCCAAACCTTATTGGCTCTGGACAAAGGACAGTCAGAAGTATTCTTAAAGGGGAAAACCTTAATGGCTCCCCACACTTTTTATGAGGATGTCTTGCCGGCTTTTTTTGTTAAAGACTTATTTTCTTGAGCTATAGTAGTACTTGAATACTGCATAAATAGCAGTAGTTGAATAATTAAATACAGTGAATTGAATTTTGGCATTATTTCATTGGGTTGATGTTCTAGTTAATATTAGGATATTGAGGACATTGTCTACTATATCATAAATCATATAGAATTCTCCCTAATGAGAACCCTCAGTTAAATATAGCCTCTTTCTTTGTCTTTTATTAGACCTCTAAGAAGTTTTGTTTTATGTTAATATTGTGAATTATATACAGGGTTAAGTCTTTTACTTGTTACCCTTTGACATTTTAGAAAGCAGGGAACAAATGGTAATCCATCTAGGAAAAACATTCAGGAATTCCTTATTTATTTATTTATTTATTGCGGGTCTGGGGATGGGACTCGGGGACATTCGATCAAGTTACCCCCCTGCCCTATTTTTTATTCTTAATTTTGAAACCGGGTCTCACTGAGTTGCAGAGGACCTCACTAAGTAGCTGAAGCTTTCCAGGAACCGCGATCCTCTGGTCTCAGCCTCCCGAATGCTGGGATTACAAGTGTGCGCCACCATGCCCGACTCCATCTTTATTATAGAGTAACTTAAAAAAACTCATTTTTCCTTTGCTCTAATTTTTATTTTTACTTTTTTTTCTACCATAGGGTATATATTTTTTCTTTTCCTTTTTCTTTTTCTTTTTTTTTTTTTGGTACTGGGAATGGAACCTAGGGCCATTCTAACTCTGAGCTACACTTCCAGCCCTATTTTTTATTCTTTATTTTGAAACAAGGTCTCACTAAGTTGTATGGGCCTCACTAAGTAGTTGAGGCTGGCCGAGAACCGCTATCCTCCTGTGTCAGCCTCCCAAAGGCTGGAATTACAAGTGTGCACCACCACACCCAGCAGATAGGGTATATTTCTAAAAGAAACTTCCTCAGTTCCTTTTTTGGAAGGGGGAAAAATACCTAAAGTATCTTTGGACTTGAATTGGGAAGACCTAAGTGTGAATAAGTGCCTCTGATGTATGTTTTTTTCTTTTCTTTGTAGCATGACAATTAAATTATTACCTGTAGTCTGGTTATTTATATTAATGAGGTAGGTCATATATTGAGTAATATGCATGATTTTTCTTTTAGTCAGTTTCTGTAAAGCTATTGACAAATATTGAAGGTTATTAATAATTTTTTTTGGTGGTATTGGGGTTCCTGGAAACCCTTCTACCTCCGGGCTACACTCCCAGACACCTATTTTTTATATTTGTATTTGGAAACAGGGTCTCTTAAGCCAGAGAGGCTGGCTTCAAACCTGCACAATCCTCCTGTCTCCGCCTGCCAAACGCAGTGATTATAAGCGCGCACCACCACACCCGGCAAAGGTTATTAATAATTTAAAAAATTTATACAAATATTTTCTGGGAGGGAGAATTCTATAATATATTGAGAAATATAAGAAAGAATCTTAAATAATTTCTCTTCTCATAAAAATACCTGTGTGTGGTTATAAAATTATAGTATATAAAAATAGAAAATAGAAAGTGAAAGCTTTCTATTAATTCCTCTCATGGTGGTTATTTTCAGAAAACTTTTATTGTACATACCAAGATGTCTATTTAAAATTTCACTACATAGTTTTGTCTATAGTACTTGTGTGTGTATATGTGTGTTATTGGGATTGAACCCAGGGTCATTCTACCTCTAATCTATACTCCTAGTCCTATTTTATTTTTCATTTTGAAACAGTCTTGTTTCAAAAATTACTCAGGCTGGCCTTGAACCTGTGATCCTCCTGTCTCAGTCTTCCAAGTGTATGGGGATTAGAGGTGTATGCTACCACACTTATTCACAATACTTCATTATTGTGTGGGTACTCTTTTTTTTAACTGTGTACTGAAATGCAAAATTTTTAACAAAACAATTTGAATTATTTAATATTTTATGATTCAAATGTATATCTCCTTATGTTTGTATGATGCTAACACTTTCTCCCCTTAGGTTTATGTATAAACAAACCAATATCAAATAAATAAACCAGTTTCCCAATAATATTACTTTATTGCTTAGGAACCGACTCTAGCATAATAGAAATGGTTAGGTAGGACCTGCCATGTTAATATTCATTTTCCCCCTTTGTGCTCATATTCTATAGTTTTTACCTTTATTTATTCTTCTTCCTTGAATATATTTTTATCCCTCTGAAATAAGTTCTACTTATTTATCAGGCTATTTATTTTTAGTATCAAAATTTTCTCTGACTCATTTCATTTAATATTTCAGTTATTCTCTCTTTATTCCTTCTAAATTGTTTTAACCTTGAGGTAAGAATTTTTGTATTTTCTTTCTTTAGTATAGTTTTAGATACAGAAAATTTGATGGTGTTGCCATGGTAAGGTAGTACATTCCTATTAGTTTTTTTTAAACTTCTAAATTACTTTAAATTATGGTTAAATACATATGTAAATTTATTATTTTATACATATATAATAGAATTTAACCATCTTAACTATTTTTAAATGTATAGTTCAGTTGTAAAAGATATGTTCATATTGTTGTATAAGCAGTCTCCAAAAGTCTTCTTGAAAAACTGAGGTTCTGTGTTCAGTAAAAAATAGTATAACATTCTCCTTCCGCTATTCTCTGATAAACACCATTCTATTTTCTGCCTCTATGACTCTGACTTCTAGTTACTTCATATAAGTAGAATGGTACAGTGACTGGCTTATTTCACTTAGCATAGTTTCTCAGGCTTCATTCATGTGTACTGTGTCAGAATTCTCTTCCTTTTTAAGGTTGAATAATAATCCTTTTTATGTATATACCACATTTTACTTACCCATTCATCCACCAATGGGTGCTTGGGTTGCTTCTACTTTTTAGCTGTTGAGAATAATCCTGCAATGAACATTGTTGTACAGGTATTTATTTAAGACTATACATTCAGTTCTATGGGTATATTTCCAGAAGTCAAACTATTGTATCATAAGGTGATTTCATTTTTAAGTTTTTGAGTAATTGCTGTGCTGTTCTCTGTAGTGGTTATCATTTTACATTTTTACCAATAGTCCATAAGGATTCCAGTTTCTCCATGTCCTAATACTTTCATTTTCTGTTTTTGACAGTAGCTATTCAAATGGATGTGAGATGGATTTTGTTTTGATTTTAATTTCCTTGATGATTAGTGGTGCTGAGCATCTTTTCATGCGCTTCTTGTGTATATGTATGTGTATATGTGTGTGTGCGTGTATGTATGTATATGTCGTCTTTGGGGAAATGTCTAAATATTCTGCCTTTTTTTTTTTCTTGGTGGTGCTGGGGTTCCTGGAAACCCTTCTACCTCCGGGTAACACTCCCAGACCTACTTTATATTTTTATTTGGAAACAGGGTTTCTTAAGCCAGCGAGGCTGGCTTCAAACCAGCGCGATCCTCCTGTCTCCACCTCCCAAGTGCGAGGATTACAAGTGTGCGCCACCACGCCTGGCCATTCTGCCTATTTTTAAATTGGGTTGTTTGACTATTCTTGTTGAGATATATGGATTTCTTAAACATATTCTTCATATCAACCCTTTATCAGATATATGATTTGCATATATTTTCTCTCATTCTGTAGGCTGCCTTTTCACTCTGTGTCTTTCAGCATACCGAAGTTTAAAATTTTGATAAAGTGTAACATTTATTTTTACTTTTTGTTATCTGTGTTTTTGGTGTCACATTCAAGAAATCATTGCTGAATTCAGTATTTTCAAGTTTTTGCCATGAATTTTCTTACAGAAGTTTTATTGTTTTCACTCTTATATTTACTGTTTTTTTGTTTGTTTGTTTGTTTTGTTTCGTTTTTGTCCTGAGGATGGAACCCAGGGGTATTCTATTTCTGAGCTATACCCTCAGCCCTACTTTATTTTTTATTTTGAAACAGGGTCTTATTAAGTTGTGAAGGTTCTCACTAAGGTGTCTCAACCTCCCAAGTACTAGGATTACAAGTATACGCCACTATGCTCAGCACGATTAGGTCTTTGACCTACTATTAAATAATATTTATATATGGGATATGGTAATGGTCCAGCTTCATTCTTTTGCATGTAGTTATCCAATTTTCCTAGCACTGTTTACTGAAAAGGAAACCTTGTCAAAAATCATTTGACCAGATATGTGAGAGTTTATTTCTGAATTCTATATTTTTTCTATATTTATTCCATCAGTCTCTTATGTCTGTCTTTATGGTATTATCACATTTTTTAAAATTAACTATACAGCCGGGCGTGGTGGCACACACTTGTAATCCCCGCGCTTGGGAGGCAGAGACAGGAGGATCGCGCAGGTTCGAAGCCAGCCGCGCGCGCTGGCTTAGGAGACCCTGTTTCCAAATTTAAAAAAATATAAAAAATAGGTCTGGGAGTGTAGCCCAGAGGTAGAAGGGCTTTCAGGAACCCCAATACCACCAATAAATAAATAAATAAATAAATAAATTAACTATATAATTGTTTTGCTTCCTTGGTTGCTTTTTCCTGTTTTACTCTTTTTGATGGTAATATAAATATAATTTTTTTTCTTTCAGATTGTTCCTTACTTGTTAGTGTTTAGAAATGCAACTGAATTTGATGTGGTGATTGTATGTTCTGCAACTTTTTACATACACTTTTATCGGTGCATTGTAATTATATGTTATAGTGAGAGTCAAAGTGATACAAGTGCATATGCGCACATCGCTCGGTGTCTTCCTTACTGTGTCCCACTCTGCTTCTCTTTTTAGTCTCTCTATACATGCTATATAGGTAGTGATACCTTTTTTTATGGATATAACCTTACTTGTTTGTTCTGTAACTTTTTAAAAGTAATTTATTAGGTCTAACAAGTTGAGTATGTATAATCATTATTTTTTTAAATTTTTTTTGGTGGTGCTATGGACTGAAATAAGGATCTCTTGCATGCTAGGCTGGTCTTTTTCACTGAGCTATATCCCCAGACTAGGGTGTTTTACTTATAAGATTATAATAGAAATATTTTATTTCTTCCTTTCCAATTTGTATTTTTTATGCATATTTGTTTTCTTGCCTAATTGCTCTGGTAGGACTTCTAGTACTATGTTAAATAAAAGTGACGTAATTGACCATTGTCTTGTTCTGATTTTAGAAGAAAAATCTAGTTATTCATTATTGAATACGATGTTAGATGTAAGTCCTTTCTCTCATTTTTTTTTATTGCGCACTATTGGTCACATGCTGTGTATACTGTATACTTTTTTTTTTTTTGGTAGAACTGGGGATGGAATCCAGGGGCATTCTACCTTTGAGCTATACCTCCAGCCCTATTTTTATTCTTTTTTTTTAAATTTATTTTGTGGTACTGGGGGTGGAACCCAGGGGCTTTGTACCTCTGGGCTATACTCCCAGACCTATTTTATATTTTATTTGGAAAGAGGCTCTCACTAGGTTGCTGAGAGCCTCACTAAGTAGCTGAGGCTGGCTTTGAACCTGTGTGATCCTCCTGTCTCACCCTCCCAAGTGCGGGGATTACAAGTGTGCGACATCGCGCCCAGCTATTCTTTTATGTTTTGAAGCAGGGTCTCACTTTTATTTTTTGAAGCAAAGGACCTCACTAAGTAGTTGAGGCTGTCCTTAAACTGTGATCCTCCCATCTCAGCTTCCCAAATGCTGGGATTACAAGCTTGTGTCACCGTGCATAGTTTACAGTACACTTTTTCTGTCATAAGCTGATAAGTACTATTGGCATTAAATAACGTTTTGGAGTTTAGTCTTTTGTTCCAGAAGCTTTGTATGAAGAAAGTTCTCAATAATTTTAGTGACTGTACAGGCATTTTTATGCCACTTGCTAACTCATCTCCCTCTAAGTGTGTATCTATTATTTATTGACAATGTAACATGACTTTGGAGAGCTAAAGTAATAGTCTACTACAAATATTTGGCAAGATCAGCATCTTTTATTTTTTTGGAAGGATATGTGGTTCAAAACTTGTAGCTTCATTAGCAGGACACTTGCCTGACATCTAAGAAGCCCTGAGTTTGAGTCTCAGCACTACAAACAAAACAGCTAAAAAAACCCCAAGAAATCTTGTTCCCATACATTCCCATCTTTTTCATTGCTTTCTATGTATAACCAGTGCTTCTTTATGAAAATATGAGAAAAATTATATATTCAATTTTTATACAAAAAATGGATAGTGCCGGGCGTGGTGGCGCACGCTTGTAATCCCCGAGCTTGGGAGGCTGAGACAGGGGGATCGTGCAGGTTCGAAGCCAGCCTCAGCTGGCTTAAGAGACCCTGTCTCCAAATAAAATACAAAATAGGTCTGAGAGTGTAGCCCGGAGGTAGAAGGCCCTTGTGTTCCATCTCTAGTACCACCAAAAAAAAAAAAAAAAAAAAAATCTATAGCATTTATACAAGTGATAGCATGCTGTTTTTCAGAAAGTTAAATTGATATATGACATTATCTTTTTTCTTCCCACTTGTACATTTCTCACAGTGGGTCCATAAGATTGTTCTTTTTGTTTTTCATTTCTCTTCTCTAATTGGTATAGTAATCTGTTCTTTGAAAGTAGCATAATTCTTTTAATCAATACCCAGCTGATGGTTGGACACTTAATATGTGCTCTCCTTTTGCTATTACACAAATTGTTCTTTAGTTACACATAGTAGGCTATTTTGTACAGATTCAGGTGTATTTGTAGGAGATAGTCCTTAAAAGTTATACTATTTTGGATTCCCATAAGCAACAGATTAAGAATGCTTGTTTCTTACAACCTTTGCCAATATATTAAGCTCTCTGATTTGTTATTGTCATCTTAGAAATGGTATCTGAGTTGGATTTAATTTTCCTTTTCTCAATTATGAGTCTGATTGGGTAGACTCATGTTTAAAAAACATTTGGATTTCTTTTCCTGTGACTGTTCATCCTTGGTCACTTTTTCTACTGAATTGCTAATACTCAGTTTCTTCTGCATTCCCAGGTGCACATGGTAGGAGTTGTAAATATTTTTTTCCCTAGTTTGTCAATTGTCTTTAGCTTTTGCCTATAGCACTTTTACTGTGCAGAATATTTTTTCTTTTAAACATTTATTTACACTTATTTTTTGCTTTTTTGGCCTTTAAATTTTGAGTTAGAAAGGCAGAACTAGCACTTTTTGAATGGACTGGAAATCTTTAGGTAATATTAGTAATAGCAATATAAACTGTACAATTTAATGTATAGCATGGACATTGGAACATATTTGGATCATTAATATGCAGCTGATCTTTTATAGAGTAACTTTCAACATCATTGCTGTATTTCTATAAATCAGTGACAGTTTTTTATGTGAAGAAAGTGTAGAAAGTGCTGACATTAAAAAAAATTTTATCAGTAAAGATGTACACTTGATTTGATCAGCACTTTGAAAGAAGTTACTTTCTTTTATTCTTCTGTCCTCCAAGGAAGCAGCAGAATAAATATTTTAAAGTTGTGACTATATCTCTACTCATAGATACTTCAGTGTTCAGTTTCTTCCTATTCAGTGCTTGAATGTTATATATAATATATTCAGAAATTTAATATTTTAAATGCACTACTATAGATTTATAGTAATACTAAAATATATAGTAATACTATAGTGCATACCAAATAAGGACACATGTGTTAATATAGGTAAGAAGTACTAGTTATGATTATGACAATATTTTTATAAGCACCAACTGTTCGGTATATCAATGAACTCATAGGACATCCTGCCTGGATGTACCAGTTGGTGGTCATTTATTTATCATTAACATTAAACATTAAATGCTGTTTGCAGGTAGGTATTATACTCTGCTTCTTCTTTAAATAAATTTGCTTTTTTTCTCATGTTAAAATTGTTAAAATCCTATCCTGTTTTTAAAAAAATTACCCAAATATGATGAAATGCTGAAAATCATATTTTTAGTGGCATTAGAATTACTTTGGTTATTTAATTTTGCTTATAAATATTAGGGTTTTCATTCTTTACTGATCTAGAAATTACATATTTAGTAAGTGATATTCTTATTAGTTGGAGCAAACATTATGGGAAGTAGAAAATGGAGGCTAGTTTTGCCTCAGATTTAAATGTAAAAGTAAAATGAAAAATTGTCAGAAGTCCTACCTTAGGTGGATTTCATTTAAAACATTTTAATGTTCAATAGACTTATGAATGAGATTGGAATATTATAGTTCAATTATAGTAATAATAATAATTATTATTTTAGTTATCTTTCCTAGATAGGAGAGAAGAGACTAAAAAAAATTTTTTGGATGCTTTCCAAGAGCTCGATGTGTGTGCCTGAGAAGTTATAATCACTTGATTCTAGTCTGAGTTTTATTGGACAGGCTTGTTTGGGGGCTTAAAATACCCTTATCCTCTCCCAGATAATGACTGGCTTGTTTTTCTTTCCTTAAAAATAGTAAGAATTTATTTTTATAGTTATCTCAAGACTGGGTGATGTAGGCCACTTCGGCTCTATGTGCTGTTGTCTTAAAGAAAGAATGAAATTTGAAAAGACAGAAACAAAGAAGAGCGTAAAAGAAAGGTAAGGTAAGGAACAAAGCCAAAGGAAAAAGAAAGGGAGAAGACTGAGAACTAAAAGTAGCAAAATAAATATAAGGTAGTAAGGAGAGAAAATTTGAAATGCTAAATGTTTGAATGGAGGATCTCAGAAAATGCTTTTTGAGGTAATAGAATATATATATTTTAAGGAAATAATCAAAATTGAATAACTTTTTATGGCATAATCAAGGTCATTAGATCATTTTTGGACTTTAGGAAAATATTTTAGTTCATGTTGATAAACTTTTTATTGCACACATCTCAAATATATATATATATTTTTTTGAGAAAAATATTCTATTAACTTTTTGGTAGTGTCTAATGTGTTCTCTAGAGATAATTATCTTGATTTTTATAGTAATATTAAGAAAAGTTATATATACAATAAATTACTGTTTTAAAGTAAAATTTATAAAAAATTTCAGGCTATATTATTTTTCTGAAAGAATGTTTTTCTACTAAAGCAATTACTTTTTATCTTCTTAAATATGTTATTCTTAGGAGTACATATAATTATTTAAAGTTTGCATTTATTTAAAAATAAAACATTTTTAAAGTATTTTTAGAAATATTTGAGTACTGCATATAAGTCAAAACATTAAAATCTTCACATAATATTAGGTGTCATAAATTCTTTTGAAAAATATTAAATAATTCAATTTGTTTATTTGTTAAAACATGTTGCATTTCAGTACATAGTTAAAATTTCTAATGGTGGTTGCTTATCCTAACCAAATTGTGAGTGCTTTTTTTCAGAAATTAGATGCTTAGCTTTTGTTTTACTAAAGATATGATTTCACACTGATAATTTTTATATTCAGAAAACTTACAAAGCAGGTAGTTAATTTTGTTTTAAAACATGCCTTAATAGGAATGATTTTTTTCTTTCTTTTCTTCTGCTCATTTTGCCGATTCTGCAAGTAGAATGATCAATTTTAAGTAGATTGGTTATTTGATTTTATCCTGTTGCATAGAATGGAGATAAGTGGGGATGGCTTGTTAAAGCATTTCTTTTGTTGTCTGCAAGCATAGAATTAAGCCACAGGAAGGCAGATCTGTATGTCTTCACCTTGAATCTCTCAGGGAAATAGACAAAGCTCTAGTTGCAGCTCTGTAAAAATAGCTGTATACAGTCATGGTTAGGTTTGGACTTGATTTTGTGACTTGGTGTTAATTTTTTTAAATGAATTTTTAATTTCCACTGGGATTTAAAAATATTTAAAGCTAAAAATGTTTTTTTAAATACTAATGGTAATTGTCTTATAATAAATATATAGTGGTTTGGCAGTTGTTTTCATATCCATTGCTTGTTTAGCTTATAATTTGAATACTATGGATGGGAATACTAAATTTTTCACTATTTGAAAATATCATTTTATATCTTTTTGTTGTGTTAATATACCATGTACTCAAATTTTAAGTCTCCAAAGCCGACAAAATTGACCCAGTTTTCTGTTTTGTACTTTTTATCACATGCAATGTTATAATAGTTTGAACACAGTTTTGGTGAGGGAAAATCAAAATATATTTCATATTTGGAAATATGTACAAATAGCAAAAGATATCAAATGCTACCAGTTCTTAAAGCAATATTTCACTTTTTGCCCTGGAATTTCTGAGCCTTTATGTATGTTGATGATTAAGGAATTCCCTCCACTTCAAAATATACCAATTTTTTTTAACAGTGCTTAATTATTTGAGATGTTTTAAGAAATCAAAGGCAAAATAATTACAAATATATAAATACATAGCACAGCATAAGGTACCTGATAGGAGGTCTGTAAGTACTTTGGATTGATATTTGTGTATCTTTCTGGTTTCTTCAGTAAATCTGTAGCAAGAATGAAAACCTAATATATAGTACATTAAGTTATTGGGTATGCTATTATTCTGTTACTGAGTATGGTATACTGAGTATAATGAACTCTCTTATTAGCTTAATTAGTTTATTAGCCTAATATTAGCTCATTCCTTATTTTTAATAAACTAGTTGATAATTATTTAAAAATACAAGATGATGTTTTGCAAAATACTGGAAATTGAACCCAGGGCCATTCTCCCTCCTACCTGTACTCCCAATTCCTTTTTTATTTTGAAACAGGTTCTTGCTAAGTTACTGAGGGTTTCACTAAATTGTTGAGATGCCTTGAAACTATGATCTTTCTGTGTCAGCCTTCCTATATTAGGATTACAGGTGTGCCCAACTCTATTAAATCTTTTATGTTGACAAATGTGAATTCTAATAAAAAGTTGGGAAGCATGCCAAGAACTGTGTACATGTATGTTTGTATCATATTGAACCTCCCTATGATGTATAATTGCAATGCACTAATAAAAGTATAAAAAAAAATCAAACAGTTGGGCATGGTGGAATATGCCTGTAATCTTAGTACTTAAAAGGTTTAGACAGGAGGATCACAGATTCAGGGATGGCCTCAGCAAGTAGTGAAACTCTCATCAACCTACTGAGGACACCCTGTTTGAAAACAAAAATAAAATAGGGCTGAGAGGTAACTCTGAGGTAGAATGCCCTTGGGTCAAACCCAAGTACCACACATAAAAAAATCAAAATATTGAATCTAATATGATTATTTGCATGTATATTATAATATAATAATATGAGACAGAGAAAGAATGTTTTATCTTTAAATACATTTTACATTTCAATTGCTAGGCTTGTAAAGTACTACACTTTTTATACCAGATTATTCTGTTCCATTTTATTGGCCGCTGAAAGTTTATATAGGTCTTAGATATTTAGTAGTCATATATATATATATATATAGGTGGTACTGGGGATGGAACCCTTCTACTCTGGGCCACACTCCCAGGCCTATTTTATATTTTTATTTGGAAACAGGGTCTCTTAAGCCAGTGAGGCTGGCTTCGTACCTGTGGGATCCTCTTGTCTCCACTTCCCAAGCGTGGGGATTATAAGCATGCACCACCACACCCGGCAATCATACTATTTTAAGATAATATTTTTTAAAATCACTGTAAGTATTATGTGCTTATTGGTCTAATAATTTTTATGAATTTAGCATATGATATTTGGAGATGTTTACTTATTAAGCAGTTAACCTTCAACATAACAGATCTTTAATTTTAAATCATAATACTTAGAGTATTCTCTTTAAGCAATTTATTAGTTTATACAAAAATGTGTATCATTATTAAAAGTATGTTATATATCAATCTTAAAAGTTAGGACCAAGCCTTTGGGATATATGACTTTAACAAATGAATCAATATATATAGTTTTAATTTTTGGAGAAGTAATATGCTAACTTTTTATATATTTTTAAAACCTTATAATGGACAACATAATGCAGAAAAATTTTGCAGTTAGCACTGTACCTGTTCTTTTTAATATCTGATGGTATTTGATACAAGTATAATTCAGGAGGAAATGAGGCTATTACATATAATTTCTACCTGACTGTACTTTGAAATTATTATTGAACATAATTTAAAATATGGCAGATACATTTATCTGCAATTCAAAGCTAAAGTCAAAGCTAAAGTGGAGAAAATTATATTGGTTTAGTGTTAAAACTGTTTCATGCAATTAAGTAGGTTTAGGAAACTTGTAAGGTGAGGGGAGCACCAAGTGCTACGTTTGTCACTGTCAACATGATTTACATTAGGATGTGAGATTATAATGCATGAATAAAAGCATAAAAACAAATATATTTGTATACAGAAATGTATTTTAAAAATAATATATTTTAAAAAGAAAACTTGTAAGTCTTCTAACAGTTTAATAATTTGGAGTCATTTAATTATTACTGATCTCTAGAAAGTAATGGTATAATTTCTAATGCATACTACTTTATGGTCTCTTTTTATGCTGTTAGCTAACCCATCACTTGTTTATTATATTTAGAACATTATTATATTATTTAGATGTGACTATTTGTTTGACAAGGTGAGGGCTATATTGAGTCTGTTCTGCCTAATAATTAATTGATATCATTAAACATAAGAAATAAGTTTTGTCTCCTGAATTTAAAAATGCCCTTGAATTTTTGTTTTGATATTTTTAATGTTAAAAATTGTATAGTTCAGCCGGGCGTGGTGACGCACGCTTGTAATCCCCGCGCTTGGGAGGCAGAGACAGGAGGATCGCGCAGGCTCGAAGCCAGTCGCATGCGCTGGTTTAGGAGACCCTGTTTCCAAATAAAAATGTAAAAATAGGTCTGGGAGTGTAGTCCGGAGGTAGAAGGGCTTCCAGGATCCCCAGTACCACCAAAAAAAAAAAAAAAAAAAGAAAGAAAGAAAAGAAAAAAATTGTATAGCTCATATTTAAAGGCAGTTATCATGTACTTATCATATTTGTTTGAGACCTGATGTATAAAAAGTTCTTTATGATGGTGGCTGGCACTTGCATTTGAAAGAGGATTTTATATTTATTATTATTATTATTATTATTATTATTATTAATTTTTTTTGTGTGTGTGATACTAGGGATGAAACCCAGTGACATTCTACCTCTGAGCTACACTCCCAGCCCTACTTTTTATTCTTTATTTTGAAACAGGGTCTCACTGAGCTGCAAAGAGCCTCACTAATTATTTGAGGCTGTCCGTGAATGGTGATCCTCCGGTCTTAGCCTCCCGAATGCTGGGATTACAAGTGTGTGCCACCACACCCAGCTGAAAGAGGATTTTATTATATGTTATATAAATATATTTATATATTATATATATTAAGTGTCTTTTAGTTGCTAACCTGGCACATAAGTATTTATTGTAGAAGTTAATTTCATGAGAAATTAGAATTTAAAACAGACAGCACCATATAGAAATAATGTAGATTTTAAATATAATTACTCTAGTTCAAGTGATCCTTTTAAAACATTTTTGTCTAGCAGAGTAACAATATATTAACATTTTTTTTCCCTTTTAAAGTTTTTAGAGGGTCAGGTAGCAAGGTTAGGTTTAACTGAAGGTCTTAATCTTAAGGGTGAAGTGTCATTGGACTCGTAGTCTGTAACTTTTCATGACTCATGATACATCATGATTGGGGTAGATTCGTGTAGACCTCATTTAAAGTGGTCTTATTTCTGAAGTCCATTCTTAATAGATGCCATGACACAGCCTTGTGGGCAAAATGTGTAATTTTGCAGGGCAGAATTGTAGTGGGACTAGTTATATTTATGTCCATTTACAGATGTCAAAAATGAAGAATATTTAATTTTAAGGTTTATTTTCTATATAAAATATAACATTTTCTAACATTATTTTGTAACATTATTTTTTATTTTCTAACATTATTAATTCTGAAACGTTCTATAAATTTATGGTATGCTAATAGGTTTTAAGTCTTTTCTATAATTTTTAGTATTTGAGAAACATTAGACTTATATGCTAATTGAATCAATAATGCAGGCCACCAAATCTCTTGCTCAAGTGAAATAAGTATATGGTTGATGTTTTATTGCTTGAATGAACAAGTGCTGTATTTTTATTTATATATTATGGACAAGTATATTTTTAGAAAATAAAAGTTCTCTTGGTTTGTGGTATACTTAAAAGAAAATAGTGTCGGAAAAATATTACTCGACTTGGTTAATATTATGCAACTTTGGGATAAATTGTAGTGTTATTTGTATTTTAGTGTATTGACATCTTATTGAGATATTTGTTTTTAATAACTGCAAAAAACTAAAACTGCAAATGGGTTACTCAAGTTGATTTTCCTTCTTCTCTCAGTCTTTTTAGAGTTTAAAAAGAAATGAAAATTCCTTCTTGGATCCTGATTTTATTATCTTTTACTTTAATAATAAAGTGGCCTAATTGATATGTTGTTTTACTGCTTTTGTTTATTTTTATGAGCTTCATTTTAATGAGCTTCATTTATAATTATTTCATGACATCTAAAAATGATTAATCTTTCATTCTTGATTGATTTCTAGAGTCTAGTTTTCATAGCAAACGTAATAATGTATTACCTGGCATTTGTTATTTATATTTTTTGTTAAAAATACTAATGAAAATGGAAAAAACTTTTAAAATAAAAATAAGACAATACTTGATCTTAAATTTAATATTATGATAGATATAAAACTTAACTATTAAATTCATATTATGATATGTCTTACCTATGAGACTAAAGTAGTCTGTAGATTTTAAATTGCCTTTTAAAGTATGAAATGCTATATAAATATAGGATAATAGTATTCTTTTTTAGGATTGCAATAATTTCCTTGCCTGATTTAAAAATAAAATGAATGTATTCATTTTTGCAAGTAATTTCATACATTTTGAATATTCATTTTTACTCTGATTCTTTACTGGCTTATTTTTTGTAATATAGGCAGACTATTTAACTATTAAGCACTATATTAATCTGAATTTAATTTGTAATATGGAAAAATATTCAAGTTAAGAAAATTTGAGATTAATGTGAATAATGTCATATGGCATTTGGAACTCATTGTGCCGAGCATATGATTGGAATATTAAGTTATAACATAAGATTGGAATATTAAGTTATAACTTATTTTTCTTTTTGTGGTTATTTTCTAAACACACTATGAGAGTCTTAGGAGTTTTATGTATTATAGATAATTTGTTTTTCCTTATAAATGTATTCCTTCAAGATATTTTAAAACTTTTTGATTATGCTATTTTAATATTGGCAGGTAATATAATGACTGGTTATTTTGAAGAGTGCATTTGAGTTGATTAATTGATTTCTTTTTTTGGTCATAATTCAAAAGAAAATATACTCAGTGGAAAATGGGGGAATTTTAGCATTTAAGGCTGCTTGATATCTTCTTAAATATTGATGATATTAAAGAAACATCTTTTAATGGTCCTTACTTTGACTTTTGTTATTTAACTTTTATTTTGTAATAATTTCAAAAAAGAAGTATTAAAAGGATAATGGAAACAACTCATTTTTATCTAGGTACACTAATTTTTAAAATTTTGCAACCAAATGTGATATATCCTGTCATCTTCCATTTTAATACTTTTTTTGTATAGTAACTAACTATATTACTAAAATTTTTATTTCTAGATATTTAAAAATTTAACATTTCTATTATTAGAACTATATAAATCTTTTATTATGTAAAATAAAGTGTATACTCTGCTAAATGTTACAAAATGATTTTTAGTTGAGCGTTGGGACTAGAACTGATAGCTAACGGCTATCTCAAAGTAAATGATTCTTTTAGCTGGGTGTGGTGGAGCATACTCTTAATCCCAAATTGGAAGGCAGCTTCAGCAACTTAGTGAGACTGTTTCTATAAGATATAAAATTGGGTTGGGGCATAACTTGGAGGTAGAATGCCTCTGGATTCCATCCCCAGTCTCTCAGCCTTCCTCACTCTCCCCCTCTCTTCTTCTCCCCTTCCTTCCTCACACACATACACACACATACACACACACACACACACACACACACACACACAAATATAATGTACAGAGTTTCAAATGGAATTAAGTAGCTATTTTTACGTATGTGATATTGTCAGTGAGGCTGATAAATGAGTGTTAATTTTTTGTAGCAGGTAAAGAATATCAGAAAATATATAAATATAAATAACTGAAAGTCTTCAAATCTAATAATCGCCTATTATGTAATTCTTTGCTACTGTCCTACTCTTATTGAAATGCTTACATATAGTAGAATATTTCATCTACTAGAAGTAAAATTTGCAGTTGTTGGCTTGCTATAAATGAATGACAGAATTATGTCTAATTCTTCTCTCACCACACAGTAGTGGACTTCTCTGTGGCAGAAGGTAGACTTGAAATTAAATGGCCTTAAGCCTCTGCTCTTTGAAGGTATTTGGCTTGTCATTTTCAGATTGAAATATCTGTTTCCAGAGGATGTGTATCCAGTACAGCTGCCCAAGGCTGGATATAATTTTAAATGGTAGGTACTTAAACTTCCAGAGAAGTAGTCATCACAGGTACTTCTCTGGATAGAAGGACATATATGTATATCAGTACTGTTGGAAGGATCATTCATCGGTAGAAAGTTGGAATAGATGAATGTTTCTAGCGACTTGGAATTGGCTACTTTATCATATTTTCTCACAATATCTTTTCAGTGGATAAAAAGTGAAGAATAACAAAAAATTTCAATTGAAAGAAAAAATAAGAGCCGCATGGGCTTTGGACAGTCAAATCGTTTGTAACTGAGATTAATTACATGCAAAATGTTTTCCCTCATTTAAATATATGATCAAAATTACCAACTTGAATTTGTAATTGTAATTTGTAAATTTTAGTTTTTTATTTCAGATTAATAACTTGGTCTGACCTAAAAGTAGGATGTCAAAGTCTCCTACATTATCTTATGGGCACATATATTTTAATTGCGAAGTGAGTATGTACTATCTTAGAATTTATCAGTTTTGAAGCATTTTATATGAGAATCTAAAGAAAAGTAAGTATGTTATGTAATTAAGTTGGCCTGCAGATAGCAGTGGAGTAAAAATCATATTATTTTGCTTCTTTAAAATAGTAAAAAGTTGCCAGGTGTGGTGGAGCATGCTTGTAATCACTGCGCTTGGGAGGTAGAGACAGGAGGATAGTGCTGGTTCGAAGCCAGCCTCGCTGGCTTAAGAGACGCTGTTTCCAAATAAAAAAATACAAAATAGGTCTGGGTGTGTAGCCTGGAGGTAGAAGGATTCCATCCCCAGTACCACCAAAAACAAAAGTAAAATGTTTATATAGTTGTGTTTATAAGGATAAGTTTCAATACAGGTAAGTTACCTTACAATAAGGTAAGTTACCTTACCTTTGATGTAACAGATTCAGAATTTGAATATCATGTTTTTTTCTCCTTCAGTTTTAAGGTGCTCTTCAAGTGAGACAAAAGTTCTTTTGCTCACACTGTGGCATTTGGGCAGTGTCATAACATGTGTGACTGCTTAAATAGAAGATAGTGTGAAATTACTCTTATCCTACTATTGGGGCTGCCTTTCAGCAATGGCTTTGACTGGTACAGCCAGACAATCTACTACTTAGGATATGTAAGTCTAGAAGAGGGAAATTCATTTTTTTTAATAGGAAGAAAAAAAATCTCTTCATGGGAATTTTGGTTGTTATCAGGAAGACAGGTCATTCATGAAATACAAATGATAATGTGTGAGAGTTAATTTTTTTTAAATTGTGCATGTTTTAGGAGTTGTGGACAACTGGGAACACTTACACTTTCCAGGAATATTTTATGTAATGAGTTCCTAATGTAGTCCACAATAACCTTTATTTTGGTACTGAGAATTGAACCCAGGGTTGTTCTACCTCTGAGCTGTGCACTACCCGCCCTTTTTAGTAATTTTTTGTGTTTTGAAAGAGGGTCTTGCTAAGTTGCTGAGAATTTTGATAAGTTGCTGAAGTTGGTCTTGAATCTATGATACTCCTGTTTCAGCCTCCCAAGTATTAGGATTACAGTCAGGCACTCTCATGACTGACTGTGGTAGTCTTTTATATGTGCTGTCATGCTGATGGTATTAGGAGTTATATCCACTGTGTGTGTGTGTGTGTGTGTGTGTGTGTGTGTGTGTGTGTGTGTGTGTGTGCATGTGTGTGTGTTACTGGAGATTGGGAGATTGAACCTGGGGGCATTCTACCTGTGAGCTAAAGCACCAGCTTTATTCTATACTTTATTTTGAAACTGGATCTCACTAAGTTGCAGAGGGCCTCACTAAATTGCTGAGGCTGGCCATGAACCCTTGATCCTCCTGACTCAGCCTCCTAAGTACTGGGATTACAAGTGTGTGCCGCCATGCCTGGCTTTATCCATTTTTTATAAGAATATTTCTCCTAAAAATATATTCAGACCATTACTTAGGATATACAGAGAACCATATCTGTCTTTGGCTGGTACATAAATGACCTGCCCAGATAGCTAGGGCCATAGGTGTGTGAGTAAGGGTCCCAAGAGGTTTTCTAGTTTAGAAGATAAAGGAATACCAATAGCTCACTCAACATTTCCTGGCATGCCACCCCCCCCCCTCTCTTCAGTAGGCTTATTATTAACTTTCTGTTACTGCATAACCTTTTTTTGTGATAAGAATTTCTTTTTGCTTCATCTTACAAAACAAAATCCAAAATTAGCATTTTCTCCTTTTTAACCATCTTTTCATGAGGTTTTCAGAGCTTACACAAATAACAGATGGGAATTGGAAAAGGATAAAAAAAAGTCATTTACTGTACATTTGGGGGAACTTTTAGACTTTCTTAGAACATGCTAAAGACCATGAAAAGAATTCATGATTAAACAGTTTAAAGGGAAAGGCAAGGTGTCTTGACTGAAGGTAGAAGCAGTGGTTGAGAGGTGCTTGACATTCCTTTATTCCCTTTTCTTCTTGTGCTGCTAGCATTGTGTTGACCAGGCTCTCAGTTGTTCTCTTTTTGAAGCCAGGAATGGCAGAGCCTGGAGTTTTCTGGAAATTTAGCTTAGAGGGAATATTGAAAGTTTCAATAATAAATTTCAACTGCCAGCAGCAAATAGCAAAGAAGAATTATCTTTGGGCTTAAGATGTAGGTCATTCATATGTAGAACATATAAGTAAAGGACATTTATAAGTCATATATTGCCTCTTACTTAAAATAATAGAAACCTAACTTCCAGACTTTGATTTTTTTCAGTAGAGGTGTCATATTTGTCTAATATAGCAATGAGAGAAGGGCTCTGTAATAAAGATGGGCAATTTCCTAACAGTTTAATTTTTAAGTAGGTATAATTAGTTTATGAAACATTAAAATTCATTTACACAGTTTATAGGGGCAGTTTCTGACATAATCAACATTTGAAATACACATAGTTTAACAGGATCACTAAGTAGAAACACTGGCCAAATTTGGGGAAGAGGATTAAAAAAGTTTCTTAGAATAAAACAACTTTTTCATTTTATGAGAGAAATTTTTAGAAAGAAAAGGAACTGTTAGTAGTTAGGTCATATTTTATATTTTACGGGTCATGATAGGTGGGTAGTATGGTGGAACCTTTTTTTTTTTTTCAGTTCTTTTGCAGCTATGGAAGAAGACAGTCCACCTAAAGATATTAACATAGTTTGTGATACTTCAGTTGTAGAACAGTGATCGTGTAGAGGAAATCTTATGCCAGAAAATCTTGATGATGCTTAGGAGGGCCTTGAATTACCCTCAAACAGAATTATTTAAAGCTAGCTCTTAATGTACAGAAATTCACCATCCTTTTAAAAAAGGACCTTAAATATTTAATTTTTAGACTGATACTTTGCAATCAATTTTATAAAAACTTGTGAGTTTTAACCTCTTATTCAAAACTAATTGGTTTTCATTAAGTATTGGATATAGGATATTTTTTTTTTCCTCAAATACAAGCAGGTAGGGGTGGAAAAATCCTTTTATTTATTTTTTAAAATTATAAAATAATACATTTCAGTAAAGAAACCTTAGAAAATACAGTAAAGGACAAATGGCAGAAATCACAAATTACCCATAGTTTACTACCCAAAGGCATAATAGCAATCACTGTGTATACCTCAGTTGAATGTTTTTACTGTTTTTCTCCAGAAATATGTTGTATTTTGTGAAAAATGTTGTACATTATGTGTGACTTTGTTCTTTAAGGTATTTAGAGCATAGGGAATAATCTGTCACAATAATTCTTGTGGCTAGGGAATATGCATATATCAATTTATTTGGTATTTAAATAATTTCTTTTTTGCTTTTTATGTTATGCTCTAATGAATATTTCTGTGCATACATCTTAGGCATCTTGGCTATTTTGTTTCTAAAGGATGAAAAAGACTCCTTATTCTAATTATAAAAATGGGACATATTGACTAGAACTTAGTCAAAAGGTTTTTTTTGAAGTGTATCTTTTTAGAGTTCTCCTGACTATATAATCTACTTTTATTTGATCAGTCTAGTTTCAGACGTTTTAAGGCATCTACATACATAAATGTATTTCTTGTGATTTAAAAAGTGACTCATTATTAGTGTTTTGATTTTTTGAGCCACCTCATATACATTATGTCAGTAAATACAGATTATGATATTTTTCAAAGCTTTATTATTTGTATTTCATTGTAATGGTGTGCCATAGTCCCCATAGCATATTGTTTCTGGTAAATCAGTACCACAACATCCCTATAATAATTTTGTATTGCTATGCCAGTTTTTTCTTTTAATTCTGGAATTATTTTCTAGGAATATATTCTAAAAGTGAAATTTTAGGGAATCTCCTTTTAAAATATGCTCTGTGTTGGTGAATCGCCTTTTGGGTGATTGCTTGTGTCCATTTGTGTTTCGGTCCACAGTACATGAGCACTCTTTTCCCTGTGTCTATTCTACATCATGTGAGGTGTATGCTTTTAGTTCTTTAAAATCAGTAAATGAGCAGTTATGTTTCTAAAAAGTTGAAGTTACCTGATTTATTTCCTTTTCAAGTGAAAATAGTTTTCTCTTTTATTAGAAGCAAAGATGGAAGGCAGATGTTGATTCTATTGTGAATATTAGCCAGAGCTGTCATACTGCTCATTTAGGTTTTCTTAGAAGTTAAGAAATTTTGTCAAATAATTGCTAATATATAATTCATATGGGAGTTTTTTCTTTCAAATTAGAGTGGTATTTCTTCCATAATTTCAGTGAAATAAAACCTGTTTTGACTACAGAATATACTAGCAAAACTAAGAGTTGTCTAGAGTAAGAAGGCAGGCATGATTTGAATTTATATTCAACTGCTTACTGGCTGTATGTTTTTGATCCGTGTACTAACCACTCTGAACCTCTTTTTAAAAATCTATGAAATGGGCATTTTATTTTCCTCATAATATTATTGTACTAAGATATGCATATAATATACTTAGTATAGTGCCTATACATTGTAGATATTAAAAATGAAACCTACCATTATTTGTTAATGTTGTTATTCCTATTTATTATTATTATTATTATTATTATTATTATTATTATTATTATTTTGGTGGTACTGGGAGTGGAACCCAGGGGCTTTTCTACCTCCAGGCTGTACTCCCAGACCTAGTTTATACTTTATTTGGCAACAGTGTCTCACTAAATTGCTGAGAGCCTCACTAAATAGCTGAGGCTGGCTTTGAACCTGTGCGATCCTCCTGTCTCAGCCTTCCACGCACTGGGATTACAAACATGCCACCATGCCCGGGTCCACTTACTATTATTTTACTACTCATACCACTGTTAATTATTTTTACTATTAATGCAATAATGTCCTATCTTATTTCCTAATTTTACTTGATAAAAAGTAAACAAAAAAGGCAGCACAATGAATTTTTTTAGGTGACTAAAGGAATATGGGACAATGAAGCAGTATAAATTTCTGTCAATTTATAGGAACAAACAGAACCAAGAACCTGAATCTGTAGGGCAGAATTTATTGATCCACCAATGTAGATTAAATTTTACATATATGTTTTCCATCATATACTACATAAATTATACTGTTATATTGTCTGCTAGATTCATGCATAGATAAAATTTAGAGCAAACAGGAACTACTAATAAAGCATCTGATTGCCTTTTTTGTATTTCTTGGTATTTTATCACGTCTTAAAGCAAACAAGTTTGATTATGATGAAGATACCTCATTGTGCCAAGAGGAAAGGGTATCTGTTATGTGGGATACATTGTTCAACAGAAGTTGCTGTCAGTATATTCACAAAATGCCTTCATGAAAAGATTACCTGTTAGCAAATGGATATATATATATATATATATATATATATATATATATATATATATTATAACTAGAGGTTTATAGGAATAAAACAAGGTCTTACTTATGCTACCAAAGAGTTAGCACTCTACATTAGATACCTTGAAGCCACTCATTTAAACTTGAAGTTTCTGTTTTTTTTTTTTTTTTTTTTTTTTTTTTCATTTTTAAAGGCAGTTGTGGAAGAAGATAAGATGGGAGCTAGTAATATAGCTCAGTGTAGAGTGTTGCGTAGCATGCATAAGGCCATGGGTTTGATCCTCAGCACTATGAAAAAAAATTTTTTCTTATTGATGTTCCTGAACATCAATAATAATACTATTCTACACATAGTGATAATGCTGAGTAACAAATAAGAGGCATGTGGGTACTTGTTCCATCATATCAGAATAATTCCAGACTGTAATTTTTTGAGTTTCATGACAAGTACTTAAAAAATAACATATATTAGAGGGAGGGAGGGAGGGAGAGAGTAAAATAGAGAGAAAAGGAACAAGTAAATGGCAGAGATTGAGTAAAACATAATCATTAATTTATGTCATAGTATGGAATAACTACTATTGCTAATGTTTAGAGGCATCATTGAATGTTTTTATATACCCACAAGTGAATTAGAGAAGAGGGAAAAATATGAGAATTCAAAATATTTTTATGTAAGATTTCCACATTGTTTCCAACTTAAAATACTATGACTCAGTTCTCTGTGGCACCATGATGAAAAAATGATATCCCTAATCCCCATACTGAGAATGAAAAAAGACGAGACACCACACCGTGAAAGACTCTTTTCACTTAAAAGAAGCAAGGTTATGGTTGGATGACATGTTCTAAGATACATTATAATATTTGTACTTGATTCTCTTCTAAGCACTTTACATATTTTAGGTTGTCTGATTCTCATACTCTTCCTGTGAGATAGGTACTATTGCCATTTTGTGGATGAGGAAACTTTTAAGAACAGAGAGATGATAGCTAGTAGATTTTGGGGCCAAGATTAGAATTTGGGCAGAATGTCATAAAAATTGATATTTGTAACCACTACTCTCTGTATTACCTTATCTCTTGTAGCATACTGTTGACTCTAATAATATTGTTTTAGGTTAAAATTAGTAAAAGTAGTCTTACAGAACTACATCCCTTAGTGCAGTTTGCCCCTCATATCTGAAATTTTGACATTTGCAGATTTAATCGCTGTGGATAAAAAATATTTGGAAAAATAGTGTATATGCATTGAACTTGCACAGGCATTGTTTTTTTTTGGGTCATTTCCCCCTAAACAATATAACAACTATTTAGAGAGTGTTTACATTGTCTTAGATTTTATAAGTTACCTACAGATGGTTTTAAGTGTACAGTTGTTGGGAGAATATATGTAGGTTATATGCAAATACTGTCTCATTTTAAAGATTTTTGAGCATCTGCAGATTTTATTATCAGATACCAAGGGACTACTGTACTTAAATGAAATGCAAACCCAGTGTTTCTTTTTCATTTATCTTGCAATATCACAAGTTAAATCTTTACTTCTACTTGAGGCATTGCAAAGTACATTTTTTCCTATCTAAATATTCAAGGAATGATACTATCAATAAGTATGCATACTTTTTATCTCTCAAAATAAAAAAACATTTACCCTCATGGTGAAAAGTTTTCTTGAAATATACAAAATCATGTATTCTTCCATCTGTATAAACAGTTATAGATAAAATTTACATATTCAGATATATCTAGGCATGGTGATGCATGCCTGTAATTTTAGCACTTAGCAGGGAGGCTGTAACAGGAGGATCTCAGGTTCGAGAACAGCCCCAGATATTTAGCAAGATCCTGTTTCAAAATTTTAAAAAGCAAAAAGGGATGGAGTATAGCTTAGGGGTAGAAAACCCCTGGATTCAGTACCCAGTACCAAAAAATACTTAAGTAACAACCCTTGGATATTAGTATCTACTTATATTACAATACATATAAGTAAATAAATATTCAAACATAATAGCCCTTGGATACTAGAGTCTGCTCATATTACTGCAGTGAGACCCTAAATATCCTAGAATATTTCTGCAGGTAGTGACTCTAATAATTTTGATACAAATTTAGTGGATAGTAACTGGCATTTTTAAGGAAATAGAAGCTATCAAGATGAATTATACAATAAGAAAAAAAAATTTTTTTTTTGGTGGTACTGGGGTTCCTGGAAGCCCTTCTACCTCCGGGCTACACTCCCAGACCTATTTTTACATTTTATATTTGGAAACAGGGTCTCCTAAGCCAGCGTGCGTGGCTGGCTTCGAACCTGCGCGATCCTCCTGTCTCTGCCTCCCAAGCGCGGGGATTACAAGCGTGAGCCACCACGCCCGGCTAAAATTTTTGTTTTAAAAGCCACTTTAGTTTCAAAACCAGATAGATAAAACAGATAAATGAATGTTTCTTTCTGTCAAGATTGACCTGAGTAAGCTGGTCATGGTGGCACACGCTTGTAATCCCAGCGCTTGAGAGGCTGAGACAGGAGGATCGAGCAGGTTCGAAGCCAGCCTCAGCTACTTAGTGAGGCTCTCAGCAATTTAGTGAGACTCTGTTTCCAAGTAAAGTATAAAATAGGTCTGTGTGTGTAGCCCAGAGGTAGAAAAGCCCCTGGGTTCCACCCCTAGTACCACACACACACACACACACACACAAAAAAAAAAAAAAAAAAAAAAAAAAAATGACCTGAGTAGCTGAGGATGGCCACGAACCTGCAATCCTCCTCTCTCAGCTTCCCAAGTAGTGGGATTATAAGCATGCACCACCACACCCGGAAATATTGATCTGAACAGTTTGAGATGACCACATAAGAACTGCTAGAGTTCTGTCTTAGCTATTCCTTCTACACTGAGATTGCTAAACAATTATCTTAGTCTTTTCTTTAGATACCAATCTTTATTTAAAAAAAAACTCAGTATATCTGAAAATCAATTCGATTTAGCTCATAATTTTGTCTACCCTTCAGCCAATATATTTTTCTTCTGTGTACCCATTTTTTGGTAAAATACTCCAGTGGTTTTTCCTCTTAGACAGGGTGATCCCCATTCCTTTTAGCATAGTTGATGATGCCCCTCTTGGCTTGATTTCTCTTAGCAAGCTTTATTCCTTCTGTGATCTTACAAACTCATCATGTGTTAGCTGAAACCACATGTATATTTCGGAACATGCCATTCAACATTCAGTTCCTGCTCAAAATTCTCTTTCCCCTCTTTTCCACCAGGCTCATCTTTTACGACTTGTTGATTTATGACAGCTTGATGAGGTAGGTCTTATGCCCCATTTTTTAGATGAGGAAATTAAAACTTGAAAAGTTTACTTTTCCCAAGAACTAATCAGATTCCTCTTTTGGGAATTAAAGAATGGCAAACCAAATTAGTTTCTACCAACTTTTATTGTAGATATAGGGTAGAGAATTAGTTCCTAGTGAAAAAGTTTTATTTGATTTATAGAGAAGAATCAGGAAGAGGTCTCCCTTCCCACAGGGGAAGGAAATATTTTTAAATCACAATATATAATGTTGAGATGTGAGGTAATAGAAAAGGAATATTTATCAGTGAGGGGGAGAGAATAAGAGTTCTCTTTGTGTTTGGCCTTTTCATTCTTGTGTTGGTAATTGTGAGACATTCCTTCTCTGTGGGGTTCATCTGAGTTGCTTTTTGTTCTTGGAAATCTAAAAGGCAAAATTAAAACATGGATATTTGTTTCTTTGGCTAAGCTTAGCTTCTGTTAAGTAGAGGAAATCGTCACTGAAAAGTGATTTTATTCCACAAGTTTATTTATGAATTTGATTTGAATTCAGAAAATTCCTCATGAAAATAATAATATAATCATAATATGTTCTTTGGTTAGCTCATAAATATTGAACGAACCTATCAAGTTGAAATACTGAATATTAAAATGAAATAATTATTGAAATACAATTACTAGAATAAAACCATTAATTTAAATTAAGATTAAAAATTTAAAGTTCAAGCCAGGTATGGTGGTACACACTTGTAATATTAGAGTTTGGGAAGCCGAGATGGGAGGATTGCAGTTCTAGGACAGCCTTCGCCACTTACTGAGGCCCTGTGAGACCCTGTTTCAAAATAATCAAAAATAGGACTGGTAGCTGAGCATGGTGGCGCACGCTTGTAATCCCAGCATTCGGGAGGCTGAGACTGGAGGATCGTGGTCCGCAGACAGCCTCAGCTACTTAGGCCATCTGCAACTTAGTGAGACCGTGTTTCAAAATAAAAGAATAAAAAATAGGGTTGGGGGTATAGCTTGGAGGTCAAATGTCCCTGGGTTCCATCCCCAAACCTGCAAAAAAGAAAAAAAAAATAGGGGTGGAGGTGTAGCTCAGAGATAAAAATGCCCCTGGGTTTCATCCCTAATACCAAAGGGGGGGAAAAATTAAAGTTCAATGTACTAAATACACATTTCCATGGAAATTTTGGCTGTTGCAAATTTATTTCAAACAACTATCAAAACGTCCTAGTGTCTATCAGATATTGTTTTGGATTTTTTTTTTTTTTTTTGGTGGTACTGGGGTTGGAACCCTTCTACTTCCGGGCTACACTCCCAGACCTATTTTTATTTGGAAACAGGGTCTCTGAAGCCAGTGAGGCTTGTTTCGAACCTGCGAGATCCTCCTGTCTCTGCCTCCCAAGCGCGGGGGATTACAAGCATGCACCACCACGCCCAGCTTTTTGTTTTGGATTTAAAAAGGTAATATAATTAGCCGGGCGGGAGTGGTGGCCCACACTTGCAATCCCCGCATTTGGGAGGCAGAGGCAGAGGCAGAGGCAGGAGGATCTTGCAGGTTTGAAGCCAGCCTCACTGGCTTCAGAGACCCTGTTTCCAATATATATATATATATGGTCTGGGAGTGTAGCCCGGAGGTAAAAGGTTTTCTAGGAACTCCAGTACCACCAAAAAAAAAAAAAAGGTAATATAATTAAAATGGATGAAGGTTTATGTTTTTGTGCTGTGAAAGATAATGGGAAGGGACAAGGTGTATTATACTTTCACCTCTAATTATAAAATGATTAGTTGAGGATACCAAATTTCTTCTAGTTTAGTAGTTCTCAAACTCTGCAGAAAACATTGATACTCTTAAAGATTATTTGGGACTTCAACAAGCTTTTGATTATTTTATACTTGTTGATTTTTGAAATTAAAAGTGAGACGTTTTGAGTATACCAGTATACTTTTTGTTAACTTATCAGAGGTTAGTTCTGTCACTCTGAAAGATTCTACTGTGTACTCAGAGAATGACTGGAAAACACAAGTAACACGTTAACATCTGTAAAGTTGTTTTGGTCTTGTATTTATATTGGATAGGTCCAGGTGACACTCCCTAGACCAAAGTTTGAAAACCTGTCCTGTAGTTAAAATACCATTTTTAAACTTTTAAACTTTCAAAATTGTTTTTAGTAACAAACACAAAAAGTACTCTTCAAAAAAAAAATATATATATACATATATATTTAATGAGTAAGCTTAGCAAACTGCCTTTAAATTCAGAATTATTTTCCATAGTAAAGAGAGCAGATTTAGTATTCTTTGCATTTGGTCTTAAATTCATTGTTTGTATTGAGACTGAAGCATTTTGAAGTATGGCTAACACAAGCAGGATTTGAACCAGTGACTTGAGTGTAATGGCAAAATTACACAATTTCATGTACAAAATGTTTCATGCTTTCTTAAAATGGCAGTATTTGTAGCTGTCTGTGCTAGGTACTTTTATTAGAAAGTGAATATAAGTTGCATTTTGTAAACTGAGTTATATGTTAATTGTGAGTTTTTTACTTAAAACCTATGGCTTTTTAATAAAATAAAAAATTGAACTATAAATTATCGCTGATTTGTCTTTACACATTGAATTTTTTTTAAAGTGAACATATTTATGAGTGAATCTCATAGATTGCATTGTAGAAAAAACTGTTAGTCTATACATAAGATATATGTTCAATGCTAAAAATTTTTTGTTTTAAAGTATCCTCCAAATCCAAAATATCCTATTTCTTTAAGTATTATTTAAATATAGTGAAATTATTTAAAATAAAATACTGAATTATTACTTAAACATTTCAATTAAGTTATGAGTTGGGTAAGGAAAATATCTTCAAACAGCTTTTTTATAGATGAAAAATTTCAGATTTTGTATATAGAATTATATTTTATTAATGTCTCTTAGTTTTCCAAGATTTTTATCAGGCTCAGGCAATTGTAGGATAATTTCATTTTACAAGGGGCTACTTTAAAAGTAATGATTTCCTTAGGCTAAAGACTTATTTATAGTGTCTTCTAAGTAAAGACTTAACTGAATAGAATTAGAAAGGATTATGTATTCCTAGCTTTCATTTTGGGATTTTTGTTTGAAGCAGTTATTCCCTAAACCAGAGGTAAACCCCCTTGCCACCCTTTTTTTGTGCTGATGTATTCAGGGAAGTATTTTTAACTAGTAAAAACATTAGGAATAATCATTGCACTATTTTTCCTCTTATTTTAGTATGAACTTTTTGATTTTCCTTGGATATATCAATTGAGTTAAATTGGATGACATTTGTATCTTCAGATAAATTAGCTTTGACCAACTGCCTTATTGATTAGTCCAAATTTGTGGCATGTTTTTCAGAAAGACATATGATGGGTTGGCACATGGAAATGTCATATTCCAATCACAACATGAGAAATGGTTGGATTGTCTGCCCTACTAGGAGGTATTCTTAAAATTAATTATCCTGTTATACATAATTCTCTCAGTAAGAATGAGATATATGGAGATTTTATTATTATCAAATTTAAAAAGTATAATAGGCATTTATAAAATTCATGGAAATTATTCTAAAAATTTATGTGCCAAACTTTTTTGTATTTTAATTTCTTTACTTTTAAATTAGAAAATCATGTCCTTTTTTTGTGTATGACATTGGCATATGTGCCCAGCAGCTATCTGCATTTGAGCTATACCCTAACCCTGATTTTTGTTTTGAAACAGAGTCACTGAGTTGCTGAGGGTTTTACTAAATTGTTAAGGCTGACCTGGAACCTGCAATCTTCCTGTCTCAGCCTCCCAAATATTAAGATTTACAGACAAGTGCTACTACGCCTGGCAGAAAATCATGTATTTTAATAGGTAATTAGCATGATCTATTTATGTTAATAACTGGTATACATATTTGAGAAATAGTGAAGTTTTATCTTTTATATTTCATGTAAGAATAAGTGCTGCTTCTTTGTTTGTCATTTTGTTTTGAGATGAGACCTATAGTACTACAACGTAAACCAAAGACCGAAACTTACCAGAGCTCATTTTCAAGGCATTCATATAATACTTAATAATATACCATTTAAATTTTTTTGCCCCTTAGAACTTTAGCTGCAAGTTACATAGGAAAGATGTAAGAATCTTACAGCATAGATAAACTAGTATAAGTATATGCTAAAACAAACAGTAAATTAATATTAAAATGTTTTTTGTAGTATTGGGGATGGAACCTGAGGGCATTCTACCTCTGAGGTACACTCCCAGCCTTATTGTTTTTTTTTTAAAATCCTATTTATTTATTTATTTATTTATTTATTTATTTTTGGTGGTACTGGGGGTGGAACCCAGAGGCCTTCTACCTCTGGGCTATACTCCCAGACCTATTTTATATTTTTATTTGGATACAGGGTCTCACTAAATTGCCGAGAGCCTCACTAAGTACCTAAGGCTGGCTTTGAACCTGCGCGATCCTCCTGTCTCAGCCTTCCAAGCACGGGGAATTCTGAGTGTGTGCCACCACGTCCGGCTTTTAATCCTTTATTTTGAAACTGGGTCTCAGCATGTTGCAAAGGACCTCATTAAGTAGCTGAGGCTGTCTTTGAACTGAGATCCTTGATCCTCCAGTTTCAGCTGACCAAATGCTGGGATTACAAGAGTGTGCCACCACACTCAGCTTAAAATGATATTACAAGTCAGTTAATGTCAACAGTTCTCTATGAAAATGACTTGCTTTTTTCTTTAAGTTCTTTGTTAATTTGCATTTTGTTTTTATTTTTTGGTACTGGGGTTTGAATAGAGGGGCACTTTTATCTTCAAGCTCTACCTCTAGTGCTTTTTATTTTTTTATTTTGACACAGGGTTTTGCTAAAGTCTGAGCTTCTTGACAATTTTCTGCGGCTGGCCTTGAACTGCAAACCTCCCTTCTCAGCCTCTACCAAGTATTGGGATTCTAACATGTGCTTCCACACCCAGCATAATATGCATTTTTATGGCGGTGATATAGGGGTTTGATGTCAGGGGTGCTCTACCCCTAAGCTACAACCCAAGCTCTTTCTTTTTTCGAGACAGGGTATCACTAAGTTGCTGAGGCTTGCCTGGATCTTGTGATTCTCCTATCTCAGCCTCCCAAGTACTGGGTGTGTGTCACTGCACCTGGCTTAAATTACATTTTTAAAACTTCAGAGGTCATCTTAGCCAGGTATGGTGGCTCGTGCTTGTAATCCCAGTACTCGAGAGGCTGAAACAGAAGGCTCACAAGTTTGTGGTCAGCCTCAGGTACTTAGTGAGGTCCTCACGACTTAGAACCATTTTCAAAATAAAGAATAAAAAAATAGGCCTGGGGATGTAGCTCAGAGGTAGAATTACCCTGGGTCGATGCCTGGTAGTATCACACACACACACACACACACACACACACACACACACACACACACACAAAAAAAAAAAAAAAAAAAAAAGAAAAAAAGAAAAGAAAAAGGTAATTTTAGATTTTCATCATTTAATTCATTTGTATATGTGTCCGTCCCCTTTATTTTTAAAAATGGGTAATAGAAACTTGATCAAAAAGTAAGGCCATTTGTCACAGAATTAAAATGTGGAAGTAATAATGTAGAAAAATCTGAAGATTTTTGTACTTCTTAAATTCAGTAGACATAAAAAGAGGCTGTAAAAGCTATAATTGAAATGCTATAATGATCATTCCATGAATCTATTTAATTATACAAAATGAATCTCCAATAAGGTTTTTATTTTGTACATGTGTATATATATACTTTACTATATTTTATTCTCTGTTACCTAATTATAGATGATATCTTGAACTGCTGTTTTAGATTTAGCATATACGTATATTTCTTAATATTAATTTTTACTATGATCTTTATCAATCACTTGAATTATGAATTGTTTTTGAACTAACAACTTTTATGTACATAAAACAATGCCACATATAGCTTTGTATATAATGTCAAGATAAAAATATAAGCCAAATGTGGTACATGCATATAATACCAGTACTTGGGAATCTGATACAGGAGGATTGCAGGTTCCAGGCCAGTTTCAGCAATTTAGTGAGACCCTCAGTAACATAGTAAGACCATATTTCAAAATGAAAAATAAAAAGGGCTGGGGGTATATCTTAGAGGTGGAATTTCTCCTGGGTTCCACCCCCAATACCTTCTTCCTTCAAAAGATAATAAAAATGTATACAGAAATTTAGATCTTTATTTTTTCCTTTCTCTTTGTTGCTGTGTATGTGTGTGTAGGGACCTAAGTCAGTTATGTCATATTAATGAATAAGTTGTAGGTCTAGGAGTTGCTCTCGATGTTTTCTCAAATTGTTATCAAAGCCAAACAAAACTACATAGAGTGAATGTATTTCTTCTGCATATGAGCATTCTTTAGCTTAACAGTAAGAAATTACATGGAGATAATTAACATAAAAGAAACAGCTTTTTATTTTAATAACTGTCCAGCTAATACTGTATAGATAATTTGATTCATACTGTTGTTTAAAAGTAATATTTTTTAGAATTAATTGTTGTCTCATTCCAAAAATTGAACATAAGAAAATAATCAGAATTATCTTTAGATTGGGCTTCTTTGAACAAGTAGTTGAGAGAGAGAGTATTTCTGTAAAGAATTCTTCAATTCATGGTTTTGACAGTTGAAAATTCAAGGGTATATTTTCCCTACTTTTGTATTTTTAATAAAAAAGAATTTTTTAGTATCAACTGAATATAACTTCTAAAAATATTTTAGTATTTTAAATTTTAAAGTTTTTTCAGGAAAAGATAAAAATGTTAAATCATTTAATATAATCATTAGCGTAACCAATTATTAGTTTAAAATATTTTTGAAAATCTTAAATGAGATATTGATGTATGATCATATATTTCTGGTACAGAAATTATAGATTATATGAACTGAAAATGATAATCAGAATTCTAAGAATGGACACTAAGAAATTAATTTTCTGAAACTTAAATGTTGGATCTAAATTTGGACATTTAGGTTCATTTACCCATCGTTTCAGATGTTCTGGGAAGAAGTATTAATGATTTTTCCATGACATCTACCCTTTTTTTCAGATTCTCGACTGACATTTTATCGTGTTATTGTGTCCACGCTATTTAGTTCCTCCTGGAGCCTTCTGAATTTCACATGCACTGCTTCAATCAGCTCCGACAGAGTGGATAACTTACCTAGGGATCCAGGCCTTACTGGACAAGCAGCCAATCATGTACAGGGGCAGACTGGCCTTGGGTTCTTTTTTTTTTTTCTTTCTTTTTTTTAATTTTAGTTTTTTTTTTTTATTTTTTGCATTTCAAGGTATAGGTATTCATTATAGCAATTTATTGAAAAATAAAAGCCAATGGATTTTTGTAGAAATAATCTTTATCTAAAATGGAAGGATTATGTCAAACCTACTTGTTGGTTTTTCTTTCCTTTTTATATAACTTTTACATTGTAACTTAAGCATTTTTCTCTCTATAAACTCATATATCTGTTTTTCCTAGTACATATTTTTGTAATGTTAATCTGCTTATGTAGATGTGAAAATGCAGTTTGAAAACTGTTGTGTATGTACAAAATATACTTAACATGGTGTCTTAGGGAAAAGGCCAGTAAGAACCTCAGGTTCAATAAAAAAATACTAGAGAAATTTGCTTAAGGAGTTTTAAACTAGGTGCAAATTGGAAACTTTGAAGGTCTAACTCTACTGTTTAAAAGAAAAATAAGATTTTGGTAGTATGCTTGACTAAATGATTTTAATAGTTTTAAAGAACCAAAAAACTTATCAGACTTTTATTCTAGCACGTAAAATTCAGGGCTATTTTTACATGTCTACTCATGTTAAAATTAAATATTAATATTGGCAGGGAGGTAATAATGGAAAAAGTGTTATATTGTCTTATTTTAATTAAATATTTTACTATATAAAACTGAAAGTTAATTTTTAATATTGTTTATTGTAGCAGAATCTCAATGATGATATAAAGACTTATAAACTGCAAGAATAAATACATATATTGTAAATGCTGAAGTGTTAGGTCTTCATTTTTTTTAAATTCGAAAACACAATAAATTAGTTTTTTGGTTAATGATCACCAACAATGAAAAAATAAGCATGAATTAAAAAAGTGAAACAAGTAAAATGAATTAAGAATTTTAAAGCTTTGATACTTTAATATTTTGTATGGGAGAAGAGTATATATTATCAAGGGATGAACTATATGTTGCTTGAGACTTTCCTATTTACAAGAATTTTTTTTGTTTTTTTAGGATAAAGCATTGTTTTTCATCTCTCAGACTGAATTGGAATTGTTTTTTTTTAGTGCTGTTAGGCAAATTAGTGATATTTAATTTTTGTAAAGGAAAACTTGTAAAGGCTTTAGATGTTTCCAGTAAAACTAAGTCTTATCAAGACAGTTTTTTAAGATTTTAGATTAAAAATCTGTGCCTAACCTGTTTTTTTGATATCCTTTGATTAATGGAGTAGAAAGAAATAGCTTTTTCTATGAATGTGTTTTATACCAAGGCCTTTTTTTTTTTTAGTGAGTTTTGTTCTCTTAGAAGCCAAATATGGTGTATCTTATCGTTACATTAAGTAGTACCAAAACTATAGTTTGAATAGACTAAAAATTATTGTTGGGGCATTTTTTAATCACATGAAGCTACATCTTCCAGGGTTTCTTTGTTTTTTTTTTTATGCTTGCTTTCAAATATTAAAAATACTCATTTATATAATATATAAATTAAAATTTTATAATATAATTCCTACTTGTGACAATTCAGGAGTGAAATTTTATTGTTCTGATAAGCAATAGCATTGTTTTTGGTGAAAGTAGCTTACATTTAGAATTTAGTCAGACAGTTGAGTCATAAACTGTATTGTAAATAAAAAAATCATACTATATAAAAGCCTGAATTTTCAAAATATATGGGTTTTAATTTCTTATTTATTTTATTTTTTATTTTATTTTTTTGGTGGTACTGGGGGTTGAACCCAGAGGCTTTCTACCTCCGGGCTATACTCCCAGACCTATTTTATATTTTATTTGGAAACAGAGTCTCACTAAGTTGCTGAGAACCTCACTAAGTAGCTGAGGCTGGCTTTGAACCTGTGCGATCCTCCTGTCTCAGCCTCCCAAGCGCAGGGAGCGTGCGCCACCAGGCCCAGCTTTAAATTTCTTACTTTCTTTAAAAAAATATCTTCCTGTCAAAGGATTAGAATGTTAACTGCTTACTCAGAAGTTAGAATTCTAAAGCATGAGTTAAGTTGGAATAAAATGATTTAAAATTATTTCTTAGTTTATTATGAACACAGTTTTTTGAAGTTTATTTCTGAGTGGCTTAACATTTTCTTCCGGTGCCAAATGTTAATTTTTAGAACAGCATTTTAACATTTAATTAACAGTGTTTGCCATCTTATAGTTGAATCAGTCAGTGTCAGTCTTGGAAATGACCAAATTATTTTCCTCTGCACAGAAGAAACTGTTAATTTTATATTTACATATTGGATGTTTTGATATTTGATTTTTTAAGTAGCCACTTAGTTTAAAAAATATTTCATTATACTGGAAATGCTTTTGGGAAATTATTTTCTTATAAGTGGTGATTGAGCACCACCTATTGGTGAATTTGAACTATTTTGTGAATTCAGCAAAAATTTTGTTTTTGTTAAATGATTACATTCTTTTATTACTGAGATCTTATGAATATGTTTCTGTCACAATATAAATGTGATGAAAAACTGTATCACATAAAATTAATCAGATTATCTTTGTTTTTATGGATCATAAGGTGGTCTTTATCAGCTTTACTCTAAGTTTGTATAACTTTGCCTTATACTATTAGTTTATAAGTTATCCTTTGAAGGAAGGGAATGGACTTAAACTCTGTATTAAGAAGAAGAAACTCTATTTATATAGTTATTAAGAGACTATTTTTGCCATGTGCAGGGATTATTAAATTGAGGAAGACTAGTTAGGCAATACTACTATTTCCTTTTCTTTTTTCTTTCTTTCTTTTTTGTTTTTTGAGGTAGTGGGGATTGAACCCAGAGACATTTTACCTCAGCACTATTTTTTTTTATTCTATATTTTTAAAGGGGGTCTTACTAAGTTGCAGAGGGCTTCATTAAATAGCTGAAGCTGGCTATGAACCTACGACCCTCCTGTCTTAACTTCCCAAATATTGGGATTTTCTGCTATTTTCTATACATTACCCGAATGATGCTGGATTTAATTTTTTAAGAGAATGAAACAGTTTTTACCTTGTCATTTTTAATATCAATTTAAATTTAAAAGTAAATTATGTAGTTGTTGAGCAACAATGATTTTTTGTAATTTGAACTTTTATTTTGAATTTATAATTTGAACTTTTACCATATCTAGTGCATTACTTTTTTTGAAATGGATACTTAAAACTCAAGTAGGTATTAACAAAACAAAGTATTAATTTAAAAATGTTAACTTCAGTGTAGATACTAACATTAATAGATTTAATTATTTTTTTTTTAGAACAAAAAAATCTGAAGTGACATTTGGTATGATCTTAAGGATATTAGAAACATATGTTTTTTTTAGAATAGGTGTAGGAAGCAGCTCCGGTACCATTCCTGGTTCCATCTGACATCAAAGTGAGTGCTATAGCTGTATCAAAGTCTTAACCCTCATACATTAATAATGGACAGTAAATAAATCAGTGCTTTTGGGTTTTAGGGAGGTTGTCTTTTTATTTTTAGCATTTACTTTCAAAGCAGAAGTCATTCAGTGATTATATTAGATATTCTTAGCAAGAAAATAGTATAACTAAGGCCAAAAGAAGCTTAAGAAACTTATATTGATATTTGTATTTCAGACAGAAACTGATTTCTTTTTGCAGTGCTCGAGGTTGGACCCAGAGGCTCGTGCATGCTAGGCAAGTGTTCTACCATGAGCTAAAGCTCTGATTTTTTAATATAAAAATCATGTCTTGTAGTGTCAGTTAAATCAGATTGTTTTATTTTTTATTTTATTTTATTTTTTTAATTAAAAATTTTTTTATTGGTGCATTATATTCATACAACTTATTGGGGTAAAAAACTTGTGTGTACAAACATGTACTCATCGCTGATTTAACCCCTACCCAAATCCCACCCCATTCCCTCCCCGTCCCTCCCTCCCTTGCTTGGCTTAGTGATTGACTTCGATATGTTTAAGTACATTGTGAGCTTTAGAGATTTTCCTCTTCCCCCCTCATTTCTCCTCCTTTAGGTTGTCTTGTTTGTTCCTCTTTTCTCCCTAACTCTCACATATTAGGGAAAGCATCTGATTTCTTATTTTTTGTGCCTGACTAATCTCACTTAGCATAATGTCCTCCAGTTCCATCCATTTCCCTGAAAATGATGTAATTGAGTTTTTTTTGATGGCTGAGTAAAATTCCATTATGTACATATCCCACAGTTTTGTAATCCATTCATCTGTTGATGGACATCTTGGCTTTCTAAATATAGTATCATGTCATCTGCAAATAGTGAAAGCTTAAGTTCTTCTTTTCCTATTTGTACTCCTTTGATTTCCTTTTCTTGCCTTATTGCTCTGGCTAGAGTCTCTAGTACTATATTGAAGAGAAGTGGTAATAGTGGACATCCTTGTCTCGTTCCAGTTTTTAGGGGGAATTCTTGAAGTTTTTCCCCATTTAATATGATGTTGGCAGTGGGCTTATTGTAGATTGCCTTAATAATGTTGAGATAGGTTCCTTCTATTCCAATTCTCTGCAGTGTTTTTATCATAAATGGATGTTGAATTTTATCAAATGCTTTTTCAGCATCTATTGAGATGATCATGTGGTTTTTGTCTTTGATTCTGTTTATATGATGAATTACATGGATTGATTTTCGTATTGAACCAACCTTGCATCCCTGGGATGAACCCTACCTGGTCATGGTTTATGATTTTCTTGATGTGGTTTTGAATGCGTGTTGCTAGTATTTTGTTTAATAGTTTTGCATCCAAGTTCATCAGAGATGAACAGAGGCCTGTAGTTTTCTTTTCTTGAATTGTCTTTATTAGTTGGCTTCATAGAATGTATTTGGGAGAGTCCCGGTTTTTTCTATTTCATGAAATAGTTTGAGAAGTATTGGGGTTAGCTCTTTTATAAAGGTTTTATAGAATTCACTTGGAAAGCCATCTCATCCTGGGCTTTTCTTTGATGGTAAGCTCCTTATTGCTGTTTCAATCTCTTTGATTGTTATTGTTTGGTTTAAGTGTTCTATATCTTCTTGACCCAGTTTAGGAAGGTTGTATTTATCTAGGAAGTTGTCGATTTCCTCCAGATTTTCCATTTGTTGGAGTATAGTTTTTCAAAGTAGTTTCTGATAATCCTCTGGATTTCTACGCTGTCAGTAGTAATGTCTCCTTTTTCATCCCTTATCTTCATAATTTGGGTTGATTCTCTCTTTTTTTTAGTTAGGTTGGCTAGTGGTTTATCAATCTTGTTAAATTTTTCAAGAAACCAGCTTTTGGTTTTGTTGATTTTCTGTATTGTTTTTTTATTCTCTATTTCGTTAATTTCTGCTCTAATTTTAATAATTTCCCGTCTTCTGCTGGCTTTGGGGTTCAATTATTCCTGCTTTTCAAGGGCTTTGAGGTGTGTCATAAGGCTATTTATTTGAAGATTTTCTGTTTTTCTTATGTGAGCACTCAGTGCTATAAATTTTCCTCTTAATACTGCCTTCAAAGTGTCCCAGAGGTTTTGATATGTTGTTTCTTTATTTTCATTTGTTTCTAGAAATTTCTTGATTTCACCTCTTACATCTTCTATGACCCATTCTTCATTCAGAAGTGTGGTGTTCAGTCTCCACATGTTTATGTCGTTTCTCTGGGTCTTCTATAGTTGATTTCTAGTTTCATTTCATTATGGTCTCGGCTCGCTGTCCACCCCTCCTCTCAGGCGCCTGGTGGCTGGTTGAGTGGGTTGGTCTAGGGTCGTCCGGTGAACTCGCCGCTGCCGCCAGCAATAAGACGCTGCTTCTGCATCCTAGGCCGCGAGGCCAGAGTACCTCCTCTCTGGATTTGAGCCCTGTTTTGAGTCTCCCTCCTCTCTGGAGCCTGGTGCTGCTAGGGGAGATGTAGGCCGCGCCGCTCCGGCCGCTCTGCACTGCGGCTCTGGCTGCTCCGCACCATGGCTCTGGCCGCTCCGGCTGCTCTGCACCGCGGCTCCGGCTGCTCTGCACCGAGGGTCTGGCCACTCGGGCTGCTCCGGCCGTTCCACGACGTGGCTCTGGCTGCTCCGGCTGCTCAGGCCGCTCCGCTCCACGGCTCCCCCCAATCCGCGCTGCGACTCTGGTCGCTCCGGCTGTTCTGGCCGCTCCGCTCCAGCTGCTCTGGCCGCTCTCCGCTCAGCTGTTCTGGCCGCTCTGCTCCGGCTGCTCCAGCCGCTCCGCTCCATGGCTCCAGCCACTCTGTGCCGCCGCTCCGGCCAATCCGCGCTGCGGCTCTGTCTGCTCCGCTTGGCCGCTCTGGCCGCTCTGCCCAGCTGCTCTGCACTGCGGCTCCGGCTGCTCTGCATCGCGGGTCTGGCCACTCCGGCCGCTCCGGCCGATCCGCGACACGGCTCTGGCTGCTCCGGCTGCTCAGGCCACTCCGCTTCGCAGCTCCCCCCAATCCGCGCTGCGGCTCTGGTTGCTCTGGCTGCTCTGTCCGCTCTGCGCTGCGCGGGCGTGGCACTTTGGGCTGGTTTTTTTCCGGTGTCTTGTTTTTCCAGCCCTTTTTCTCTGTCCCTTGTATTTACCGTTTTTATTTCTTTGCTGGTGGTGTTTTCTGGCCCTGAAAGGCGCTGGTTTTGTGGTAGTAGAGTTGGATTGTTAGCGAGACTTGTAAGTGCCGCTTTCCTCTGTCACCATCTTCCCGGAAGTCCAGATTGTTTTAAATCACAAATCATATCTCAAGTTACCTTAACTCCTGTTACTTTTTCCTTTATTCATTTAATGCCACAACTTCTTCCAATGAGCTAGAAACTTGAAACTCAGTCTTTATTCTTTCCTATCTTATCTTTTCCCTGAAAATTTAATTTCTAAGCTTTGGAAATGATACTATGTTCTTTTTCCTCTCCTCAGTAATACCCTACCCTAACTTTTCTATTTCGGAGAACTTTCTAACTTAATATTATTGTCTTCAAACTTTCTTTTTCAAGCCTATCTTCGATAGCCTTGAAAACTTTGTTTGTTAGTTTCATTTTGCTACTAAATCACTTGGCTGTTCATATTAGATTCTTCTTTGGCTTTCGAATGCCTATTACACAATCAAATTCTTAGGATGAGACTCACCAGGATCTTACAAGTCTGATTGCAAATGACCTTTCTAGCCTTTCCTTTCTCCTTCCTTTTCCTTCCCCTTTGATATTAGAGGCACAAGTCAAATACAAAGAGTCACTATAACAATTAATCATACTGGATGGGTGTGGTGGCGCACACTTGTAATCACAGCACTTGGGAGGCTGAGACAGGAGAATTGCACAGGTTCAAAGCCAGCCTCAGCTACTTAGTGAGGCTCTCAGCAACTTAGTGAGACCCTGTTTCCAAATTAAGTATAAAATAGGTCTGGGAGTATAGCCCAGAAGTAGAAAAGCCCCTGGGTTCCACCCCTAGTACCAAAAAAAAAAAAAAAAGAATTAATAATACTGGTTTGAGCTTTACCAATAATTGGATCATGTTACTAGAAGGTCTCAACATCAGAATCGTTGTCATATATATACAGATAGTTCCAAGGTTGGTCTTTTATATACAGAGGCTATTGAACTTTTCACAAAAAAGAGTTTGGACTCTTTTTGCCTGAGTTCAATTTGCACCTCTTTTACTATGTCTCTGAGTAGTTGACTTAGTTCCTCAGTTTTCTCTTTAGTAAAATGTAGATTATAATAGGATCTACTTCATAGGATTACTGTAAAGATTAAGTATATTAATGTAATGAATTCAGATCAGTGCTTGGTACATACTAAATACCATATAAATATTAACATTATTATCTTTAATATTTAAAAATAACATTAAGATGAATAATTTAAATAATGGTATGTTTCAAAGTTTGAGAGTATTAGTTTTTCCTTGTAAAATACCACATTTTAATTCTGATTTGAAATCTTGACTATCTGAAAACTGTCTTTAAAAGTATAGTAACTATGGCTGGTCATGGTGGTGCACACTTGTAATCCCAGCATTTGGGAGGCTGAGACAGAAGGATCGCAATTCGCAGACAGCCTCAGCTACTTAGTGAGGCCCTTTGCAACTCAGTGAGACCCTGTTTCAAAATAAAGAATCAAAAAAGAGGGCTGGGGATGTAGCAGGATGGTGGAATGCCCCTGGCTTTCATCCCCAGTGCTGCAAAAAAAGTATAGTAACTATGTAGTAATTGAGAATTGATTTTTGTAAAGGATATATTTAGAGTTAAGAAAGGCAGACATAATTATATTATTTTTTGTTAAAGCTTTTTTTGTTAGTGTAATGTTACTATATGACTATTAAACAATATTCTGAGATATAAATACTGTTAAGAATGTATCATAAAGAGCCGGTTGTGGTATAATCCCAGCATTTGGGAGGCTGAGACAGGAGGATCAAGGTTTGCCGACAGCCTCTACTACGTAGTGAAGCCCTTTGCAACTCAGTGAGACCCTGTTTCAAAATAAAGAATAAAAAGTAGGGCTGGGATGTAGCTTGGGGGTAGAATGCCCCTGGGTTCAATCCCTAGTACCACACACAAAAAAAAAAAAACAACAATAAACAAACAAAAACCTATCATAGGAAATTGTAACTTCCTCCTAACATGAAATAAGGAAGGAAGGAAGGGTGAATTCATCTTTATAGGTTGACCTTTAAATTTTATTTATTTTTGAGGCACTAGGTTTTGAACCCAGGGGAGGTCTACTGCAGTGCTACATCTCTAGCCCAATTTATTTTTTATTTTTACATAGGAACTTGCTAAATATTGTAATTATAGAGATGTTAGTAGATGGCTCTTAAAAGAACAATTGTGAGAGTGCTGAAGAAAGTCATCCTGTAACCAGGCTTTTTGCAAAAACGGACTTCCTTGTGACTGAGGTTTTTTTTTTTTTTTTTTTTTTTTTTTTGGGTGGTACTGGGGTTCCTGGAAACCCTTCTACCTCCGGACTGCACTCCCAGACCTATTTTATACTTTTTTATTTGGAAACAGGGTCTCCTAAGCCAGTGTGTCTGGCTTCGAACCTGCGCGATCCTCCTGTCTCCACCTCCCAAACGCGGGTATTACAAGTGTATGCCCCCATGCCCGGCTGGGGGCTCAGTTTTTAATGTTTTTTTTTTTTTCATACTTGTTACTTTTATGAGTTCCCTTATCACTTTTAGTTGTGTTCTAAGTGAAGATTGACCTGATTTGCTGTCAGAGGCTTTTGGAGGTAGTATATGGATGGATACATAAGAAAATGTCAAGAGAATGAATGAATTGATTGATTGATTGATAAGTTATAATTTGGGTTATTTCTGATTTCTTTACTTTGAAATTTTTAGTCATCATTTTGAACTTGTAAGAATGTTAAAAGTCTCCTTTGATATCTCTGCTTCTGAACTGTCCTCAAAAATACATAAAAAATACTCGTAATTAATGAGAATTAGTAAGTAATGTTAATGTTGCATTAGATTATAGAACAAAGTTTTTTTAGTCTACAACTTTTAGGAATTATGGAATATGCTTCAGTGATAGAATGGATATAAATGTGATTCTTCTTTGGTTTGGATCCTGTTTTACACACTAGTATTATTGAGAATGTACATATTCTATAACTATCAACATTTTGATGTTTTAAAATATATATTTGTTTTTAACTGACAGTAATTGTACTTGTTTATGGGGTTGTACAGCATGACGTCTCAATACATGTATATAATCTGTAATGCTCAGATCAGCTTAACTGGCATATTCATCCTGTATATGGCATACCATTTCTTTATGTTGGGAACATTCAGAATCCTTTCTCTTAGCTATTTTGAAATGTTCAGTAATTGATGCCAGCCATACTATACGATATTAGAAGTTACTCTTCTTATCTGACTGTACTCCTGTACCCATTAACTATCCTTTTTCCATCCCTTTCTCTTTCATACCCTTCAAAGATTTGGTAACCACTCTTCTTTCCTTTGAAATCATCCATTTTTCTTTCACATATAAGTAAAAATATATGCTATTTGTTTTTCTGTACCTGACTTATTTTAATTGAATTAATACCCTTCAGTTTCATTCATATGATGGTATATGATGGAATTTCATTCTTTTTATGTCTGGGTAATACTCCATTGTGTGTATATATCACATTTGCTTTGTCTTTCCTCTCTCAATGGATATCTCTAGCTTGCTAGGCCTTAGCTTGGTAATAGTGTAGCAATAACTGCAAGTACAGGTGTCTCACTGACATACTCATTTCAGTTCCTTTGGAGATACACATCTCACACACACACACATACCCCAGTAGTGGGACTGCTGCATCATGTGGCCTTATTATTTCTATTTTTTTTTTTTTAAGAACCTCCATACAGTTTGCTATAATGGTTGTACTGGTTTAAATTTCCACCAATAGTGTCTTAAGAGCTTCCCTTTCTTTGAATCTTTTTTAGCATTTTTTTTCTTTTTTTATGATAATAGCCATTCTATCTGGGATAAGATATTATAATAGTTTTGATTAGCATTTTCATGATGATTAGTGATGTTGAACATTTTTTTATATACTTGTTAGCCATTTGATTGTTATCTTTTAAGACTTTCACTGACATTATATACATATGTGAGGATACCAGTGTTGGTCTCAGTACATTGTATGGGGTGGGGGGAATGGGGAGGGGGGGGAAGCTCAACAAGTGCTGTGTGCATATTTGCCACTATCACTATGAACTTCATGTTGATGTGAGACGATAATGCATCAATAAAAGTATAAAAATATAAAAAATTAAGTCTATTCTAGTCATTTGCCTATATTTAGTTGGATTACTTTATTTTTCTGTTGAGTTGAGTTCCATATATATTATGGAAATTTGAACCTTATTTGATGGTTTGCAAATATTTTTTCCCCATTTTGTAGGTTGTCTCTTCACTGTTGATTGTTTCCTTAGTTCTATAAAGGCTTTTTAATTTGATAAAAACCTATTGGTTAATTTTTTGTTATTGTTGCCTGTGATGTTGGTGGCATTCTATCCCAAAAATTATTTGCATAGGCCAATGTTCTAAAGCATTTCCCCTTTATTTTCTTAAGTAATTTTATAACTTAAATAGTTTCATAACTTTGGGTTATCCATTTCAGGAGTTACTTTCTATATATGGGTTCACACGTCTTGGTTCACATGTCTTTTTTTTTTGCCAATACTATGGTGGTTTACTTAGTATAGCTTTGTAGTATGTTTCTAAGTCAAGTATTATAAACCTCCAGCTTTGTTCTTTTTGCTGAGGATTGTTTGGGCCATTCAGGATCTTTCTGTGGTTCTATACAACTTTTAGCAGTGTATTTTCTACTTCCATGAAGAATGCCATAGGTATTTTGACAGGAATTGCATTGACTCTATAGTTTACTTTTAGTAGCATGCAGATTTTAATGATATTAATTCCTTTAATCCACAAACATGTGCTGTCTTTTTATTTTTCGTATCTTTAATTTCTTTTTATCAGCTCTTCTTTCAAAGTCTATACTTTCCTCTCTTAGTTTTAGTTTTGTGCTTTTAAACTTAGTATAACATTTTGCAGTTTTCACATTTTGCCCAATATTAGTTTTTAAGATTTTATCAGTGTTTACTTCCATCTAGGCCAATTACTTTATATATTATTTTCAAAAAAGCAGTGAATGTATTGGCTCAAAGTATGTTAAGCTTCAAGGAGAGTTAGGTAGGTTCCTTTTTCTTCATTCCTTAGTCCTCTCCATGGAGACTTCAACTTTTTGTTTTTCTTTTTTTACTTCTGTACACCATCCCCAGTTTGCACTTGTTTCCTGGCTTTTTAGTTTTAATTACATAGTGCCTTTTTCTTATGAAAAAATTTAGTTCTTTCCCTTCCTTTTCACTTTCATTTTGATTTACTTTTTCCCCCCACCTTTTTCAAAGATATTTATATTTCACTGTTAGTGTCTATGTAAACATTTGCACTAGAGGTTTATATGTACTGTGCTCAGGCCCATAAATTAGAAACTCCTTTTATTCCCTGCTTAATTTTTTTTATATAAATTACTAATTCTTATTTGTAACTCTTGATGTAACTCTAGACTCTTTTCAATATGACTAGACTATGTTAGTTTTTTCTTTTCTTTTTTATTCCATAGATTAAAGGGTCTTTAGCCCTCCTTTTTCAATATAGATTTTTGTTTATTTTCTTTAGTAGATACCTATTTTTTGTGGTGTCTATATTTTCTACTATTTGCTTTATTCTTTAATTTTAATTTCTCCAGTGATTTCTTGAGAAAGAATACACAGAGATTATGTCCCCCCCCCCAGAAAGTTTAAATTGATAGGTCAATGTGTAATTAATTCTCTAAAAGTTTTAAAGTCTTAATTTTTTTTTAATTCGTGATGCCCGATAGTAAAAACAGATTATATTTTCTCATTCTATAGTTAAGTAGTTTGGGAGTAAAACTATGGTGAGCAGCTGGCTTGTTGAAAAATTTTCCCTTTAGTGCTTTAAAGATTTTAGGTGAGTTGAGTTTAACAAATCATGAAACATGCAGATTTAGAGAAGGCATAGTTAATGCAATTCCTAATGTAAGAGAGGTAATGTCAGCTGTAAAGCAGTATCATGGCTGTGTTTTCACTGATATAATAACATTCTAAGTAATGTTGGTTTAAATGAAAATAAGTTGTAATGTTTAAAAAGAATTATAAACTAGTTCTCACATAACGTTGTCTTAGGTACAACCTGAATACAGATTAAATGGAAAAAAGTTGTTTTACCTATGGGAAAAAATTAACGGGGATATGCATGTTGGTTTTTGTTTCATGCTTTTTAAGTGGGAGCTTTCTGTTTCTGACATTGCATTGTTGAGAAGTCTTTTCACATAAATACCGTCTCATAAATCATTTCAGAATGTCTAAGGGACTGAATAATAATTTTTTCTTGAGTAGTGTGCAAATGACATCTCAGTAATTAACTACTTTAGGATAAAAGCATTTTACCAACATTGAACTCCACTCAAAATTTTTGATTTGTTTAAGATTGGCATATGCTCTTTATAGTATTGCATTTGACTTGTTAGATATCTTTTTCTTTCTCCTTAGTAAGAAATTTTACTGCTAGTTAGCTTGTCAGAGATCATTATAAATAGGGGGATAAAAATCATGGTAGTAGATTGCAGTGTTTTATGCTGAGCACTATTGATCCATAAAGACTTACAATATATTATTCTAAGGTTGTCATTGCTAAAAAGGACCGAGGGAGGATTAAGAAACTCCATTGACAGACATCGTCATTTTAATGGTAGGCAATTTAGTTTGAGGTAACTGAAGCAAGGAAAAACGCAATCAATCATCACAGCAAGGATTTTCACAAATGTTTACCAGTCTGTAATGAATGTTGTGTAGATCATCAAGGTCATTTGATAGCTTCTCTGAAAGAAATGTTTTCATACTGTATCAAAGCAATCCAAGTATTTAAAATACACTGCCATGTTCATTTGCTAAAGTTCTGTGCTATATTGAAGCATGAAATATAAAAGATTAAGTGTTAGGAAATCTGAAAAATTAACTAATTTATTAAACATTTTGTTTCATACTTGGAATTAGATATGTTCTTTTCACCTAGTGATAATTTCCTCAGTGTCTGGCAAAAAAAGTAGACATAAAGAATAAATTTATATTGGGTAACACCTTTTTGTTATTTGCTTTCAAGTTTTAATACAGTGTTAAAATGTTATGTTTAACATATCTTCAAATTGTTCTCTTTTGAAATCTTGAAGGGGAAATTGATATGCAGTGTATATATTCTTTCCTACCCAGATCTCCATTCATGTTGGCTCTGGGATACTAAGTGGAGAGGAATGCTGAGTGAGGAGATTATAGCCAGCGAGGAGGATGATGGTCTCTGTTGTCTGCAATGCATAGCTGATGCTCTTTCTTGAATGCCCAGTGGAGTCATCTGGAGAATTAGTTTTGAGTTGAAATTCAGGCTTTGTTGTTTACTAAATGGGTGATCTTATCAAAAGACATGAATTTCTTTTGTTTCCATATCTCTATCTGAAAAACGGGGAATCATAGTACCTTACCCAAAATGTGGTTGTGAGGATTAATTTCATAGTAGTTAAAGGGCTTTTGACACCAAGCAGTACTTCAGAGATGGTGGTTCATTTCTCTTCTCCTTCTCTCCTGTCTGATAGTAAAGATTGTAAAACATTTGACCTGTAGTGGGAAAAGGGAATCATGATTACTGTTTTACATTCCAATGGAAATATATTAAGAGCAAACTCATTGTTTGCTTACTATACACCAAGACTTTCTAGAAAGTAAAAAAATTTAGCATTAAAAATTGTTTTAATAAGCTTATATAATTGTTTTAATTTAAACTATAAAAGAAAACCTTTCAAAACCCAAAGGAAGACCCCTGAACTATTTGACCAGGTGGTTTGTTAGAGTCTTGTGTATTAGACACTGTTGTGTAGTCACCAGTACTTCCCATTGTAGTACTAGGTGAAAGGAAAGTGACCCTGTGATCTACTTCCTGAATTACACATTTGCATTTCATTCAGCATTCATGGTAAATTATCTTACAGACCATTAAATGTTGTGTGTGTATAAATTGAGTTTTGAGTGCGTTGATAGTTATTTTTGGAGGCATTGCTTATACTGGTGAGGAGCTCTGATTTAGGGGTTATATAGATCAGGGCTTTAATTTCTGGCTTAGTCACTTCTTTTATGTGGATTTAAGTAGTTATTTGTCTGTTTTTTAGTTTATATACCTAATTAGGATAATAATAGTACCCGCACTTGGAATTCTATTTTAATTAAATATAATATTTATAAATGTCCTAACATAAAGTGCTTAGTGTTAACTATTGATTATGATTTCTTTTTCATACAATCCTTTATATGGGTTAATTTACATACATACCCACATTATTCTCACATTGATATAACTATTCATTATGTGACTTCTTACAGTTAGATTACCAGTCATATGTAATAGGTTTCTGAGAGATAAAATCAGAGAATATTGATTTTACCAAAATGTCAGAGACCCTCTTGTTGAGAACATGTATAATTTGTTATAAAATCATAGCTAACATTTGTTGGTTACTTTTTATGTGCTACACGTAGTGCCAGTATATTTACTCATTTAACTTCACTGTGACCCTTCAAAGTCCATTCTGGATTGAGGCTCATGTTAAAAGAAATGGAAGCACAGAGAGGTTAATTTCCTTAAGGTCATGTAGTAAGTAAGAACACCAGAAATCCTTGTTTTGGAGATCTTTGAAGAATTTTTACTTATGCTTCCTTCAACCGGTTCTCTTACTAAGTGTTTAGAAGGTTATTTCCTACTGAGTGAAAAGAAATTATGAAATAATCATTTTCCTTGTAGAGGTCCTTGGTTAGGTTTACTCTTAAGTATTTTATTTTTTGTGGGATATCATGAGTGGAAGTGTGTTCTAGATTTCTTTTTCAGTGGATTTATGGTTGGCATACAGGAAAGCTTCTGATTTTTTAAGATTGATTTTGTTTTTTTATTTTTTATTTTTTATGGGTCTGGGGATGGAACCCAGGGGTCTTCGACCTCCGAGCTATACCCCAGCCGTTTTTTATTCTTTATTTTGAAATAGGGTCTCACTAAGTTGTGGAGGGCCTCATTAAATAGCTGAGGCTGTCCGCAAACTGTGATCCTCTGGTCTCAGCCTTCTGAATGCTGGGATTACAAGTGTGTGCCACCACACCTGGCTTTTAAGATTGATTTTGTATCCAGACACTTTGCTGAATTTATTGATCAGTTCTATAAGCCATTTGGTTGAATTTATTGGGTCTTCTAAGTATAGTATCATGTTATTTGCAAATAGGGATAGTTTTAGTTCTTTATCGATTTGTACTCCTTTGATTACCTTCTCTTGCCTTATTGCTCTGGTTAAAGTCTCAAATACTATAGTGAAAAGAAGTGGTGTTTTTAGGGGGAACTTCCACAGTTTCCCTCCATTTAATGTGATATTGGCTGAGAGCCTGTTGTATATTGCCTTTATGATGTTGAGGTATGTTCCTTCTGTACCGATTCTTTGTAGTGCTTTTAGCATAAATGGGTGTTGGCTTTTATATGGTTGCCTTTTTAGCATCTATTGAAATAATCATGTGATTTTTGTCTTTGGTTCTGTTTATGTGATGAATTACGTGGATTGATTTTAGTATGTTGAACCAGCCTTGCATCCCTGGGATGAACCGTACTTGGTCATGGTGGATGATTTTCTTGATTTTTTTTTTTTTTTAATGGTACTGGGGATTGGACCTAGGGGCATTCTACCTCCGAGCCACACCTCTAGCCCTGTTTTATTCCTTATTTTGAAACAGGGTCTCACAAAGTTGCAGAGTGCTTTACTAAGTAAGTGTCTTTGTGATGTGATATTGGTGTCATAGAGTATATTTGGGAGAGCCCTGTTTTTTTCTATTTCATGGAATAGATTGAGGAGTATTGTGGTTAGCTCTTCTATAAAAGTTTTATAAAATTCATTTGGGAAACCATCTGGTCCTAGGCTTTTGTTTGATAGTAAGTTCTTTATTGCTGGTTCAATAATCTCTTTGGTTGTTATTGGTCAGTTTAAGTTTTCTATATTTTCTTGACTCAGTTTAAGAAGGTATGTATTTAGAAATTTGTCAGTTTCTTCTAGATTTTCCATTTCGTTATAGATTTTCAAAGTAGTTTCTGATAATTCTCTGGATTTGTCTCTTTTTTCATCTTTTTAGTAATTTGGATTGATTCTCTCTTTTGGTTCGATTGGTTAATCTATCTTGTTTATTTTTTTGAGAAACTAGCTTTTGGTTTTGTTGATTTTTTTTTGTATTTTTTTATTCTGTACTTCATCGATTTTAGCTCTGATTTTAATAATTTCCTATCTTCCCCTGGCCTTGTGGTTAGACTGACTATTTCTGTTTTTCAAGGGCTGTGAGGTGTGTCATTAGGTTATTAATTTGGTGAGTTTTTTGTTCTTATGTGGGCACTCAGTGCTATGGATTTTCCTCTTAATACTGCCTTCAAGGTGTCTCAGAAGTTTTGATATCTTGTCTCTATTTTCTTTTGTTTCTAGGAAATTTTTAATTTCACCCCTTCTTCTATGACCCATTCCTCATTCAGCAGTGTGGTGTTTAGTCTCCATGTCTTTATGTGGTTACTCTGGATCTTCTTATAGTTGATTTCTAGCTTCTTTTCATTGTGGTCTGAAATATTAAGATGTTACGAATAGATACATGGAGAAACTTTGCATTAATAACTGAATCTCTCATAGTTGCTTCATAGTTTATAATCTATTCACAGGTGTTTCCAAACTCATGAACCATGTTCCAGTTCACAAGTGTATTCTCAAATAGTTGGCTGTAGAATTCTTCAGTGCTGAGTCTACATTGTAATGAGTGAGGAGAACTCTTAAAGCTTTGCCAGCTCTTAGAGGCTCACCACCTGTCTTAATTAACTTGCTCTATTCCTCTTTTTCTGTGTGTGTATAGTTCCCTGCCTCCTATGAGATGACTGAGTGGGCAGAGTAAGAACAAGAAAAATTTAAGAAATCCCAGTGGCTTGTTTTTACAAAATGTGGCTTGGGTTTGGAGCAACTTCTCTATTTTGTTTCAGTTTTATCTTAGTAGTGATCCTTTTTTAGCTAAACTTAATAAATGTGGTACAAATAAATATAAATAAATGGGTAAAAATAAATGTTCTCTTTATCCAATAGTCTTTTTTGCTCACCACAATCCATCAGATGTTAGATCATGAGTGGAGGAAGGACAAAAAACTACCACTACCACATATGAATATAACTTGAACATTTATAGGATTAATAGAAAATATTTTTTTCTTTGTACTAGGGGTTGAACTGAGGGATATACCACCATCTCCTTTTCATTTTTCTTTTGCAACAGAAAGGGTCTTGCTAACTTGCTGAGGCTATCCTTGAATTTAAAATTTTCCTGTCTCAGCCTCCCAAGTATTGGGATTACAGGCAGGTGTCACCGGGCCCAGCTATGATGGGCCTTTCTAAGAGAGAGAAAATTGGAAGGAGCTCCAGTTTTAGTGGTTTCTTAGATGGTGATATCATGAAGTCATGATTTGCTTAGGTAAAGTTATGAAGTTTCATCATAGTTTCTCCACTGTTGTTTCTTTCTTTTTCTTAATAACTTTTCTCATCAAGTCATTTTTCTTCATCATTTCCACTGTTCTCTTTGATGTGATTATTGGGAATGGAGGCACATGACATGTACATGTAGGAAGAAGAAAAGGGATGTAGATGTTTACCATGAGTAAGTCTACTTTGGAAAGTAAATTTCAGCAATATGCTTATATTATTTTGTGATTTTCTTCCTTATAATGTTAAGGGATATGGGAGAAATAATATTAACATAGAACTTTATTTTGAAAATGAAAATCTTAAATGGTATTTATTCTCAAAGATCATGACTAATGGCTGTTCTTTTTCTTTGGTTTTACTAGATAAACTAGATATGTTTCTTTGAAAACATTAAAAATAAAACAAGGCTTCACTTTTTTTTCATTATGATGTCCACTAAATGTATGACTTAGTAGCATTTGAAAATGTATGAGAGAAGTGACGACTTCCTATCCTAACTAACACTGGAATCAATTGCAGGGGAGCAAAAAAAAAAAAAAAAAATTGTAGGGGAGACAGTCACTTATTTTGTAGGGTGTCAGTAGACAGTTTTTCAGTATTTTAGGTTCATTTTCATTCCTTTGAGCTTCTACTGTTTTCTTAGACCGCAGTTCCTTATGTGGTAGCACACCACTGTAACCTCTCCTAAGTGTCTTCTAGATGCTTGGGTATAGTTTACTTTTGTAATGTCTTTTTTTTTTTTTTTTTTTTGTGGTACTGGGAATGGAACCCAGGGGCACTTTACCTCTGAGCTACACCCCCAGCCCTATTTTTCAGTCTGTTTTGAAACAGGGTCTCACTGAGTTGTGAAGGGCCTCACTATGTAGCTGAGGCTGTGGGTAAACCGTGATCCTCCTATCTCAGCCTCCTGAATGCCGGGATTACGAACACCACGCCTGGCTTTAATGTTTTTTTAATGTGTATTTGAAGACTTAGTAGTTCCAAGTTGATGAGATCTTTTAGTTCTGGAAAAATACTTTTGCTGCTTCATTTTGGCTCTGCCAGGGCCTTGGCTTTTTTTCATTGAGGGTGATATAGTGATACCACTTTATACTGCTATTTGCAACTACAGGAGGGAGAAATGCATTTAAAGTGGTGCCTAAGTTTTATTGTGTGTTGGCAGTCATAAAATATCTTGGTAACAAAACAAAGCAAAAAGCTAGGTGTGGTGGCTCACACTTGTAATCCAAGTACTTGGGAGGCTGAAACAGGAGGATCACAGATTCAAAGCCAGCTTCAGCAACTTAGTGAGGCTCTTAACGACGTAGTGAGACCCTGTTTCCAAAATAAAATAAATAAATAAAATAGATCTGTGGGTTTAGTCTGGAGGCAGAAGGCCCATGGGTTTCATTCCTCATATTACAAAAAAAAAAAAAAATAAAACACCAAAGCAAACATTCTCATCTAAAAAAATTCATTTTTTATTGTTTATTATTTGAACATCTATTTTGTGGCAGCACTGTCTTAGATGCTAAGGATTCCAAGATTAGAAGTCCTTTTTTTTTGGGGGGGGAACCTTATAGTCTATCTGGGTGGTGGAGGAGGGACAGGGAGGGTGAGAGAAGGTTCCATACCTATGTATTAATAGTCTTGACTTATCTCAGATTTCTCCAAGTGCAGAAAGTGAGAATTTTTCTTCTGTGCACCAGTATTATGATCATGAGGCCAGTGCTAATAGAAAAAAAATAAGTGAAGGAATTTCCACATTTTCTTCTCTGTATCTAATACTACTAAGTTTTGATGGAAGTAGTCATTGTATCCATTCTTCAGGTTATATTTGTTTTGGATTATCTCAAGAGACTATGGCTTCAGTATTTAGGCTGTGATTATAGATCTCATCTGAAGTTTAAGATGGAAGGGAAAACAGTATAAGGAAAGAATTTTACATGTCACACCAAAATATTCCACTTCGGCATTTTTTTTTCTTGAGGTAACAGGCACTTGGAAAACAACAAGTACAAAATCCTGCTTAGAAGCAGGAAGTGAAATTTTGATGTGGAAGTTTTCTTCCATTTATCAGAGGGAAATTATTCATGTCAAGGATGGAAGGTTGAGGCTGAGGGAGATTTGTACATTCAATCTGTTTGCTAACCCTCATGTCCTAGTCTTTCCTACCTAATCTCCCTAGCTAGGTCCTTGCGCTGTATCACATTTTCCTTATTTGCTACCAGTCTCAGTCCATTCCTTTGCTATAGCAGAATACCACAGAGGGGCGTCCTTTTAAACAATAGAAATGATTGTCTCCTGGTCCTGGAGGTGAGAGGTTCATGAGCACAGGGCCAGCACCTGGCCAGGGCCTAAGTGCTGCTTCAGAATGTGGCAGAAGGGCAATCGAGTAGGCATGAGGCAGAGAGAGGAGCAAGGCAGGGGCACACTTTTAACAAACCCGCTATTGTAACCCACTCCCATGATAACGGCAGAGACCTGATGACCTCATTGTCTCAAAGGTGTTCTTTATATGCTTTTAATGGCAATATTACATGAATTTTGAAGGAGCCCTATAGACTGTACCTCTTCTCTTTGTCTCATTTACTGTGTAAATGTTCAACTGTAAGTGTGTCTTTGGGTCTTCATTTCTTTCTTTTTCTTTTTTGCTGGTACTGGGGTTCCTGGAAGCCCTTCTACCTCTGGGCTACACTCCCAGACCTATTTTTACATTTTCATTTTGGAAACAGGGTCTCCTAAGCCAGCGCGCGCGGCTGGCTTCGAACCTGCGCGATCCTCCTGTCTCAGCCTCCCAAGCACGGGGATTACAAGCGTGCTCCACCACGCCCGGCGGGTCTTCATTTCTTTAAGAAAGCTCCTGTAGTGCAAATAAGTTCAGTTGCTATGGAGTTCAGTGTGGAGAGTCCTTAGAAAACTTGGAATGGATCCACCATATATTTCCAAAGGGATTGAAATCAGAGAACTGCAGTAACATATGCATACACATGTTCTTAGCAGTTCTGTGCAATTCACAATAGCCAAACTCTGGAACCAACCTAGTCCATCAATAGATGAATGGGTTACACAATTATGGGAAATGCACACAATGGAATTCTGTGCAGCAATAAAGAAGAACAAAATTATGTCATTCGTAAGAAAATGGAAAGACCTGGAGAACATTACGTTGAATGAGATTAGCCAAGCAAAGAAAGAGATGGGATATATGTTTTCTTTAATATGCTTGAGCTAGAGAGTATTTGGGATACCAGAGGGACTCCAGATAATGGAGGAGAAACCTCAGCAAAGCCAGGAAGAAAGAGTAGGGGAGGAAGAAGGCTGAGGTTCTTGTTAATGGAAATGCTATCTGCGTCCATGTGTATACATGTGAATATAACATTATTAACCTGGACACTTGGTATCTGGAGGGAGGGCACTAAATACAGTGTGAAAAAACAATAAAAAAAAGAAGGCCCCCATGCTACATAAATCTTATATTAAATACATTCATATGCTTTTTTCTTCTGGTTCTACCTCATGCTAATTCTCAGGAAAATCCTAAAAGGGTAGTCCTAAAATTTTGTATCACCCAAATAATACATTTCAAGACAATTCATACAGTCAGTTTTAAAGTCCTTTAATTAAAAACCTAGGGTATAACATTTAATACTACTTTTTAAATAGTGTTTATTTCTTTAAAGAAAATGCATTTCTCCTATCTCTGCTATTTTTCAGGGTTCAAACTCTAGATTTTTTAGTTTGATACTTAAAAATATATTCAACTTAGTTCTGATTGAGCAGTTTATCAAGGAAGGAGTGAAGAATCAGGCTTTTTACAGTATGCCAAGTAGCTGATGCATCTCAGAAGAAAAAACATCAGAATTTATATAACCTAAAGTTCTGGTCCTTTTCTGATAACGCTGAACCAGAGCCATTTTGTAGTTAGAGATTTGCCTTAAAATCTTATACTTGGAGATAAAATTCTTGAGAGTAAGAAAGGTAAAGTGTTCAGTGAAGTATTAAAGCCATGGTGTGTGCATGCATTTTTTGTGTGTGCCTGCGTGTGCCCACACTCATGCATGCATACACACCATTAATTTGTGCCTCTTGGGAATGAAATGAAAATAGATGTCATTATGTTTGGCATTTAGCTATTCATGCCATCTCTGTTCATCATTATCATGAATAAATAAAACCTAAATTTTAAGTAATATAAGTTAGAAATGTATTTGAAATAAAATGGGCATGACTTAGTTTTTTATAGCGTCTTATCTACAGGTCTAAACTAGTAATCGTTACTTTCCCAAAGGAGCCTTCTGTAATCTACCTCAACCTTTTAGCACCACCCCAGTTTTTGTCCTCTTAAGTTATTTTGCTTGACCTTATAACACTTATTTTAATTACTCATTCACCTTTCCATCTACCTGCATATTACTGGTTTTTGGCTTATATTGAAAGTTTTGTGGTGAGCAATTTGGTCTTCTTCAGACTAAGTACAAAGTATTTGTTGAATAAAAGATGAGGAAATAATTTACTCCATTTTGTAAAAATAGGATTAATGCTTTTTTTTTTTTTTTTTTTTTTTTCCTGCAGTACTGGGGATGGAACCCAGGGGCATTCTAACTCAGAGCTACACCCTCAGCCCTTTTTTTTTTTTTTTTTTTTAATTCTTTATTTTGAAACAGGATCTCACTGAGTTGCAAAGGGCCTCACTAAGTAGTTGAGGCTGTTCTTGAACCATGATCCTCCTGTCTCAGCCTCCCAAATGCTGGGATTACAAGCCTGCACCACCACGCCCAGCTGGAAATTAATACTTAGATAACTTAACCTACATTACTAGGAAGCATAGAATTAAGTAACACCCTGCATATCATAATGCATATCTTGACAACTTACATAATAAGAATTTCATATCACTTGAATTTGTTAATCTCCCTATAAACTAGAAGTTAGCTGTTTTGTGCTTATATATAATTTTACACACACACACATACACACACACACACCCTCATAGATTTATTTCTAGTCCAGTAGTTAAAATCTGGCTATTTTATCATTATGTTTCAAAACATGTTTGAAATACTGTCTTTCCTATATTTGGGGAATTCTCTAGATATCTGTTAAAAACTCTTTGAGTTTATTTTTATACATAAATAGCAGGAGTCTATTGGAAAAAAATTTAGGTTTGCTTATATAAATTTAGAGTTTTAACGTAAGGTAAACATTTTACAAAACAGATTCCTAAACTTAAAGTTATTTTCAAGGTGGCATTTGCAAGTCTGGTTTACAGAACTTGTAGTCCATATTAACCCAGAAAAATAAGATTAGTTATGCATTTTATGCAGGATTTTCTAGAAATGCTTCGAATATATATATATATATATATATATATATATATGTATGTATATATGTTAGCACTTTCAGATGCTTAATATATGGACTATACGACCTAATGTTAGATACATAAAGATTGATAAAAGACTTAGTTTTTCTTAACTTTTATTATAGAGAAACTGGTTTTTTATTGCCAACTAAATTTTTAATGATACTCTTAGGTAAAATCTACTGATTGGTTACTGAGGAATCATGAAAAATTGTGTGTGTGTGTGTGTGTGTGTGTGTGTGTGTGTGTGTGTGTGTGTTACTGGGGATGGAACCTAGGAGCATTCTACCTCTGAGCTACATCCTCAACCCTATTTTTTATTCTTTATTTTGATATAGGGTCTCACCAGGTTGTGGAGGGCCTCACTAAGTTGCTGAGTTTGGCCTTAAACCTGTAATCCTCCTGTCTCAGCTTCCCAAGTACTGGGATTACAAGCGTGTGCCACCACGTCAGGCTTCGTAAATGCAGTTTTTTGGTGGTACTGGGGATGGAACCCTTCTACCTCCAGGCTACACACTCCCAGACCTATTTAAAAGAAAAAAGAAAAAAATATATATATTTATTTATTTATTTGGAAACAGGGTCTCTTAAACCAGCAAGGCTGGCTTTGAGCCTGCGCGATCCTCCTGTCTCTGCCTCCCAAGCCCGGGGATTAAAAGTGTACCCCACCACACCCGGCTTTTTAAATGCATTTTTAAAGTTTCACTAAATCTAAAAAAAAAAAGAAAAAAAAATAGGTAGAAGATTGCTTTTATTTTTTTTTCTTTGAGGTTTTAGGGATTGAATCCAAGGGTATTCTACCTCCAAGCTACTCCCCCTACACCCCCAGTCCTATTTTATTTTATTTTATTTTATTTTATTTTATTTTATTTTATTTTTTGCAAAACTGGGGATGGAACCCAGGGTCATTCTACCTCCCAGCAACACATATCCCAGCTTTATTTTTTTATACTTTATTTTGAAACAGGGTCTCACTGAGTTGCAAAGGGCCCTACTAAGTAGCTGAGGCTGTCCGCGAACCACAATCCTCCTGTCTCAGCCTCCCAAATGCTGGGATTACAAGCATTGCCACCACACACAGCTATTCTTTATTTTTTGAAACAACTTTACTAAGTTGCTGAGGGCCTCTCTAAGTAGCTAAGGCTGACCATGAATCTGTGATCCTCCTTTCTTAGCCTCTAAGTACTAGAATTACAAGCATGTACAACTGTGCCTTACTAGAAGAATGCTTTTTTGAGTAAATTTTCTTTTTATGGGAATCTTAAATAGTTGCAACTTATGCTATAGAATAGGTTTAAATTTTTATAATCATTACAGATTAAAATTATTTCTTCTTTTTTTTATGGTACCGGGGATGGAGCCTAGGGGCATTTTATGTATGAGCCACATTCCCAGCCCTATTTTTTTATTATTTATTTTGAAACATGGTCCCACTGAGTTGCAGAGGGCCACACTACATAGTAGCTGAGGCTAGCCATGAACCTGAATCCTCCTGTCTCAGCCTCCGGAATGCTGGGATTACAAGCATGACCCACCATGCCTGTCTAAATTATTTCTTTTTATTCAAACTTTAAAGTCAGTAATGTAGTTTTTGTTAATGATTATTCCTTACCTAAAGCTAAAAGGTGAAATTTCAAGAAAATATGGGCTATTTTTGTTAATTTTTTATGATTTATTTATTTGCAGTACTGGGGATTGATACAGGGGCATTCTACCTCTGAGCTATCCCCCCCAGCCCTAATTTTTATTTATTTTAAAATTACTATTATTTTTTAAATTTTTATGTGGATCATATTGAAAATGGCATACATTCAGACTGTGCTTGGCGACATGGGCTAATTTTAAATGTTGAAAAGAGCTGGGCATGGTGGTGCATGCTTGCAATCCCAGCGCTTGGGAGGCTGAGACAGGAAGATTGCACAGGTTTGAAGCCAGCCTCAGCTACTGAGTGAGGCTCTCAGCAACTTAGTGAGACCCTGTTCCCAAATAAAGTATAAAACAGGTCTGGGAGTTTAGCCTGGAGGTAGAAAAGCCCCTGGGTTCCACCCCCAGTACCACACACAAAAAAAATGTTGAAAATATTTATAGTTTTTATCTGTGTTCCAACTATACCACACTGACTCACCTATCACATTTTAAAGGTCATAAGAAAGATTTGGGATTAGTTCACCTGAGTAAGAGAAAGATGAAAGGCAACTAAGTGTCCCCCCTTATCTGTGATTTCCTTTTCTGGGTTTCAATTATAGTCAGTTGTGGTCTGAAAATATTAAATGGAAAGTTCCAGAAATAAACAGGTTTTAAATTGCTTGCAGGTTTTTTTTTTGTGTGCAGTGCGATGAAATCTTGCACTGTCCCACTCCCTCTCACCTGAGGTGTGAACCACCCCACCCTCACCATATTGACACAGTGTCTACTAGCCGGTCCATCACTTGATTGTCGTTCACAGGGAAGTCATCTTGGTTAGGAGATCAGCGGAGGCAGTGTCACAGTGCTTGAGTCCACATCAGCTCTTTATATTAGACTGGCGCTCTAGCACAATGCCTGTGTTACTCACCTTGCTCCATCTTATCACATGTCATCTCACATCACACAAAGGTTGACCATAAGTATGTACAATTATTTTGTGTCAAGTAAAAATAAAATTGGAAAGACTATAGATAACTTTAGGGAGAAAATTAGAAATGCAGGTACTCAGGTCGCACCCATTGAGACAGGATATGTATCTTAACATGATGTGATTTGTATTCATATCAATGTTTTGAGCTGTTCAGGTTAATAATAGGCTCATGAAGCAAAAATGAAAATAATCCTGACTTTAAGATGATTAAATGTTGTTTATCAAGGATTCTTAAGATTTTTAGTAATGGTAAGTCTTGGTGTAAATAAGCATATTACTGTACATGTGAGCCCTGAAAACAATTTTGTTATCTTTTAGTAAACAATATGAAGATTGACAAAATTAGTAGAACATTGAGAAATCATGAGTAGGATATTCTTAGTATAGGTTTTTTTTTTTTTTTAAAGCATTGGGTTTAATTTAACCTAGTTATGAGAATTGTTAAGAAGAGTAGTATTGGTAATAATGGTTTTTAATTTCTATCATTTAAAAATATATAGTTGAGTCAGTTATCTAGATTTAAGAATTTTAATTAAATGTACTTTTTATTTTTTTGTATGGTGGATTGAATACAGTGGATATTTAACTACTGAGCCATGCCTCTTGCCCTATTTTATTTTTTATTCTGAAAAAGGGTCACACTAAGTTGTAGAGGGCCATACTAAGTTGCTGAGGCTGGCTGTGGACCTTTTTTTAGTCTTTTAAGTACTAAAGTTACAAGTGTACTCCACCATGCCCGCCTGCATGTTTTATTTTGAAACAGGGTCTTTTTAATTTACATTGCACTGGCCTGGAACCTGCTATCCTCCTGTTTCAGCTCCTGAAGTTCTGGAATTTACAGGCATGTATCATTGCAATCAGCCTGTATAAGTATTTTTAAATATCAGATTGGAATTTCTTTTTTAAAAAATGAGTACAAATAGTTTTTCCCCCCGATTAGGTAAATTGACTGGTAAATTATTCTTTCAAACAATAAGGTAAGAGTTGTCTTAGCTTATTCATATCATCAAATCAGCTAAAAGGACAAAATAACCTGTATCCCACTATGAAAACAGGAAAGATCTTTTGAATGTAGACAAATCATTAATTAAAAATTCTTCTAAAGTAATCTATTGCAGCTGGGTGTGGTGACGCACACTTGTAATTACAGCATTGGAGAGGCTGAGATGAGAGGATCCCAGTTTGTGGACAGCCTCAGCTACTTAGTGAGGCCCTCTGCAACTCACTGAGACCCTGTTTCAAAATAAAGAACAAAAAATAGGTCAGGGGGTGTAGCTCGGAGGTCTAATGTCCCTAGGTTGCATTCTCAGACCCGCAACAAAACAAAACAAAAAAAAAAACAAAAAACCTCAAACTATTGCTTTTTCTAAATAGTCTTATAATCTTGACAATATTAATTTATATTATCTTTAATACAGAACAAGCTCATAGATCACAGGTAAAAGAAATAGGGCTTTGACCTTATGTCATTGTCAATAAAAGTTGAAAATATTTTTCTCAACTATTGCTATAACTCCTTAAATTTTTTTATGTTTACTGATGTTACATAATGTGGGGAAAATGTAAACAAGGAAAGTAGGAAATAATTGACTCATTTATTCATTCGTAATTGGAATTACAAGAGTTATAATTGGTATTTCAAATTAACATTTGTTTTATGGAAATAATTATCATGGGTCAATAAAGCTGGCAGGGCCTAGGAATCTAATCTGGTCTTTGCATTCAGTTTTGAACCTTTTTCAACAAATGAAAATCTATTTAGAAAGTTTTCTAGGTGAAAATCCCAAATACCTCCTAACATCAGAAAATTTTAACTTATTTTGAATTGAAACTTCATTCTTTTCATTGTAAACCTACATATGTAAACATTGAAATAGCATAGAGACATTGAGTTAGCATAGAGACAGGGACCCTCTTGTTATTGTACTTTGTATACTGATTCATTATGCCGACCATGGTCACCTATATTCTCTTGATTAGTTTAAATAATTTGTTTCTTCACTGTTTATCTTTTGATCACTTGGGACAGAGCACCTGGCCCCATAGAATGTTCTGGGTGCTCTTAAATTGTAAAAGACAACCTTGGACAAGAGCACCTGTTGTCTTTCTTTTGAGACAGTTGGTACTAGATGAGTTAATTGAAAAAGCAGTGTGTAAGTACAGATTCTTTAAAGCATATGTCATATTAAACACTGAAATTTGCTTATCGTATTGGGCATATTTTCAAATAAACATGGCTTTCTTTTTTTCCCTAAGTATGATTTTTGAAGAGTTAATTTTCCTGGATACTTGGCAATCTGGAGATGTCTATGGGAATTTTCTTAAGAAAATGTTAAAAATCATAGACATATGTTTTTTAATGAATTAAATAATGTGACTAGCAATATCTGTCATTTTGAAATAATAATGAAGGTTAATGCTATTTCAAAATATCTATAACAACTGTAATATGGTAACCTTTGATTTTTATTGGTGTCAGCTAATGTGTTTTGTTGCCTGATAATAACTGAAGAAAATGCAAAGTTGAGATTAGTGAAAGTAAAAATGTAATGGAAGTTGGGGAAAGTAAATAGTATTTTGAATAGAAATTGAATGTAAAAACAAAATTTATTTTCCCATCCAAACTTATTGACCCATCAGAATTTACAATTCTAAAGAATACTTTATCTTGGAATCTCACTGCACTTTTTTTATTCTGAAATTTAAGATTTTTTTCTATGTGGATATTTCTATCAGCTAACAATAATGATTCTTTCCTATTTCCTTCCCATATTTACCAATTTTATTTTGTTTTATTTTGGTCAGTCTATATAACTATATAACCATATTAAGAACATTGCTGGGCGTGGTGGCGCACTCTTGTAATCTGAGCATTTGGGAGGTGGAGATCAGGGGATCACAGTTCTCAGACAGCCTCAGCTACTTAGTGAGACCCTTCTCAAATCATTGAGACCCCGTTTCAAAAACTAAAAAGACCAAAAAATATTACTCAGGGTGTAGCTTGGAGGTGCAATGCCTCTGGGTCCCATCCGTAGTGTTGGGGGAAAAAAAAATATTGATGCTAGCTGGGTATGATGGGGGCTGCTGGAATTCCAGCATTTGGAAGGCTGAGACAGGAGGATTGTGGTTTGCAGACAGCCTCAACTACTTAGTGAGACCCTCTGCAACTCAGTGAGACCTTGTTTTTAAATAAAGAATAAAAAATAGGGCTGAAGGTGTAGCTTGGAGGTAGAATGCTCCCCAGCCCTGCAAAAAAAAAAAAAAAAAAAAAAAAAAAAAAGTAGATTTTGCTAACAGGTATTTGCTGTCCAGGATTTTGGGGCCGAAAATCAGGCAGTTAGTTAGCATAGCAAGGTTCTCAATTAATTGGTTATATATGGTTTATGAATTGTGGATGAGTATTGAGAAGCAAGATAGTGAAGAGAATTGAAAACTGAAAACAATTTTGAACTTGTTACTGATTTCTACTAGCATATAGTTAGCTAAATTCAGATAAAAATTATCCTTGTATAGCTTTTTTTGGTTTATGGAAATTCTCCCTTTCTTATTTAAAATATAAATTCTAAATATAATTTATTTTTCTGCAGTGAATAGGTAATAAATTTTATCACATGGTTTCCTTGTATTAGTGATGCATGATAATATTGAACTACTTTTGCATCCCAAAGCACCTTATAACAGTTATATTTTAATGCAACATTTGACTCATTTAGTAATATTTTTTTTTCTTCTTTTTTTCTCTCATGTTATTCAGAAGGACCCATATTTTCTTTCCTTATATTATCTGGTTTTAGAATCAATACACTGTTAAATTCCTCCCTTCCTCCTTTCTTTCTTCCTTGTCCTTTTTTTTTCTTTCTCTTTTTTGGTACTAGGGGTTGAACCCAAGGACATACCCCCAGCCTTTTTTATGTTTTGTTTTGAAACAGGGTGTCTGTAGGTTGCTGAGGGTTTTGTTAATCTTGCTAAGAATGTTCTTGAACCTGAGATCCTCCTGTCTCAGCCTTGTGAGTACTGGGATTACAGGTGTGGGCTACCACACCTGGCTAAGATACTGTTAACTTTCCAAAATGAATCGGGCAATTTTATACTCTTCCAGTTTGCTAGTTCATGTTGTTTTAGAAAGCTAATAACATTTTAAAATAGCTTATTAAACCCACTTGTAAAATTATGTAGATCTTGGGCTTTTGAGAGGGATGCATTGACTACCATTTAAAATTGTTTCATTATTTTGGGTATATTCAAGGTCTCTGTTTCATCTTTGGGCATGTTATGTTTTTCTGGAAATTTTCTCTGGTTTAGATTTTTAAATTATCACCTATATATTGTTTTAAAGCCCATACTATATTATAATTTTTTTGGTCAAATCTACTAAATGTTAATATACTACATTTGTGTGTGTGTGTGTGTGTGTGTGTATGTGGGTCTGGGGATGGAACCCAGGGGCATTCAACCTCTGAGCTACACCCCCTGCCCTAGTTTTTATTCTTTATTTTGAAACTGGGTCTCACTGAGTTGCAGAGGGCCTCAGTAAGTAGCTGAGGCCGTGAACCGCGATCCTCCAGTCTCAGCCTCCTGAATGCTGGGATTACAAGTGTGCGTCACAACGCCCGGCTCCCAGCCATATTTTTATTCTTTATTTTAAAATGGGGTCTCACTGAGTTGCAAAGGGCCTCAGTAAGTAGTAGCTGAGACTGCCCTTGAATCGCCATCCTTCTGTCTCAACCTCCTAAATGCTGGGATTACAAGCGTGTGCCACCACGCCCGGCTTATATACTACATATTTAAAACACTTAAAAATATCTACCTAACTTCATGTTTTTTGTTTTCAACACCTCATCCTTGTCTTTGATTAATCTTGGGGAAAGCTTTTAAGTATTTGTCAATAACTTGGCTTTCAGAAAGTAACCTTTGTTCATCTCCTTCACTGCTTTTTTTTTTGTTAGGAGTTTTGCTTGTTTTTATTCTTTATCATTCCCTGGCTTCTTGTTGTCTTATTAATATTATGCAGAATTTAGTTGTTGTGGGCCTTTTTTGTTTTTTTCTCTTTTTCATTTGTGTTTAGCTTAGATTGTAAGACAATAACAGATATTTGATAACCCTTTGAGCTGATTTATTTGTATCATATTTCTGTGTGTGTGTGTGTGTGCATGCACGTGTGTGCATTTGTGTGCATTTGTTTTAACTTGGGTACCTTCTCCAAGAATGTTTTCAGTGTAGCTCTCTCAGGCAATCTTTCTGAGATCCTGCTTGCCTGAGGAGTCTACATCCTACCCTGACCTTTGAGTGATAATTTGGCTTGATACAAAATTCTGTTCTCAAAATTGTTTTCCTCCAATCCTTTAAAATGTTGATTTATTATATTCGTGTATTTTTGCTCCAAAGTTTATGTGCTTTCTCCTTGGAAGCTTTAGAAATTTAATCTTTCTCTTCTTGTTCTAAAGACTAACCATAATATGTCATGGTACAGCTTTTTCCTTATTTGTCCTGTGAGTCTTTTCATTTCAGGATCTTTCATCTTTCTTTAGTTCTGGACCATTTCTTTTAATTATTTCTTCAAAGATTTCTTTGATCTCTCTGTACTGTTCTTTCCTCATCATTTTTTTTTTTTTGGTACTTTTGTTTTCTGGATGTTCATATATCTGCTTCTGCTTCAACTTTTTCTCTCATATTATAATTGATTCCTTACTATTACCTTTTAAGAAAAATCTCAAATCTGATTTTCTAAATCAATAATTTATCTTCTAGCTGTATCCATCTTGCTATTTATCTTCTCTATTATATTTTAAAGTCACACTTGTTATTTTTCTGCCAATATTTAAAATTATTTTTAATGATTCCTTATGCTTCACATTGCTGATATCTTTCCCTGTCGTCTTAGCTTTATTGTGTTTATTTTAAATTATTGTCCAATACTTTTATTTCAGCAGATATATAAAACACCTTCACAAAGCAATAAAGATAGTTCAGATGTTTCAATTAAGTAAAGTCCAACACTGTGTGACATTGATACTGAAATGACTAGAGCAAATGTGCAGCTCACCAGCCAGGAGTTCTGCCAGTTGTGCTGAGAGCCAACTTTGTCCTGGTCCTGGCTGTGTTTTGGTGCCATCTAGTGGCCATTGCCTCCTCTGGCTTAAATTTTCATGAACAAAATTTAATTTTCTTTGCTGAATTCCAGGAAAGCAACAGCAATCCCAAGAATTTTTTGCTTAGTTGCCTCTAATTTGTGGGCCTGGTCTTGGAGAAAACTGGGGGTATAGGAACCTACTTAGTCTGTCTCCCTCTCTCCTTTAGGTACTTTGGGTTTAACTCAGGGGCATTTTACCTTGGAGCTACACTTTAAGCCCTTTTTTTAAAAAAATATTTATTTTGAAACAAGATCTTGCTAAGTTGCTGAGGCTGGCTTCAAACCTGTGATCCTCCTGTCTCAGCCTCCAGGTAATGGAATTACAGGTGTGCACCACCATACCAGCTTCTCTCTGTGTTTGCAAAGTGGTGTTGCCTGGCGTGGCTTTGTCCTTGCCTCCACTTCCTGTCTCATATTTCTCATCACTCCTACCAGAAGAGGATGCCAGTGTTCTGTGTTTGAGTTTAAAATTTGTATAATAGATGATATTATTCCTACTTGATTTCTAGATCGATTCTTATTCCCACCATGTAGCTACTCTGTATGGTAATGCGAATTGGGACGGCCAGCCTGTGGTCATTGTAAATCTGACAAAGGGCTCCAGGCATCACTGAATCCCTGTAGATCACTCTGTGCCTCTTTCATACCCAGGTGTTTCACCTTTACTTCACAAGTTCCCTTAATAAGTCTCATATTACCTTGCTGACATTAACAATTAGACTGCTACTCCCTAGTTTCCATGGTCTGGTGATGGTCTGGTGTATACTTTGCTTATCTTCAGAGGAGAGTAAGAGTAGCATCAAAAAGTTTCCCAAGAACCTACTCCCAAAGGTGGGTACAGCATCCTGACTCATCTCTCTGTCCTGTCTATTTTTAGTACTGGGGTTTTGAACTTAGGATGCTGTACCACTGAACTATACTCCTTTCCTCTTCTCTCTTCTTCTTTTCTTGCTGTATAGCTTATTTTCTTCACTAAGTTACATTTCTTCTGGTATTGATGTTTTGTGGAGAAAACCAGTCGTAGAGTTTATCATCTTGACAAAGTATGTTTCATCTTTACACCATTAGAACCAAGTAGATAAGCTTAAAAATAGTATTTGTATTACATTGCCTTGGAGTATTAAAAATTTTATTTCACTATCTATTGGAAAAATATCCTTTTAGATACTCTTTGTATCCTTATATGATTCTTTTGCTTTGGGAATTCCTTTTGTTTTGCTTCATATTTTTTACATCTAATACCATTATGTCTTTAACCCTGAGAATTTGAACATCTCTTGGATTTTATTTATTTTTTTGAAGATTTAAAGAAGTTTATTAAAAAGATAGAAATACAGAAAATAGAAATACAGAAAATAGTTACAGCCCCATGCCAAAATGGCATGAGGGGGAGGGTGGCCCAGGCCAACTCACCACTCCCCTCTCTTGGATTTTAGAAGTTTTCACTTTCTTAAACAATATTTTTACAAAGCCCTTTCACATGTTAATTATATTGCATTTTTAACTGATGCTGTGTGAAGGAAACTGTAAACTGAGAGAGGTTGAATGTGTTGGACATTATAACATCGACATAAGCCCAGGATCAACTTCAGTTCCAGGAATCTGTTTTATATACTGCCGCTATGCAGGAAGCTTTTTTTTTTTTTTTTTTTTTTTGGCAGTACTGGGGATGGAACCCAGGGGCATTCTACCTCTGAGCCTCTGAGCTACACTCCCGGCCCTATTTTTATTCTTTATTTTTGAAACAGGGTCTCACTGGGTTGCAAAGGGCCTCACTAAGTAGCTGAGGCTGTCCTCAAACAGTGATCCTCCTTTCTCAGCCTCCCAAATGCTGAGATTACAAGCGTGTGCCACCACATCCAGGTACAGGAAACATTCTGTTTTTTTTTTCCAGTACTGGGGATGGAACCCAGGGCCATTCTACCTCCGAGCTACACCCTCAGTCCTATTTTTTTATTTTTTATATTGAAACAGGGTCTCACTGAGTTGCAAAGGGCCTCACTATGTAGTAGCTGAGGCTGCCCTTGAACCACAATCCTCCTATCTCAGCCTCCCAAATGCTGGGATTAAAAAATGAGTTTAGTACTTTTAAATGACATCTATTCAGTGTTAGAGCTCTATAACATCTGAAATGTCTGTAACCAGTATAAAACCCAAGGCAATTTGTGAACCAGGCTGAACATACATTTTGTAATGGTGCCACACCAAAACTGTAATGGCGCCCCTATTGGGCGCTGAAACTGTAATGGCGTCACACCAAAACTGTAATGGCGTCACACCAAAACTGTAATGGTGTGAGATGGAGCTGCAGGTTGTTCTTCTTAGCTACTTTTAGAAAAGAATAGCCAGAAATGCTGCATGTTTAAGCAATTTTTATTATTACAAAGGTAGAGAGAAGGGACAGAAAATAAAGCACCACATCAGAGAAAATGTGGTGGAGTGCCTTGAAAGTAAGACACTGAAGTTTTTGGATATAGAACAGTCTTCATAAAGATTTATTATCTTCTATCTTGTCTTTCTAACTTGACTAGTCTTTAACTTTCTAAGTCTTTCTAACTTGACTAGGTGTGAGCCATCCCATTAACTCCATGCAAGCCTTTTTTATGATTGTGAGGATTTCTTGCTCCATCAAAAGCCTTCTTCCTGCCTTGATATAGGTATAAGGCCCAGGTCTTTGTTAAGACCAGAATGTGTTACTTGATGAACAAAGTCAGGGTCACTTAGTATCTGTCCCCTTAGACAAATACCTGTACCATCCTCCTGCATTCTTTGGGATTTTTAGCCTATCTGCTAGAAGTTATTGATTATGTAAACCTGTCTTTAAAATATGAACCCTGGGCTACAACTCTTTTGTGTCTTTGCTAATCACTTCTGGTGCAGGGAAACTGCAGGGTAATAGCTGCTTCCTTTCCCTGTCTGAGGGCCTGCCCTGACTACTTTTACATTTTAAAATTAATGCCAAAGCATTTGAAATCAATATACTTTTGAAATTAGTACCAAAGACATTTCTCAATACCAGCACACTTTTGTTTGGTGAAGAGGTTGGTATATGAAACACTGTTAAAAGCAATTTAAGCCGGGCGTGGTGGCGCACGCTTGTAATCCCAGCATTTGGGAGGCTGAGACCTGGAGGATCGTGGTTCGCAGACAGCCTCAGCTACTTAGTGAGGCTCTCTGCAACTCAGTGAGACCTGGTTTCAAAATAAAGAATAAAAAATAGGGCACGGGGTATAGCTCGGAGGTCAAATGCCCCTGGGTTCCATCCCCAGACCCGCAAAAAACACACACACACACAAAAAAAAAAAAAAACCCACAAAAAACAAAAGCAATTTAAATATTCCTATTCCAAAGGAAACAACAGTTATGTATCACAGCAAAACTGAAATATCCTCTAGTGAAGAATTTGGTATTGAATTCCTGTTACATACTTATAAAACTAAGCACGGAAAATTCAGAACAACAGAAAACCCAAGACATTTATTAACTTCAGATAAACAAAAAGGTGTATAGGAAAGATAGTAATAGCTCTTTTTAAGACAGGCATGGTGATATACATCTGTAATCCTAATATTTGGTAAGTTGAGACAGGAGGATGGTAGGTTCAAGGCTAGAAATTTAGTGAGGACTTTTACAACTGAGGCCCTATTTCAAAATAAAGAATAAAATAAGGCTAGGACTGTAGCTCAGAGGCAGAATGCCCCTGAGTTCAATCCCTAGTATTATACACACACACACATACAAAAAAAACCCAAAAAACAAAAAACCAAAAAACAAAAACAACTCATTATTACATGGCTTAGCTCTGAATATTCATAATCACTTTAACACTAAATAAGAATATGACCAAAATTATAATACAAGGAAATGAAAGATTATGTATTTGTTGGATCTGGATGGTTGAAATAGAGATCAGTCTTTACTTCTGTATTTGAAAAGTCAAATGCTTAAGCTTGAAAATTTGAAGTAGGAATATAAGCATGTGTTTGGAGATGTGGAAGTAAATTACAGTATAATCATATAAAAGAACTAAGAGTTCTTATCTCTAGGGAGAGGGTGGGACTTGGGGGAGGCTAGTATTTTTTCCAGCAACTCCTCTGGAGTTGTTTGATAACTCAAGCCAGGTACATATTTTAATAAAAGTAAAGCTTAAAGTGAACCAACAGAAACTTTGCCTAATGACATTTTGACTTTAACTTAGCTGATGTTTTGTTTGAATGTCAAGATAAGGATTGATTTTCTTTAGAATACATTATACTTAATTTGCCTAATATTAGTTTTTCTGCAATGTACTAGGCATAGAGGGGATGTAAATGTAAGTTAGACAGTAATTCTTGCTTCCTAGGAAGTTGTGATCCTGTCAGGAGATGCGATAAGTACAAATAACTTCAATGGAAGTTAGTCCCCAATACCTACTAGGAGAGCAGGCTTTCCTGGGCCTTCTTGACTGAGCTTTGCCTCAAGCCTTGGGTTAATAGTGTAGCTTATATTTCTAATGATCTTGGTCTTATTTGTTATTTGTGGTTTGCATAGTTGGCTTCATTCTAGATCTTAATCAGTTTCCAGTCTTGGTATTGTTGACTCTATTGTCATAGCTTGTTCTGTTTAACATTTTTTTGGGGGGGGCGGAGTGGTTTCACCTAAGAGTATACTTGCCCACTGAGAAATTCAATTGATATGAGCTGAATCTATTTGTTAGTTCTATTTTTAATTCTAATTTTTCTCGTATTGATGCAGGAACAAGTGTTTTTTCATTTGCCAATAAATTCCTTTTTTGAGTAACTATAATAGGACAGAGGTGAAAATACTAAAAGGTTATATATAATATTTATTTTCAATATACTTTTATTGGTGCATTGTAGTCTCACATCACAATGATGTTCAGAGTAATAGGGACATATATGCACACAGCACTTTGCGATATTCCCCTCATATATATGTATATATCACTTAAGTGAGATATGAACCAAGTGCCGCCTTAATTTTTGCTTTTAGACCAGTACTTTTATTCAGAGGTTCTTCTTGCTGGAAGTTTTAGAATCCAGTTGCATAATTTTACAGATGAGAAAATGAGTATAGAAGAGTTAAGTGTTGTATCTGAGGCCAACAAGAATCAACATAGAAGCCAGTATTCCAAGTTTTTTTTTTCAAGTATATGCCTATCATGACTCACTTTTAGCCAAGAATTTTCTCATAGTTTATTACTTAGCCACCACAATAGCTCTGTGTTTTATTTTAGATATAAGTTGAACATTTCTTATTCCAAAATCCCAAATCCAACATGCTTAAAAATTCGAAACTTTTTAAATGCTGGATTTTGGAGCATTTCAGATTTTAGATTTCTAGATTTGGGTGCTGAGTTAGTAAAACCCATGCAAATATTTCATTATCTAAAACACTCCAAAATATGAAAGTTCTAATAAGCATTTCAGATAAGGGACAGTCAACCTGTATTATTTTCTGTCTTCCCCCAAGAATCAGCTAAAAAGTTTGGAATCTATTTATAATAACATTATTATTATTATTATTATTATTATTATTATTATTATTATTATTGCAGTACTGAGGATTGAACCCAGGGACATTCTACCTCCGAGCTACACACTAGCCCTATTTTTCTATTCTTTATTTCAAAACAGGATCTCGCTGAGTTGCAAAGGGTCTCACTAAAGCTGAGGCTGTCTGCGAACTGTAGTCCTCCTGTCTCAGCCTCCCAAATGCTGGGATTACAAGTGTGTGCCACCATACTTGGCCATAAAGCATATTTAAAGCTTAGTTTTCCTATATGATTTGTTTAAGATTGCCTTGTTAGAACAAGGCTTTAGGATATATTGTTTAAAAAACTTGGAAGGATTTAAGATCCCCCATTATCTGATTTTCAACCTGTCATAGAGACTTCAACCAAGATTTTAATGGAGGGCCTGGGAGGCTAGGCAGTCTGTAGCAGAGTTGGAATCTCTGGTAGTAGCCCCTGAGAGGGCTATGAGTGAAGCTGTAAGAATGAAGCTGAAGTTGCAGTGAAGATCTCTGGAATTAAGAGATACCAGGAATGTGGAATGTCTGCCATGGAAAGCAGTAGATCACAAGAATACTTGTCAGCCCAAGAGGGAGGCCACATGGGCTGCATTTGGCAAGGCCATAGGAGTGGGACAGATGAAGCTCTTTGGAGATCATATCTCACCATCCTCTCCTTGGGATGCTGAGTGTGGAGCTACAGAGTTTAATATTTGGCCTGTTGGGTTTCAGTCTTGCTTTGATCCTATCGCTTCTTTCTGTGTCCCTGTTCTTTTCTTTTGATATGGGAATGTTTACTTTGTGCCTTTGTATATTGGAAGCATGTAGCTTGGATTTTGTTCTTACAGAGTCTCATAGCCAAGAGATTACCTTGAGTCTTAGAGGAGGCTTTGGACTTTGAACGTCTAAGTAATGCTTGAATTGCTAAGACTACAGGGACTCTTGGAGATGAACTAAAAGCATTTTATGTTGTGAGATGGGCATGAGCTTTTCGGAGGTGGGGAAGGTATGAAACATTATGGTTTGGCTATAGAATGTTCCCTGAAGAAACTCATATATTGGCAATGCCAAAATGTCCAGAGGTGAAATAATTTAATCAGAGCTCTGATCTTATCTATGGATAAATCCATTGACGAATTAATAATTTGAAAATACTTACTGGATGGCAACTATAGGCAAAAATGGTGTTACTGGAGGAGGCAGGTCACTGGGGATGTGACCTTGGAGACTATATCTCTTTCTGGTTCTTTCTTTTCCTCTCTCTGTTTCTGACTGCCCTGATCAGTTTTGCTCTGCCACATCTTGCCACCATGATGTTTTTCTCTTGGAGCTGGCCAAACATAGACTAAATCTCTGAAACAGCCAAATAACCTTTTTCCTTTCTTAAGTTAATTCTGTAGGGTATTTTAGACATAGGAAGGTCAAAGGAAACTATAACACCAGTGAATATATAAGCTCATCAATTCAGGCTCTTCTGGGGGAACTGTTTTGTATATATTGCATATATAATATATACATATGTATTATTTATATTATATATACTGCAATGAAAAATTTCTTTTTTATTCTTTTCTAGAAATGCAGTTTATGTTTGCTAATTGTTAAATACCTATCTCATTTACCAATAAGTATTTTTGTGTGTGTGTTTGTTACTGGGGGTGGAACCCAGGGGCTTTCCTACATCCGGGCTATACTCTCAGACCTATTTTATACTTTATTTGGAAACAGGATCTCACTGAGTTGCTGAGAACCTCACTAAGTAGTTGAGGCTGGTTCAAACCTGTGCGATCTTCCTGTCTCAGCCTCCAAAGCTCTGGGATTACAAGCATGTGCCACCATGCCCGGCCTCTACCAATAAGTATTTTTTAACATAATGTAGTTGAAAATTCTTTAGATGTGAGGTTCTAGATATTGCAATTCATGCCTTGTGTCCATGAATTCAAAACATGAATTTATTTATGAATACTTATACTAAGTAAAAAGGTGATTTCACATCTATTATTACTTTATGTCGACACATTAAAAAATTTTAATTATGTGCCAAATTTGCCTAATTACTTCTTAAATTATTGCTAGTTCTATTTACATCTAATGGTTAATGCTGTGTGTTAAAATGAGGGTGGGCTGAGTAGGAAGGGCAACTAGTGGCAGAATCTGGGCTACCTCATTCATTTTTTTAATAAAGAAAACAGAGATAGGAATCAAGTTATGAGTTATATTGAAAAGTCATATGACCTTGAAACAAACATGAAATGGTAAAACAGTACATGTGCAACCGTACGGGCTTATAGAGAAGAGGTATTTTTTATGTTTTAACAAATATAAAAATACTAGGGAAGATTTAAAGTAATACATTTATTAGGTATGAATCATTTGGAGATAATCATTTGGAGATAATAAAGACCATGCCACATGTGAAAATACCAGAGTTCCTGTTGGGGTGTGTCCATACAGCGCCTAAAGAGATGCAGCTTCCTGCGGCCTGCAGCCTAAGGCAAAGCTTTAGGTAAAGTTTAAGAACTTCCGCAGTAAAATGATTCAGCAGAAAAGGGGCTAAGAGGGCGCCTGGAGGAAGCTACGAAGGCGTGGTTTCCCCATTCATTATGGGTGGGGAGACTGAGCAGTTTTTCCCTTTTTACCTTTAAAGGAGCTTCCGCACACATGAATGGCTCATGTACTGGCCTGGGATTGGCTGTGAACTACGTGCTAGTGATCTCTATCCCGATAGGCTAGGCTATTTCCCATGGGAATTCCCCTCGTGGTTTTGTGCTATGTATATGATTGCTTGAGGAGGAATAAATGAGATCTTGCTTGACTTGACTCCTGGCGCACGCGGGCGCACGTGTGTGTGTGTGTGTGTGTGTGTGTGTGTGTGTGTATGTTCGAGTTGTTGGCACTCAACCTTCCTGCTCAGCCCCGTGCCACTGACAGGCAGGACCCCGTCAAGTTACTATTATAGAAAATCTGCTGAGGAACAGAAATGAAGATTTCAAGAAAAACAACAAAACCGTATTATTCTTAGAATAAAATGCCCTTTCTATTATTTTCCATGACCTATCTTTTTTTTTTTTTTTTTTTTTTTTGTGGGTCTAGGGATGGAACCCAGGGGCATTCAACCTCCGAGCCACACCCTCTGCCCTTTTTATTTTTTTATTTATTTTGAAACCAGGTCTCACTGAGTTGCAGAGGGCCTCACTAAGTAGCTGAGGCTGTCCGTGAACCGTGATCCTCAGGTCTCGGCCTCCCGAATGCTGGGATTACAAGCATGCGCCACCACGCCCAGCTTCCATGACCTATCTTTAAGGAGACATTTTGTATAACATCTTGGAAAAGGTTTCTTTTCTATATTAGCTTTAAATTTACTTTGGTCATGCAGAAAAAATTTTGAATTTCTTTTTCCTGGAATGCTTTATTGATAAGGTGATCCAATTTTACTTGCCGAACTGGTTTATGATATATTTCTTTGGAATCTCTTAAATAATTGATATAGAGTCTGAGTAAGTTATTTAGAACATCCAGGGTCTTTACTCAGGGCCTCTGAAGATCTTTATATCAGTTTATGCCTTTCCCAAGGGTAAAAGTATAATGGTCTTGATAATGGTCCAGATGTGTTATACATAATAAAAATTTGAACATTTCCCAATTAGGACATAAAGAACAATAGCAGTAGATGTAATACTGTTTGCCTCTCTCTGGTCAGAGATACTTGATATCTGTAAAGCTATTTTTGGGCCTAGAGGTATTTTTGTGACTTTTTACCCTCATATCAAATTCAAGCATACATATATACTTAATGTATTTTTCTATATGTAGTAGAATATAGTCAGATGGTAGTAAATTCCTAGGCACATATGCACACTGCCAACTTTCAGATTACACATGACTGCTGGAATCCACACCAAATATATTAGTATGTTTTATTCTTTTAATTTGTTACAGATATTTTAGGAGCAATTTGAAAGTAATGGTCTTTCAGAATTCTGGTTTTTCAGAATTTATTTTTATCAACATATCATTATATCTTAACAGATTGCTGATTTGATTTTGTACTTCTGGTGCTTTTTAACCCCATCAGGGATTGTTCTTAGTCATATATCAGTATGTTGCTCACTGTAGCTTACTTGCTATGAATACTCTATACCTAAGTTACTTTTATATCTGATAACACAAAAATCTCCTAGTTATAAAATGATAAGTGTGGAAGGAATCTTAGAGATAGGGTAGTTGATAGAAGAACATTTATAAGCTGCTGCCAAATTGCTTTCCAACGTGTTTATGACATTTTGTCCCCACAATAATGAAGTCATTCTCTTTATATCTTCTCCAATACTCATGCAAGAGCTTTTTTTAATTGTTTTTTTTTGGGGTCCTGGGATGGATCCCAGGGGCATTCTAACTTTGAGCTACACCCCCAGCCCTATTTTTTAATTCTTTATTTTGAAACAGGGTCTCACTGAGTTGCAAAGGGCCTCACTAAGTAGTAGCTGAGGCTGTCCCTGAACCTCGATCCTCTTGTCTCCCAAATGCTGGGATTACAAATATGCGCCATTATGCCTGGCTATGCAAGAGCTTTTTAAGACTTAACAATTCCATTTCTAGGCACACACATATATAATTTTTCCTTCCTTCCTTCCTTCCTTCCTTCCTTCCTTCCTTCCTTCTTTCTTTCTTTCTTTTTTTCTTATTTATTTATATATTTTTGTGGGTCGGGGGATGGAACCCAGGGGCATTCTACCTCTGAGCTACACCCCCAGCCCTATTTTTATTCCTTATTTTGAAACAGGTCTCACTAAGCTGTGGAGGGCCTAAGTAGCCGAGGCTGTCCGCAAACCTAGATCCTCCTGTCTCAGCCTCACAAGCACTGGCGTTACAAGTGTGTGTCACCACACTTGCTTTATATAATTTCTTATAGAGACTCTTGTACACATGTTTAGTGAGATATGCTAGAAAATTCATTGAATCTTTGTAAATATCAGTAAGATAATTGGCAAGCAATTTACTGTATTTTAAAATTGGAAATGATTAAAATTAATAGTGTAGATCTACATGTACTAATAAATATATCTACATCCCACCCACATAATATTGAGCAAAATGATAAAAGCAAATCTTAGGAGGATATATAAATTGTAGCATTTATAATAACAAAAATCTATAAAACACAAGTTATATAATACTGATAGAATATTATTTAGCTTTATAAAGTCTTTATATAATGTGGAGAAATGTGTGTTAAATACCTAAGAAGATAGACCATGGTCTCCGATTATACCTAGTGGAAAGTGACTGCCTGTTGTGTTCATGCTGTTTGTCCTGTTTGCAACCCGCTTGTCCTATGAAGTTGTCAGCTTATCTTGGCTCAGTTTCAGAAATATTGTGAATTTTGTAAACCAGACAGTAGATTATGTCAGAATAATGAAGGCTTTCTGAAGGAAGATATCTACTGAACTGATGTTTGATTCATTTAAGTACGACGGGAGACAGATATTTATTGAGTCAGTTTTTATGTGTCAGATCCTAAATAAACTAAAGGGACCAGACTTGATTTTCCTTTTCCAACCAAATAAGAAAATAATAGCAATTGTAAAACTACCATTTTTGAATAAACATGAGAAAATTTGTACTTTATTAGTAATGAAAGAATTCCAAATGAGAACACTGTCGAGATATTTTTACCTTGACAGTAAAAATTGTTTTATACTTTCTAATGCTGTTGAGAGTGTGGAGAAAAGGACATTCTCTTCAATGACTGATATCAATCAGTGCAGTTTTTCTGGAACAAAGTGTAATAAAATCTTTGATAATAAAAAGACTCACATCCTATAATCCAAGATTCTAACTGCAGAGAATTATTGTAGCCAACTTGTATAAGTCTTCCTAAATACATATACAAGGATGCTCATTGAAGCATTGTTTGCAGTAGCAAGACTAAATAATAAAATAAGAGATGACTTAGATATCTATCAGTATGGGATTAAATAAATTTATATTTTTATATGATAGAATATTGTGCAGCTACTAAGTAAATGAGATAGAGTTTTGCAGGCTAATGTGTGAGGGTGTCGGTATAAATGAAAGAAAGCTGTAAACAATGTGTAAAGTATGAAACTTGCATAAAATCAAAAGGAAAGAAAAATATATAAATTGAACTTGAAAATATGCATCAAACACTTTTTATAAGCATTTATAAGAAACTTAACAGTGAGTGCTTTGGGGGAATGCAGATAGAGGAAAGATGGCTTTAACTTTTCATCTTGCAACATAGAGTGCCCTCTCTTATTTTCTACCCAATACATTTTTATCAGTATTTTTAAATGCCAATAGAGTTTACCTTAGATTTTTTATCTCCTCAACCTCTACCCCTATTTCTATTTAAATAATAAAATCCCACCAGCTGCAACAAGAAAACAAGCAAACATCAGCAATTGACTGAGACTATATAAACAAAAATGATTATGCTTTCAGTAAATCTGGATAGTTTCTGAAAAATACCCTTCAAAATAGGTCATTATTAATAGTTGTTTATTGTCTTGTTAGTTTAAAACATGATGTAAAGGTCAGGAGAGTAATGGCTGAAGTCAATTGGTCATTAACTGTGGTAATCATTGACCTTAAAAAGGAGAATTGGTCTTCTAAATGATTTTTCTGAAGTTGTTAATAACTGTATTTGAAGATTAGCAGTTATATTGTGATGGTGACAAGCATGCCAAAAGACATCGGCCTCATTCATATGAAAAATTATGTTTTTAGTGTGTAATTTGAAATAGCATTCATCAAAATTATGCATTCCTTCTAAAAGGGAAAATTGATTGGTAGCAGTCGCAGTGCCAAGGTTAGCATTAATGGTGCTGAAACATCTAAATTTGCTGGCTTTTACACCTTTTAAAGACCTTTGAAGAGATTTATATGGGCTCTTGGATATGAAACAGTTCTTAAAAAATAATAAGGTCACTTTTTGCCTGCATGCCAAAAATGTGTTTTCTAGATGTAGGAGGAGAGTTGTCAACTCTTCCTAATCATTTTTACAATCTCTTAATTCACTGTTGTTTGTTTTAGGGCAAAGGAAAGTGGAGTTTGTTTCTCTGCCATAATGTGGTAGCACCCAGTGGAACTTCACTTGCATTCATATTTTGTTAGTACAAGGATATGTCTAATTGTGAGGAAAATAGAGGTTACATATGCCTTGTACTTAGATCGGGACTGCTCCTTATGACGTCTTGTATGGGATACTGGAATATGAACTGAAGCTACAGTAGGTAATATCTCTGAGTGCAGGAGTATAAAACTCCCTTTTCTTTCTGTTATGTCATATTTTTATGTAAGTTCATATATTTTCAATGGTAGCAGAGCAGCAAGCTTCACCATTTGAATAAATTAAATGTCAAATTCTTCTGATTTTTTATATAATAAGTATGATGCAATTCATAAACTGATTAGGTAGGTGTATTTCTATAAATTAGCATGTTGATTTAGAAAAAAGTAGTATATTTCATTTGTGTTTGGCCAGATCATTATGTAGGAATCAACCTTTGCTTTTAATAATTTGTTCCTGTCATGGTTAGAAATCATGTACAGAGGTCTTATCTTGGTCAGATGCATTCCTGGCTTCTCTTATATCTACCCTAACAGGAATTGAGACCGAAATCTCCTTTCTTAAAGTTGTAACAGGGTAAAGCATGTTTAGCCATTGTAGTACAGGGTCAGAAGAGTTATTAAGTCTCTCAGCCAAGGAATGATCAGTGTACTAATTTGCTAGTTGAAAAAGAAAAGAAATGGGAAAGGGAAAATTAACTATAGACTAAATCTCTTTCTGAATTTTTCTCAGCCTTATCCTAGCTTGAATGTTTCAATGTCAAAATTAATTTAGAAAAATCTAGAGGGAAAGGAAAGTATATTGCATTAATCCATATCTTAACTTTTCCTGTTGCTTAGTCTTACTTCCTGAAGTTTCAAGGTTCCTTCTTTTATCCTTTCTTTCCATTTTGAAAACTTTCTTTTGTTATTCTTTTAGGGTAAGTCTTCTGGCAAAAACAAACAATTTTACTTCATTTATAAATGTCTTGGTTTCTATTTATTCCTGAAAAATAGTTTTCCTGGATACGAAATTATGGTTTCTTTCAGCACCTGAAAAATATTATCTGACTTCCATCTACTTCCCATTGTTTCTGATGAGAAATCCAGTGTCATTTAAACCTTTCCTTCCTCCTTCCTTCCTTCCTTCCTTCCTTCCTTCCTTCCTTCCTTCCTTCCTCTTTTCTTTTCTTTTCTTTTCTTTTCTTTTTTCTTTTTTCTTTTTTTTTTTTTGTGATGCTGGGGATTGAACCAAAGGGCATTCTACCTCCGAGCTCCAGCTCCAGCCCTATTTTATTCTTTATTTTGAAACGGGTCTCACTAAGTTGCAGAAGGCCTAAGTAGCTGAGGCTAGGCCATGAACTGCAATCATCATGCCTCAGCTAATTTGTGTTATCGAAAGATCTTGTTCCTTTCAAGTTTTTTTTTTTTTTTTTGCAATTTTTATGACATGTATTTCTTTGGGTTCATCCTGTTTGGGGTTCACCTATCTTGAATTTATAGGTTCCTATCTTTTTGCCAACTTTGGGGAAATTTTTGCTATTATTTCTTTGCATGCCATTTTAGTCTTACATTCTTTTTTTTTTTTCTAAATTCTCATGGAAATAATGTTAAATCTTTTGTCGCAGTCACATAGGTTTCAAAGACTGTTTTCATTTGTTTGTCTATCAGACTTTTCAGGTAGGATACTTTCTATTATTCCACCTTCAAGTTCACTGATCCTTTCTTTCTTGCCTTCTTTATTCTTTTTAGACCGTCCAGTGCCTTTTAATTTTGGTTATCAATTGCACTTTTGTGCCAAAATTTCCATTTGGTTCTTCTTATATCATCTGTTTCTTTACTGAGGCCTTCTGTTTTTTCATTTGCTTCAAGTGGGTTTGTAATTATTCATTGAAGCATTTTTGAGAATGTCTGTCTTATTTTTTTTGGTGGTACTGGGAGTGGAACCCAGAGGCTTTCTATCTCTGGGCTATACTCCCAGACCTGTTTAATATTTTTTTAATTTGGAAGCAGGGTCTCACTAAGTTGCTAAGAGCCTCACTAAGTATCTGAGGCTGGCTTCTAACCTGTGCAATCCTCCTGTTTCAGCTTCCCAAGCGCAGGGGTTACAAGCATGCACCACCACGCTCAGCTCTCTTAATGTTTTTGTCAAATAACTCCAACATCTGTTATTTTGGTGTTGATGTCCCTTGATTGTCTTTTCCTAGTCAAGTTGAGACAGTCCTGGGAACCTAGGGAGCAACATAGTGCTGTCTCCTGAATATTCTTTCTGCCTTATGTTTTCTAGACTAGGTGCCCTAGAAGCCAACAACCTCAAGATACCAGTGAGCACAGACAATGCCCTAAGAAAACTCTGTTTTTTCTAGCCATGGGATCAGATTCTTTATGTGTTTGTTTCTGTAAATAATATACAGGGTTTTAAACTATATTTAGTGGGAGGAGTAGATTATTTTATTTTGTCTTGGAACTGTAAGTGCTGGCTTGAATGTTCTTTCATGATACCTGCCTGCTGTGAGTCATACCGTTTACTAGCATCAAGTAGACGAACGATGGAAATACTCCAAAGCCAGGGCGAAGTTTAAAAGGCAGCAGTGAGTGTTAAAACCTATGAGTAAAAATTAAGATGTGCCTCAAATGTTTTCAAGTCAAATTTGAATACCAAAGTTTAGATTTCTTAATTTTAAGATATGCTATGTTTAAAAATTTAAAGATATGCTATGTTTAAAAAAGGAATTGGACACATCAGTATAGTTATAGCTTAATCATAATATATTATGTTTTTGAAGAGAATGAATGTATAATGAGAAAGCCATAGTTGATAGTGTTAACTACATTTTGTAAATAATTAATTTGAAGTATAGAAAGTTAAATAAGGTATCCAAGGTGATTACAGTACTATCAAGGGTATAGCCAAAATTTGATACCTTTGCTATTAATTCTTTCAGGCACTTTGTATATTCACATTTCTGGGCCCCATGCCTGAAACGATTCTTCTTTTCTTTTGTAACTTTCAGGATACCCTTTGGTTCCCCACAAATGCATAAAATGAATTGCTTTCTCATCTTTTATCCCAGAGATTTTTTTTTCAGTACTGGGGATAGAACTCAGGGGCACTCTACCTCTGAGCTACACCCTCAGCCCTATTTTTTGTTCTTTATTTTGAAACAGGGTTTCACTGAGTTGCAAAGGGCCTCACTAAGTAGCTGATCAGGATCAGCTGATCAGGATCCTCCTGTCTCAGCCTGACAAATGCTGGGATTACAAGCATGCATCTTGCCCAGCTCCTAGAGCAATTTCTGTAAATCTGTTTCAGCATTTTTATCATATTAGTATGGGTATCCCAGCAAATTATTCCCTGGTTAGTATGGGTATCCAAGCAAATTATTCCCTGGCCCCATACCACCACTACTATTACCAGCACTATATAAACTCATATACTAGACAGGACTCTTTAAAAAAGAGTATGAATTTATGTAGTTGATGACAAACATTTGTGAATTGAATTAAACTTAACATCTGACTCCTAGTGGTACATTTAATTGATCATGTTCCATTGCCTACACTGAATAGAGTGAATCACACAATATTAGGTGACTATAAATGGCCCAAGACTTCAAGATATTGAGTTTCCTCAAATCCCTAGTACTATTACCAAACTCCTTGACCCCAAACAGCAACAGAAAAACCTTCACTAATGCAAAAGCCTCACTGAATGAAGATTTCTTCTTTTGATATTTCTGAGCTTTTTTTTTGTTATGGAATTCTGAAAGCTTAGGTTCCCCCAAATTAATATATTCTTTTCTACATTTCGTTCAAGTAACTGATTTATTTTGAAGGACTCATGTGCTTGTTTTACATGAAATTTTTATGTGCATTATCTCATTTAACTCTCAGAGCAACTCATTGAGGGGAGATGCTATATTGTTTTCTTTATGAGATGACAAGTATAGTCTTGTGACTACAGATTTAGGTCTCAGCTGATTGTGGAGCTATCCCTGTCTGCATATTTTGTTTTATAACAATACCTGAGAGAATCAACATAAAAAAGGGGAATTTTGGTTCTCTTTTTTTTTTGTTTTTGTTTTTGTTTTTGTTTTTTGGTGCTGAGGTTGGAACCCAGAGGCTTTCTACCTCCAGGCTACACTCCCAGACCTATTTTCTATTTCATTTGGAAACAGGATCTTACTAAGTTGCTGAGAGCCTCACTCAGTAGCTGAGGCTGGCTTAGAATCTGTGCAATCCTCCTGTCTCAGCCTCCCAAGCGCTGGGATTACAATTGTGTGCCACCATGCTCAGCCTGGTTCACTGTTTTGAAGGTTTGAGTCCATGGTTGTTTGGCCCTGGTGCCTTTTGGCCTATGGAAAGGCAGAATTTCATGGTTAGAGCATGTAATAGAAGAAGGTACTTGCCTCATGGCAGCTGGAAAGCAAAAAAGGAATAGGAAGGGCTTATGGCCTCAACCTCCTCTTCAGAGGTACACTCCAGTGACACACTTTCTTCTTTTAGGACCCACCCACCTTCAGATAGAACCACAGGCTTGCAAACAATCCTTGTAACAACGTGGTCTTTTGGGAGACATTTATTTAAACCATAGCCTATATGTACTTAAACAGTAGTGTAGTTTCTAATGTATATATTTTGTAAATATAAAGAGGCTAGAGATTTGTGAGTGTGTTCATGGGGGGAGTGCATGTTATATGATATTCCTTGCTCACCTTTTAGTTCAACTCCTTGTGTTGGGTTTAAATTCTTATTGCTAGAGGGAAAGAGCCAGAAACTAAAGAGATTGTTTGTGAGAGAGACACACATTGCAAAATGGTGGACCCTAACTGAAAGTGTCTCAGTCATCATCCTCACTGTGATAATCTAAAATGACCGACCACACAGCTTAGAGAAAGGAAGATTTATTTGTTCATGGGTTTTGGAGATTTCAAGATTTAGTCCCTCTGAAGTCAACTGTATGGAGCTCAGGGCATGGTGGTGGGAAATGAAGAAAGGGAGAACACAGAGCTCTGCTCCTCAAAGAAGCCAGAAGTAAAGAAAAAAGAGAGCAGGGGAAAGAGAAAACCTTACATAGTCCAAGGCCACACTCCAGGGATCCTTTCTTAGTAGCCAAGCCCCTGTCCCAATATTACTACCTTATTTCCATAAAGACTAGGGAAATATTCTAAATGCAACCAATACAGAAAGCCTTTTGGTTCAAGTGATTAGAATATGGTACAGAGTCAGGGAAAGGACATAGGGTCCACTTCAGCACTCAAAAGGCTGGAGGCTGGAGTTACTGCAAGAGATTATATTGTTACTTGAGTGTTCATAAGAGGCCAAAAAAAAAAAAAAAGCCTTACACTCCATTGAGTGGCTCTTCTGTCACAGACATGGACATATCAGGATCCAGAGCAAGTCAACAGCTTGTAATGATAGTATTTTAATCAGCTTCTTTACCTCTTTGATCAAAATACCTGACAAGCACAACTTGGAGGAAGAAAGATTTGTCTCATAGTTTTAGAGGTTGGTCTATGATTGGCTGAACAGCAGAAACCCATGGCAGCATGGTGTGTGGGGGAGAAAAGTCTCTTGCAGTCATGATGATCAGAGCAGACAGAGCTAGCGGAAGGAGTAGGGACATATATAGCCCTGAAGACTACCAATGCCCTGCCTCCTTTAGCAGTGCTGCATTGGGGACATATTTTCAACATGTGAGCATTTTGAGGGACATTCCAAACTGAAACAAAACAGATAGCAACTAACATTTGAGGAAGAGTGTGGTGCTACTTTGGGCATCTCAGAAATGATTGTGAAGAAAATTTGGGGATGCTGATTTCTAGTAGTCAGACTAACAGGGAATTTTAGCTCCCTCATTAAGTCATTACAAAGCAAATATGACCCAATTTTATTGTACCATGCAAATAAAGTCGGGACATTATTAATGTATATGGCTTTAAGACTAAACGCAGATGAGGAACTTTGTAATACAATCACATTATCACCACATTGCTGAAGCAATTTATTTCTCAAATTCTGGGAATGTATTCTTCAACTAAACATCTCCTATGCATGTACATGCATATGAAGTACCTTTAAATACTAGGTTCTAAGTGTATGATTTGTTTGCATTCTAGTTATATGTTGGGAAAATAATTTGATCTTTTATCTCTCCCCTCCTTTTTTATTGCGGTACTGGGGGTTGAACCCAAGGACATTCTACATCTGAGCCACATCCCAGCCTTTTTTTTATCCTTAATTTTAAAACAGAGTTTCCATAAGTTGTGGAGGGGCTCACTAAGTAGCTGAGGCTGGCCACAAACAAAGATGTAATCCTCCTGTCTCAACCTCCCATGTACTGGGGTTACAAGCATGCGCCACCATGCCCAGCTTCACTTTTTAAAATTTATATTTTGATTCTAAAACAGCAAGTTGGTTCTAGATAAAATTCCTTCTGTTTCTAAATAATATTTTTTAAAACTTACCACTTTTTTTTTTTTTTTGGTGGTACTTGGGGTTGAACCCAAGAAGCTTTCTACCTCTGTGCTATACTCCCAGACCTATTTTATATTTTATTTGGAAACAGGGTCTCAATATGTTGCTGAGAGCCTCACTAAGTAGCTGAGGCTGGCTTTGATCTTCCTGTCTCAGCCTCCCAAGCGTGGGGATTACAAGCGTGTGCCCACCATGCCCGGCTGCCACTTTTCAATATATAAAAATATAGATTAAAAAACTTGCTTAACAAAGTATACTTAGATGTAGTATATACTACTTTATGATGATTTTTTTCTAATGCCATGGTTTGTAGACGTTGTATTGGAGGAATAAAGGCCAGTAGTAAATATGTTACTGATTTTTATTTAATATTTTATATGTTGAAATATTTTATAATCTTTTCCAAATTACAAGAGAATTTGTTCTTGAAATTTGCCTCTTGTTTCTTAAAAATTTAACAAACTTTCTAAAAATTATTTAGACCAAATAGAATAAAAACAAGAGGATAAAGTTTAAAAAGTATAGAAAATATTGATGTAGAACTTTGGAAAATAAAAGCATAAATAAAATGAAATTTGAGCTGGGTATGGTGGCTCACACTTTGTAATCCCTGCAGTTGGGAGGCTGAGACAGGAAGATTGCAGGTTTGTGGCCAGCCTCAGCTATTTAGTGAGGCCCTCTGCAACGTAGCGAGACCTTGTTTCAAAAATAAAGAATAAAAAATAGGGCAGGGGCTGTAGCTCTGAGGTAGAATGCCCCTGGGTTCAATCCCCAGTACTGAAAAAAAAAGTTTTTTTGGTCACATAGCACTCTGTAAAAACACATCACCATTTAACCATTATCCTATTTTAATACATTTTTGAGACTTTTCAGTCCTAAAAATGATGCCATAGTACACATGCTGGTCTACAAATCTGTCTGCATCTTTGCTTAGTCTACTCTCTAAAAGTACCTTCCTGGGGTTGAAAAGTGCAAACATCTTTAAAATGTAAGTTGTAGTATAAGTAAATATATATGAAATTTATTGTGCCTGGCAAATAGGCCTTCAGACACTAAATTGCATTTGCCATTTTATCTTTAGTGATAATTTTTTTCCGTTTATTGCCATTTTTTGGGTCAATCAATTACTGTTTGTTGGACCCCTGTGCTACTGATAGGTGTTAACTTGGATTTAAGTAGAGTGTGCTCATGAAAATACCTAAAAACCTTTTTTGACTATTCTGTCTGGAGAATGACTAAACATGATACAACATGAGATTTTTCCATTTTGAGCTTTTAATTAAAAAATGAAAGAGATTTATACAATGTATCTTTTTTTCTCTCTGCAAAAATTGCAAGAAAAATACCTTCTTTACTATTAATAGCACATCTTCCCTCGGGGAGGCTAAGTGTGTATGCCAAGTGGGCTGAGTTAGAGTAGATGACTCTTCATCATTCTTCCAATTGTTGTGGGAACCTTACTTAAAGGAGGTGGGCTTTTGCAAGCTATTTGAAATGTAAGAAGGAACATTTAGTGAGCTGTGAATGTGTTTGTCTGACATGATGAAAAATGTATAACCTAATTTTAGGTTTTGTTTTTTGATGATAGGTTTTCTTGTTTAAAGAATGTTAGCATGAATATGTAAGAAATGTTCTATATTCATACATCACAGTGTTTGTATTCCTTTTTAAAACCAGTGATTATTGCCATTCATTTATCATTAAAACATAGATTATTAGGACTTTATACCTTGGTTAGATTTTATTCATTGTGAGAAGCATTTCCTCCTGCTAAAATATTAAAGTCTATTCTGAAATATTTTCACAAACACCCATGACTTTTTGAAGGTTGTACTCTTGTTTCTGTGCATTTTCTTTGTGTTTATTATATGTAAACCTTCCAGGGATGGGTATGTTATTTGTTGCCATTGAATATAATACATTTATATCATGTTTATTCATATGATTTAAATACTTTTACCTTATATATTTTCTTTACAAATAAGAAAGTTTGCTATCTATTTGTTATTCAAGACCTTGTGTACTTAAGACAATTAATTACTAATTTTGGGTGCATATAGTTTTTTTATGCTTTCCAAAGATTTTCATGACAATAGAATGCTCCATGTCAGCAGGGCGTGGTGGCGCACGCTTGTAATATCCGCGCTTGAGAGGCGGAGACAGGAGGATCGCACAGGTTTGAGGCCAGTCATGCTGGCTTAAGAGACCCTGTTTCAAAAAATATATATAAAAATAGGCGTGGGAGTGTAGTCCGGAGATAGAAGGGCTTCCAGGAACCCTAGTACCACCACCAAAAAAAAAAAAAAAAAAAAAAAAAAAAAAGAATGCTCCATGTCCACAAGCACTATTAGGATGTAGTAATTTGTCAAGTTTGAACATTAAAAATGAGAGACTTATACTCTAACAACACAGATTGTTAGAGATTATTTGGACTACTTTTCATTAGCTATAATTTAAAATATATTGCAAAATATAGCTCTGCCAGTTATGTACAGCTAACCTTTTTACTGATCTTTTTTTTTTATTAACTGAAAGTTTTATTTAACTTGTACTTTTTTCTTGATTGTATATAACTTGCGCTTGGTGAGCAGGTATAGAATAAAATGGTTTATTCTATATGTATCAGTGTCTTTTCTATTGTCTTGGGGAGGGTAGATACAACATAACAGATTTTAATAAATGCTAATTTATATTCTTTCAAGTAGAGTAATAGGAATAAATTACCTTTGTATAATAATATTCAAACTGTCATCTCCAAGGAAGTATGGAAAGGAAATGTGTATACATTGAATAGTGACTATCCTTTATTGAGTACTTTGTATAGTATGTGGTTGGCATGTGGGTATTCTCTTGGAATGCTCACAAGACCCTTTTAGATTGGTATCTTATTTCACTTTTCAGATAATAAATAACTTTCTTAAAGCCACACAGTTAATAAGAGTAGAGGCTTGAACAGCAGTAGGGCAGTCTGATTCCAGGGATTTCATAGTGAGTCATAATCTTAAATTTGTTTTGAGATAGATGAGAGTGTAATACCACTGATTTTAGATTTAAAATGCGTTTCCTCCATATTATGATCAGTTTCTTTAAAAATTTATTATTATTATTATTATTATTATTATTATTATTATTATTATTTTAGTGGTACTGGGGTTCCTGGAAGCCCTTCTATCTCCGGGCTACGCTCCCAGACCTATTTTATACTTTTTTTAAAATTTGGAAACAGGGTCTCTTAAGCCAGTGTGGCTGGCGTCGAACCTGAGTGATCCTCCTGTCTCTGCCTCCCAAGCACGGGGATTACAAGCGTGCGCCACCATGCCCGGCTCGTATTATGACCAGTTTCTTGAGGGTGTGATAGTGGGTAGAGGATTTGGAAGAAGCATGAGGAAAAGGAAAGAAAAGGAGAAAGGAGGGAGGCGTGCGAGGCTAATGCAGGAAGGGGAGAGGACAGCAGAGGGAAGGTATCCAGGCAGAAGCCAGCCAGGAGAGCAGGGAAGGCTAAGTCCATAGGTAGGCAAGGAGAGAACCGTAGGCAGTTTGGGAGTCTAAACGAATTACCTTTGTTATGGCTGGCTTCTTCTTTGTTTTGTGAATTTTAACATCCTTTTTGAAACATTGACTAGCTGTGCTATTTACAGCTCTTTCACTGTTCTTTGTGTGTTAGCCTTCTGGGACTTAAGTTCATTTCATCTTTTAAGATGAAATGTCATTCAAAGTTACATGATTCAGAGTTCAAGTTGTTCTGTTTTTTCTATTTTCTTACATAAGACATGATATATCCACACAATCAAATTTTGTTAAATGATCTACATGGTAGATTTAATTTAGCCTTTAATCATACACTTGTGAATTTCTCAGTTTTTAGTTTTGAAATAAATTCTCAAACTAGCCATATCTGTTACTGTAAGTCTTTATTTAGAAAGAAAACAAGTTTGAAAGAATGGAAGAAGGAAGAAGGATACTTCACCATCAGAGAATTAAAACATTTTTCCTATGATACAATCAAAGAAAAAAAATATATAATTTTGGTGGTACTGGGGATGGAACCCAGGGGCCCTCTACCTCTGGGCTATACTCTCAGACCTATTTTTATATTTTTTAATTTGGAGACAGGGTCTCTTAAGCCAGATGAGGCTGGCTTCGAACCTGCATGATCCTCCTGTCTCAGCCTCCCAAGCGCGGGGATTACAAGCGTGTGCCACCACGCTCGGCTGAAATACATATGTTTAAAGAAGAACTACTTTAAAAACGACTTTAAAAAGTAGTTCTTCTTTAAAAGTAGTTCTTCTTTAAATATATGTATTTAAAGGCTCATGTGTAACCTTGAGCAGGTTAGTTTAACTTCTGTATCTGCATGCAAAATGGAAATTGCACCTGCTGTGTATTTCATGAAGCTAGTGCACAAATATATGTGTCTGCTATAAAGAACATTGTACATATTATTGCCATATACATATATGGTTTTTATATTACTTGATTACTTTTTAGATTACCCCACTTATGAACCAAACAATGAGTAGACACAGAATAGACTAGTTCTTCTGTTTCATTTAGATTATAGAAAGTGATTTTTTTTTTTTTTGGCGGTATTTGGGATGGAACCCAGGGGCATTCTACCTCTGAGCAACACCCCCATCCCTACTTTTTATTCTTTATTTTATTTATTTATTTATTTTGGTGGTACTGGGGATGGAACCCTTCTAAGTCTGGGCTACAGGCCCAGACCTACTTTTTATATTTTTATTTGGAAACAGGGTCTCTTAAGCCAGAGAGGCTAGCTTCGAACCTGCGCAATCCTCCTGTCTCCGCCTCCCAAGCGCGGGGATTATAAGCACACCACTCACGGCTTATTCTTTTTTTTTGAAACAGGGTCTCACTGAATTGCAGAGGCTGGTTTTGAACTTGCTCAGTCCTCCTGTCTCAGCCTCCCAAATGCTGGAGTTACAAGCATGCACTACCATGCCCAGCTAGAAAGTGAATTTTAATAAACTAAAAAAGTTATTTGTCAAAGAAACTTGAAAATTTAAGGAAACTCACAACTAACTTATAGGTATTTTTAATAGGTATAGATATCTATGCCTTAAGTTGTGGACCAGTGTATTTCCTGTCACAGGACTTTAATGCAGAATTTATAAACTTTTTAATCAGCCAATCTGACTTTTCTATATGGAGACTAACATTAAGCAGGATAGAATGAGCAAAGATAAGGGAAGAGCAAATAAGCAATCAAATGATCAAATTTGCATTGGACACCAACAGGATTTTAGACTTTTAGAACATGATTATTTATGAATTTCAATGATCCTGTTGACAAAAGCATCAATTTTTTTTGTAAGGTTGTTATAAATACTTAATGAGATCTAAATACCTATGTTAAATGATCTCCACTAAAAACTACATATTGTTAATTTTATCTTTTTTTTTTTTTCCTTTCAGTTCTGGGGATGGAACTCAGGGACAGTCCATATCCTAGCTATACCCCAGCCCTATTTTTTATTCTTTATTTTTATTTTGAAACAGGGTCTCACTGAGTTGCAAAGGGCCTTATTAAGTTGCTGAGTCTGTCTGTGAACCCCGATCCTCCTATCTCAGCCTCTCAAGTACTGAGTACTTATACTCTCAAGTATAAGTGTGTGCCACTATGCCTGTCTGTATTGTCTTACACGAACATTTTTTTTCTGAATTCCTTCGATTTGAAAGATTGTTGTTTTTTTTTTAGGGATATATGGAAACGGTCACAGATAAATAGGATGTTTTAAAAGTAGATGAGGGGGCAGGTGTTGTGGCACATGCCTGTAATTCCTTTACTTGGGAGGCTGGTCCAGTGGGATTCCAGGTTCTAGACCTGTAATTTAGGGAGATGTTCAGCAACCTGGCAAGACACTGTTTGAAAACAAATAAAGGACTAAGGGGTGTAGCTCGGAGGTAGTCTGTCCTTGGGTTCATCCCCCAGTAAAAGACAAAGGCGCCAGGAGTGATGGTGCACGCTTGTAATCCCAGCATTTGGGAGGCTGAGACAGGAGGATCAAAAAGGTTCTAAGCCAGCCTCAGCTACCTAGAGAGGCCCTTTGCAACTCAGTGAGACCCTGTTTCAAAAAATAAAGAATAAAAAAGAGGGCTGGGGGCTGTGGTGGCGCACACTTGTAATCCTTGTGCTTGGGAGGCTGAGACAGGAGCATCGAACGGGTTTGAAACCAGCCTCAGCTACTTAGTGAGGTTCTCAGCAATTTAGTGAGACCCTGTTTCCAAATAAAATATTAAAAAAATAGGTCTGGGAGTATAGCCCGGACGTAGAAAGTCTCTGGGTTCCACACCCAGTACCACCAAAAAAAAAAAAAAAAAAAGAAAAAAAAAAAGAGGGCTGGGGATGTAGCTAGGAGGTAGAATGCACCTGGGTTCCATCCCTAGTACCACAAAACCAAAACCAAAACAAAAACCACAAGGGCAAGTACACACACACACACACACACACACACACACACACACACACACAGGATGAGGGCTGTACTTAAAATAGCATAGGCCAAGGATTAATAACTATTTAAACTAGAAGATTGGTAAATGAAGAAATATTTTAAAACTTTGTCTGCTTTTGTATATATTTGAAATTTTGTATATGTTTGAATAATAAAAAGCTACAAAGCTCAGAAGGAAGCTGGGTATAGTGGTGCATGCTTGTAATCCCAGCATTCGGGAGGCAGAGACTGGAGGATCACGGTTCGTGGACAGCCTTAGCCATTTAGTGAGGCCCTTCACAACTCAGTGAGACCCTGTACCAAAAAAATAAAAGACTAAAAAATAGGGCTGGGAGTGTAGCTCAGAGGTAGATTGCCCCTGTGTTCCACCCCCAGTACCACAAAAATAAACTGGTTGAGGGTGTATCTTGCCAGTAGATTGCCCCTTGGTTCAATCTCCAGTGACAACAACAAAAATAAAATAAGATAAAGTTTAAAAATTTGAAGGGGCTAGTATAGCTTGGGGGTAAAATACCCCTGGATTCAAACCTCATTAAAAAAAAAAGGTAATTTTGATTTTACTTTGCCTGATGAAATAATTGTGCTAACTTAAAGTAGTATTAATAAGCTGGGACTGGTGGTACACCTGTGGAATCCCAGTACTTGAGAGGTTGAGACAGGAGGATCACAGGTTCATGGCTAGCCTAAGCTACTGAGGCCTTCTGCAACTTAATGAGACCCTGTTTCAAAATAAAGAATAAAAAATAGGACTGGGGTATAGCTCGAAGGTAAAATACCCTTGGGCTCAATCTCCAGTACTGTAAAAAAAAAAAAAAGTTGTATTAATAAATATGAGTTAGACAATCCATTTTTCGTAAAAGCAACATTTATTACAGCTCTCTCTGATTAGTAATTAAGACTTAAAATGCTTTATAAAGATATTATTTATAATAATTGAGCATACCTTTAGTCATATTTTTGGCTCCTTTTCATACTAACATAATTATAGCATATGTAGAAAATAATAATTTATTGATTATTGCAAGTAATTATATTAATATAGTGATAATACTTGAAGTAAGTATGTATATATCATATGCTTCTCTTGCTAGGTTATAGGTTCCATTTTGTCTGTCTTACTCATTGTGTGTAGCATGTACTTGGTATATAACATTGTGTTCAATAAATATCATCCAACAATGGTTTAAAAGAAATTCTATTTCTGTTTTAAATACTGTGTGCTTTAGATTTCTTTTCAAAATTTACTAGATATGAAGTTTTATTAAATGAAGAGTGCAGTGATGAAGATCTGATTGAAATGATTTATGGAGTGGATCCATGCTAAGTATTTTATCTCCATATTTAGCTATTTTCTTTTATGTGATAAGTGCCAATTTGTTGTGTGATTTTGTATTGCTTTTTCAAATGAGAAGGCTTCCTAGTGCATTAATTGTGTTCATGCTTTGCCCTATGGAAGATAATACATAAAAGCAAAGAGAAAGGTAATGAAGAAAAAGAATTTTTACATAGATTTATAGGAGTTGAGTAAACAATTTAAAAATTTTATTGTTTTCATTAAAAATTCCTCTAAGCATAATTTGTTTTTATTGGGTTTTAAATAAATTTATTTAAGTTTGGATTTCTGTCATAGTATTTCACGTGTTTTTTATAAGGTTTGTCACATATGGGTACTCATCCACACTGGCATAGAGTCAAGCCTAACAAAGGTATAGTTTATAATACTGTCTTCTGGGGTATGGACATTACTATGGCCTTAGCTTCCTGGTGAGCCTCGAGAGAGCTATGCACTATAATGCATTATTAATATATCTGAATAATAATATGGGGAAATCTTTGTCAGTGTCAAGGCACAACTATTTTGCTTGGCTTTTAGTCCTCCAGAATCTGGTTATTTCTTCAAACTTCGTTTCAAATCTAGTCAGAGGGCTTGGAAAACTGACTGAACTGGGATGTGATGTATTAAATAGAATATTCCTAGGGCTCTCATTGGTAGTTTGGGATCAAGGTTTATTCACATTCCAAACTGTAGCCTCTGTTCTTGGAGGTATGGGTTATACCTCATCTTTATACAGCATCAGTACTTAACATGAGGTGTTGTGCACGTACTAGGTCTTCAAATATTTGATAAATTATAGGGATTTATGAGTTTGAACAGCCCTAAGTGAAATAAGCCCTTCATTAGACACACAATGAATGTGCCTCTTTTATTTTTAAAGATAATATTGAGCCAGGTGTGGTGATGCATACCTGTAATCTCAGCTACTAGGAGGCTTATTTAGAAGGATCACAAGTTTGAGGCCAGTCTCAGCAGTCAGTGAAACCCTGTCTCAAAATAAAATAAAAAGGGCTGGAATTTAGTTCAGTGGTAGAGTGCCCCTGGGTTCAATCGCTAGTGTATATAAGACAATGCAGATTTAGTGGACTATGGCAATTTTTTAAGCTTGGGGTAAATTCTCTTTCTGTTTTCCTAAACCATAGTCCATCTAAATGTTCAACATTGCTGCCCTTGGATACCACCTGCCACATGGTGGAAGAGATTCTCAGACAACTAAAATATTTAAACTAGCTCATGTCCAAAATCTGTCTGCATCTAGTGAATTATGTTGAATGAGAATTCATGGAAGTGTTTTTTCAAATTTCAGGTATAAGGTAAACACTTCAGCACAAACTTCAGGTATAAGGTAAAGCACTGTAGCACTGAGCAGATTACACGTATTTATTTGGCAGTCAGGATGAGGGCACTCTAAAGGCCCACTGACCATTCTATAAGGGATGAGAAAGGATGACTAGGCTGTAAAAGATGAGTAACTCAATTTTTTATTTCTTCCTGAAAAATATCCTAAGGAGCCTCCCTATACCCTTTGTTTCTCTCCCTGCCAGGGGTGGGGGGAATGAAAAGAACTGGTCCTGAGGTTCTGAATGGAATAAAGTAGTCACTCTTCTGACTCTCCCACATTAGTTTGCCAGTTCACTCCAAACATGTTAATGAAGAATCAAAGTACTGCTGTTGCTTTTTTTTGAAAATCCTGTCCTTAGTCCTCTCCCCCGCCCCCCCGAAACCCTTCTACCTCCGGGCTACACTCCCAGACCTATTTTATATTTTTTATTTGGAAACAGGGTCTCTTAAGTCAGCGAGGCTGGCTTCTAACCAGCGCAATCCTCCTATCTCTGCCTCCCAAGGGCAGGGATTACAAGCGTGTGCCACCATGCCCGGCTATTTATCTATATTTTAGTCCCAACTTCTTTGTACCACTTGAAAGCCTTAAGATTAATTGTTCAGTTTTTCTTGGCATTAAAATAGTTTTCAATAATGAATCAGCATCTTGCAGCAGCCACTAGTATACTTCATTCATTCATTTATTTTTATTTTTTAGAGCTCCTCTTGCTTGTAACTTTGTCCCAAGCCCTGGGGTGTGAGTAGTGACTGGTACTGATGGGGAGACCTTCACATACAAGCAAGGTGATGGGATAGTGGGATGAAATAAAGTAGAAGAGATAAGAGAGTCAGATTTAGCAGTGCTTTGTAGGTCATTAGAAGGAATCTGGATTTTATTCTGATAGATTTTGAATAGCAGACCATTGGAAGATTTTGGATAGCAAACTCATGGGATCTTACTTATGCTTATTGAAAGATCACTTTAAGCTGGGTGTGGTGGTGCATGATTGTAATCCCAGTACTTTGGAGGTTGAGATAGGAGGATCACACAGGTTCGAAGCCAGCCTCTGCTATTTAGTGAGGCTCTCAGCAATTTAGTGAGACCCTGTTTTCAAGTAAAATATAAAATAGGTTTGAGAGTGTTGCCCACAAGTAAAAAGCCCCTGAGTTCCATCCCCAGTGCCACTTTGACTTGCCTGGTGGAGAATAGATTGATGGGGATAAGAGAAGCAGAAAAGGGTCAAGTGTGTAGCCTAATGAAGATATCCAGAAAGGGATGACACATCTTGGACCATGGTAGGGGCCATAGAGATGGCAAAGTGATAACCTCAAAGTATATTTAAGGACATCTTCAGTACTAGCATTTGAAGGGTCCAGTTAATCATATTTTTTAGATTAATTCATGGACCTGTTTCTGGATTGGTTCCATAAAAATAAATAAGAGAACTATTAAAAGAATATATTCTGGCCCTGAAATTTGTAGGCCTGGGATGAAGTATAGGGCAATTTTTTTTTAAAGTTTCAGATCAAGATTATGAAATGCTGTTATACTGTTTGATACAGTCACGAAGGATTAAACAATAACTCGATAATGCCAGGAATCTAGAAATGACCAAAGATTGTTCCACCTTTTTATTTTTTTAATTTATTTTTTATTTTTAAAATTTTGTGATACTGGGGATGGAATTGAGGAGTATTCTACCTCCAGGGTGTACTCCCAGTACTATTTTTTATATATTTTGAAACAAGGTCTCACTAAGTTGCAGAAGGCCTCACGAAGTAGCCGAGGCTGGCCATGAACCTGCGACCCTACTGTCTCAGCCTCCCAAGTACTGGGATTACAAGTGTGTACCACCATGCTTGGCTTGTTCCACTTTTTTACAAGTAATATACAAATTTGTCTCCTCAGCTATGCTATCAATTGTTTTCAAAAGTTAGTTTTCAATACGGATTACAAAACCTTATTCATCAAATCATTCTTATTCTCATTAAGAGAGATCTCTTCTCCCATGATCCAAGAAAAAATTCACTTTTTTTTTTTTTTGGGTACTGGGGATGGAAACCAGGGGTAGTGTACCTCTGAGCTACACCTCTAGCCCTAATATTTAGTCTTTTTTAATTTTTTGAAACATGGTTTGAGTAGCAAAGGGCCTCGGTAAGTAGCTGAGGCCCTTAACTTACTTAACCACAATCCTTCAGTCTCCTCCTCCCAAATGTTGGCATTACAAACGTGCGCCACCTTGCCCAATTGCATTTTTAACATAGAATCCTAAAATTTATATAAAAGCTCTGTTGCCCTTATTTTTCTTCTTTAATTTTAATCACTTCTAGTAAAAGTGCTTTCTTTGATTTCAGTTACTACTTATTTTTATAATTTTCTACCATTAATCTTGCCTCTTAACACCTCTGAAATATGTTAAACCAACTTCTACTCTGCCTCCTTCTCTTGGGTATGGTAGAGGATAGAGAAGACTTTCACAGAATCAGCAACATACCCATTTTGTCTACAGGAGATGAAAAGAGTAATTAAAGGGTTTTAGAATTCCCTAGAAAGTAGGCCCATTTTGCCTTGATTCTTACCTCTCTACTTCTCTGGGGGGTAAATGGAAGGTTAGAACCATGAAAAGAAGCACATCCTAATTTGCAAAATGTAAAGAACCTGGGTTTCAAAACCTAAAACTCTAGTGTTTAGAACACCATTTTTGCAGGGCTGGGGATGTATCTCAGTGGTAGAGAGCTTGCTTAGCAGGCATGAGGCCCTGGATTTATTTTCCAGCTCCACAAAAGCAAATAAAAAAACCAGTTTGCCACCTGCTAGTGTTTGATTTTTTTAGGACATTAATTTTCAATAGGCTTATTTTAGTCACCCATATTTGGATAATGTCTCTCAAGGCTATTATGAGGATCCTTGATGCTGCATAGAGAAGTCTTAACTTGTCCTTAGCAAATGTAGCTGTTTTTATTGCCTATTGCCTCTTTAGCTCCTTGGTCATGAGTACCTCTAATTGTGAACTGCCTAGAGACTGAATCTCTGTAGGTTTAGAAGCATAGAAATCTACAAATTAAAATCACGCTTATAAATAGTAACTCTCTGAGCAGATTTGATGGTTCTGTACTGCTTTGTCTTCTCTTTATCTTTCTTTATAGCCAAGAATTGTTTTTTTCTCCCCCTTTTTTATGTAAGGCCATTTCTATCACAGTGGCTATTACAGTTGTTTCCTGAGTCCAGATTTCATAAGCCTATTATTTCTGCCTCCTGGAGGGCCTTCTCTCTTGTCCTCACATTGTTCTCATGGGAAAACCACCCTCAGAAGATTTCTGATTGAGTGCAACCCTCAAGAGCTTATAGGAAGCAACACTGTCCTTTTTCCTTTTATGCTTGGTCTTTCTGATTTCCATTTGCATCAGGTTTAGCAACTGGAGAAGGTCCTCTTAGATTCCAGAACTGAAGCTCTGCTAAGATCTTCATGTGCTTATATTAATCCAGACTTTTCATAGCACTGTTTACTCCAAAGGCATGGCATTCATTCCTTATCACCAGTACTTTTCCTGAGGTGTAGCAGTAAATGCTTCTACTTCATTTTTGGGCTGATTTAAAAATATGGCTTGGCTTTTGGGTTAGAGGCCAGTCTCAACAACTAAGTAAAAACCTGTTTCATAATAAAAAATTAAAAGAGCTGGAGTATAGCTCAAAGGTAAAATTCTCTGACTTCAGTCCCCTGAACCAACCAACCAACCAACCATAAAAGAAAATGAAAAAACCGAGACATAGAATGGAAGAAAATATTTGTGAGTTTGTTGAAAATATTCAATAAAGGGTTAGTATCTAGACTGTGTAAAAAACACTCCTAGAACTTTAAGATAAACAATTTTTTAAAAGGATAAGAAATTAACCATACACTTATAATTCATCAATTCTACTCCTAGATATTACTGTAGAAAAATGAAAATATACGATTATATGAAGACTTGCTTGTGAATGATTACAACAGCATTATTTATCAAAGCCCCAAGTGTTTATCAATTGGAGAGTAGATAAACAAAATGTAGTTTATCCATACAGTGGAATTCTACTTAGCAATAAAATGAACAAAGTACTTGTTTTGGTCAGCATTCTCACTGCTATAGTCCAAATCATCTCACTACCACAATTTAGAGGAAGGTTTAATAGCATATTTCTATTAAAGGTAAATGATAATGTAGGGGTAGTGCAGTAAAAATATTAAAAAATTTGGAGCTGGACATGGTGGTACACACTTATAATCCTAGTTCTTGGGAGGTTGAGACAGGAAGAACACAGGTTCAAAGCTAGACTCAGCAACTTAGCAAGGCTTTCAGCAACCTAGTGAGATACTGTTTTGAAATAATAAAAAGAATGGGAGAGGGTGTAGCTTGGAAGTAGAATGCTGGTGGGTTCAAATCCCCCCAAAATCAGATTGTGGTGATGATTATATAGATATATAAACTTATTAAAACTCAATAAACTATATACTGAAAATGAGTTTTATTGTATGCAAATTATATTTCTATAGTTTAAAAATTCTTTTAGTGCTTAGGCTAGGACAGAACCATTCAGTTTTTTCTTCATTGCACCTCAAGAAGATGACATCTTCCTTCCTCTTAAACAGTATTTGCAAGCTTTAATGTGCATAAGAATAATCTGAGGATCTTGTTAAAATGAAGATTAGGATTCAGTAGGTCTATGGAAGTGCCTAAGATTTTGCATTTTAAAATTTGTATTTAAAAAAATGTATTGGTGCCTTGTAATCATACATTTTTATGAGGCTCAATGTGATAGAGATTGTACATGTACACAGTACTTGTGCACATAGTACTTGGTGGGCTTCCTGCCAACTCCCACCTGACTTTCTCTTCCTCCTCACACACTATTCTGAGATTGGCACTGATCATTTTGTATGTATGTGTGTGTGTGTGTGTGTGTGTGTGTGTATATATATATATATATATATATATATCATCAGTTGAAGTGTTTCCTTCATCAAGTCCCCAGCCCCTTACCTGCCTCCCTCCACTACTCCACTTGGGTTTCTCCTCCTTTGTCTAGAGCCCCTTTTGTGTCTCAACTTCTTCTTAGTTTGGACATATGAGGGAAAATATATGACCTTTCATTTTTTTGTTAATAGCTGATTTTAGCTTAGTATGAGTTCTATCAAATTTTCTGCAAATGACATAATTTTGTTCTTTATGATTGAGTACAATTCTATTGTGTGTGTATCCCATAGTTTTGCAATCCATTTATATGTTGATGGACACTTAGGCTGGTTCCAGATTTTGCATTTTTAACAAGCTCTAAGGTGATGCCATTGGTGCTGGTCTGAGAACCACACTTTGAAAGAGGTGTTAGAACTTGTTCAAACCCATCCTGAACATTAGAATCTTCTGAAGAGTTTCTAAAATAAGCTGGGTGCAGATCTCACATAGAAACAAAGAAAGCTGCTCAGATGATTCAAATGTATAATGAAGTTGAAACCTTCACAAGAAGAGCATGGTGCCACATGCCTGTAATCCCAGTACTTGGGAGCCTGATACAGGAGGATCCTAGGTTTGAGACCAGCCTCCAAAACTTAGCAAGACTCTTAGCAACTTAGTGAGACCCTGTTTCAAAACAAAACAAAACAAAAAAAAAGAAAATGGGCTGGGTGTATAGTTCAACCTCCATCAGTGAGAGAGAAAGGGAGATAGAGATAGATAGATAGATAGATAGATAGATAGATAGATAGATAAGGGGAGAGGGAGAATACCTTAATAAAATGGGATTCACTTATGTCTCTTATTTCCATTCTACAGTTGAGCTAATAGCCTAGAGCTTCTAAATTATGATTAGGATTGCCTGCATTAACTGGGAACATGACGAGGATGGTTTAATTCCATGGGTTTTGAGTTATCCTCTTACACATGTCAACCCCATAGTCCTGGCTAGGAGTCAGAATATGAACAAAGGGAACCAGGATGATGATAATAGGTAAAATTTATTCAGTAATTACAACATGCCATACACTTTACATTTATTATCTTTTCTCACTCTCATATTTTACCCTATGGGTTAGATACTGTTATTTCCTTTGTATTATAGAATAAACAAAGTATAGAGAGGTGAAATGGCATCCAAATGACACAGCTGGTAAGTGGTGGCCCATCCTGGAATTAAAACTAAGTGGTCAGACTCCAGAGTCCTAGAGAGGCTGAGACCCACCAGTAATTGCCTACTTCAATCAGCACTTGTGTTTCTGTGAGAATTTTGCCCTAAATCCTTAACTGAACTCTTCTAAGGAATATAGCTGAATGCCACCCACATTTTCAAGAAAATTTTATTAGTTTTCTAAAGCAGACCCAAGCCTACTAAGTATTTTATAGTCTCAGGACTCACTCTGGTCTTGCTTTTTCATTGCTCTGTAGGAGAATACTCTGAGTTGTCTTATTCAGATTGCTTGGAATAAGAGAGAAAGATCCACTAACCAAATATTTAATATTTTTTTCTTTTTCTGAAAGTTCTGGCCTCTTGGATATGAGTGTTTTTGTGTTGGCTGAGTTCCACCTTTCTTCCCCTTCCAAGATAGAAAAGAGTTTATGTTAGACTGAGATTGCCCTCTATTGCCCATCTTTGTTTTTAATAAGGGATTCAGTTTCATTGAAATGTCTGGTGACTTCAGTGTTGTAACTATTCTTTGTTAACATAATGTCTTTAGAAAGCTGAGTGTTGCTGTGCGTGGTGGCGCACGCTTGTAATCCCCGCGCTTGGGAGGCAGAGACAGGAGGATCGCGCAGGTTCGAAGCCAGCCACGCTGGCTTAAGAGACCCTGTTTCCAAATAAAAATAGAAAATAGGTCTGGAGTGTAGCCCGGAGGTAGAAGGGTTTCCAGAAACCCCAGTACCACCAAAAAATAAAAAATAAAAAATAAATTAAATAAAAAAAAGAAAGAAAGCTGAGTGTCAAGAAAGCCCATTTTTAATTTATCAAATGCACCCTTAGACTTAATATGCTTAAGCATACTTTACTTTTGAGAGCAGAATTAATCTTTCATCAGACTTACTATGGATGCTGTTGGTTTCATTTTTTTTTTTTTTTTAGGAAAATGTTGTGATTGTTTCAGAATACTATTCACATACTTCTCTTTTCCAATATCTGTTCAGCATAACGAGGATACAAAATAAGAGTCACTCATGCTAAAGCTAATGCAAAAAATAATAATAATAAGAGTCACCCATACATGATGTAAGTCACTGGTGTTTGAAAACTAACAAAAGCTTTTAACTTACTGATTTCATCTTGGCTGTATAGAAAGTGAGTCTGAAATTAATCATATGACAGAAAATATTTGGACCTTCCCTTATAAACTATACTTTTGTGAAACCACGAAGACATTTTTAGCACAATTACAAAAAGATTATTGTATACATGAAAATTCTTTGGCGGTGGTGGGGGAACGAAGGAATTTCATTCTGCCTTTTATTTAAAGCAGAAATGGTTAGAAATACCAAATGCTATCAGCGTAAATTCTTTGCAGCACTGGTTCCTCAAGCTTTTAAATGTGGAAGAGCCACTTTGGGGCTTGTTAAAAAAATACAGATCCTTAAGCTCCATCCATTTTAGCTCTGCATTTTAATAAACTCCTCAGAGGATTGTAATACTGATTGTATTAGGTTTCTCCAGAGAGACAAACCATTAGATTATTTTTCTATCCAGGGATTATTAGGAAATTGACTTAAATGATTGCAGAGAATGAGAAGGCCCAAGACTTGCAACTGGCCATCTGGAGGCCCAGGAAAGCTGGTGATACAGTGCCAGTGTGAGTTTGAGTCTGAAGGCAGGCAACCAGTATCCCATCTATAAAACAGTAAGGCAGAGAGCCCAAATTCTCCTTTACTCGAGCTTTTTGTTCTATTCAGGCCTTTGGTGAATGGATGAGGCTTATTTACTTTGGGGAGGGCAATCTGCCTTACTCCATCTAATGATTCAGTTGTCAATTTTATCTAGAAACATTTTTAGAGGCACATCTAGAATAACATTTAGCTAAATATTGGAGCACCCTGTAGCATGATCTAAGTCAGCGTTCTTATGACTATAATCCAAAGAACTGACCATACAACTTAGAAGAAGGAAGATTTATTGCTCATGGTTTCCATGGAGATTTTGGGGTTCAGTCCATGTGAAGCTGTGAACTGTGGCTCTCAGGGGATGGTGGTGGGAAGTGGAGAGAGGGAGAGCACAAGTCTTCACTTTTATATCATGGAGGCCAGAAGCAGAGAAAGCACAAGCAAGGGAATAATCCATATATATAATCCCTAAGGCCTCACTGCCAGGAATCCCACTTCTCTAGCCATACCCTACTGGCCCTGGCCATCACCCAGATAAATCCACTGAAATAAGTTACAACTGATGATATTACAACCCTCGTGACTTAAATATATCAACCCCAAACACTAATGTATGAGCCCTTCAAGGGGCATTCTATATTGGTCTGTAACAATGGATGAAGCCCATTCATGTTGTGGAGGGCAATCTGCCTTACTCATTCTAATGATTCAGTTGTTAATTTTATCCAGAAACTATCTTTCTTTCTTTCTTTCTTTCTTTCTTTCTTTCTTTCTTTCTTTCTTTCTTTCTTTCTTTCTTTCTTTTTGTGATACTGGAGATGGAAGCCAGGGGTATTCCACTTCTGAGATACAACCCCAGCCCTATTTTTTATTCTTTATTTTGAAGCAGAGTCTCACTGAGTTGCAAAGGGGCCCACTAAGTAGTAGCTGAGGTTATCCACAAACTGCAATCCTTCTGTTTCAGCCTTCCAAATGTTGGGATTACAAGCATGTGCCACCATGCCCAGCAATCCAGAAACATTCTTACAGACACAGCCAGATTAATAAACTTTAGGTAAATATCTGGGCACCCTGATGTATGGTCAAATTGGCATATAAAATTAACCATGATCTATATAGCAAATCTAAGAACCATTGATTTAAAAATGTTACCTCATCCCCCTTTAAAAAAAAGATTTCTGAGCTGGATACAGTGGTGCATGCTTATAGTCTCAATACCCTTCTTCTCACGAGGCTGAGGCAGGGGGATTTCTTGATCCTAGTAGTGTAAGGCCAGCCTGGGCAATGTGGTAATAACCTGTTTGAGAAAAAGAAAATAAAGCATAACACAAACCAACTCTATCAGAGAAAATAAAGCTGCTAGCATAATGATATTTTTTATTAGTATATTAAATATAATACAAATATTCTCTTGGTCTAAAAGTAAATAAAAGGAAATACAAGTGAAAAGCATGATGGAGTCTATGGAAAGAGAGAGAGAGAACAAAATCATTCATTTACACATTTTATTTCTTCCCACTAAATGCCACTTCCCACTAAGTTGTAGGTGCTAAAGGCATATGAGTGGTGCTGGGTGGATGTCTGCCCTGGTTGGGATGGTCAGCTCTCCCAGTGCTTGGACTGAGAGGAAGTGACTAGAATGGTTGGTTAACTTTAGTTGTGGAGGAGGGGTTTTAGTTATTCTGATGGGGGAAGACAGACAAAAGACTAATATGTGAGTAAATGTGTAAGATAATCAGGTAGTGATAAGTATCATGAAGAAAATCAAAGCAGGTAGGAAACAAAGAGTGATTAGTGGAATTGTTTGGTATTATTTGAGTGGGGGTGGGCAGTAGGAATCTTAGGAAGTGGCTGTGGTGAATGAGGTGAAGAACTGAACCATGTGACCATCTGGGGATGTAGTGGGGGCAAAAGGAAGAACAAATATAAGGATCCCAAGGCAGAGACAGATGCACCATGCTCGAGGAAGACTGTGAGGCCACTTTGGCTAGAGTAAATGAGAGAATTAAACAGGTGGGTGGAATTGAAGAAAATTGAGATCTGATTGGGATCAAGTTATCAAGAGCATTGGTGGGATATGGTAAGGAGTTGATTTGCTTGTATAATAAGAAACAAGAGTATTTTGAAAAGAAAAGTGATAATAGAGTCTATGGCTGCTGTGTGTGAAGAAAGAGAAAGAAAAGGAGAGATGAAAAGAAGAAGAGGGGAGGAGGAGGAGAAGGAAGAGGAAGAAGAAGGAGGAGGAGAAATAAAAGGGGGAAGAGGTAGCTGTTAACGTCTCTTTGAGATGTCTATGAATAAATAAAAAAATGTACCAATAGTGAGAAGGGCATGTGGGGTCAAGGGAGGATTTAAAAAAACACTTCAGGAATATTGCATCATGTTTGTGTTTGACTCCATGACCCAGTGGTAAGTGACACACAAATGACGCAAGGTGAGGCAGAAGGAGTGTGTAGGAGTCAAGTTCTTGATATCAGTACACTATCACCTTTACTCACTTTCTTCGTGTGTCTTTTCAGGTGACAGACCAGTCAGTGAAAGCATTTGCTGAGCACTGTCCTGAACTTCAGTACGTTGGCTTCATGGGTTGTTCAGTTACTTCTAAAGGAGTCATACACCTCACCAAGGTAGGTACCATGGCTACAACTCCTTGGTGTTTCTGTGAATCATTCAGGTGATGGGACCTGACATTGTTTTTTTTGAGACAGAATATTGATGTCTTGTCCAGGCAGATCTTACTCTCATGGGTTCAAATGGTTCTCCAGTCTAGTCTCCCAAATAGTTGAGACTACAGTGTGTGTCACCATACCTGTCTATGTAGTGCTATTAAATGTACTTGAATGAGGAATAGTCAGAATATTAGGTATTTGAGAAATACTTCTATACACTAGTGTTTGATAAACTTCAAACCAGTTTAAAAAAAATCAAACTTGTCTTTTTTGAAATGGACACTTATTTAAACAAGAGGCTTACTTTTTGCTTTTTCTTCACTAACAATTATGAACTATATACATTAAAAACAGATATATGTGACAAGAATCATTTAGATATTAATGTGTTACCTTTAAAAGATATATTGATAGTGCCAGGCATGGTGGCACACACTTGTAATCCCCGCGCTTGGGACAGACACAGGAGGATTGCGCAGGTTCGAAGCCAGCCTCACTGGCTTAAGAGACCCTGTTTCTAAATCAAAAGTATAAAATAGGTCTGGGAGTGTAGCACAGAGGTAGAAGAATTTCCAGGAACCCCAGTACCACCCCCCCAAAAAAAAAAGATATATTGATTGAGTTTATTTAGTTTTTTGGTGGTACTGGGGGTGGAACCCAGGGACTTTGTACCTCTGGGGTATACTCCCAGACCTATTTTATATTTTAATTGGAAACAGCATCTCACTAACTTGCTGAGAGCCTCACTAAGTAGCTGAGGTTGGCTTTGAACCTGTGCGATCTTCCTGTCTCAGCCTCCCAAGCAGGGGGATTATAAGTGTGCACCACCACGCCTGGCTATTGCTTGAGTTTAAAAGGTGAATAAGGTAGAGCCGGGCGTGGTGGTGCATGCCTGTAATCCCCACGCTTGAGAGGCAGAGACAGGAGGGTTTTGCAGGTTCGAAGCCAGTTGTGCTGGCTTAAGAGACCCTGTTTCCAAATTAAAAAAATATATATATATATAAAATAGGTCTGGGAGTGTAGGATGGAGGCAGGAGGGTTTCCAGGAACCCCAGTACCACCAAAGGAAAAAAGCGAATATGGTAAATGCATATGATTAAGCTGAATATGTAAGGTGAGAAGAGAGGTGAATGTATGTCAAAGATTTACCTGATAGCCCAGAGAGTTTATTAATGTACCAAATACATGGAATCTCATATTTTATTAGTGGTGATAACACCATTTCCTTTATTATTTTTCATGGCGTCTCATTTCTACTGCTTTCCAGAGCTAAAAGAAAATTTGGAATTAATTCTTACTTTCATGTAATGGAAAAACTGGTCACTGTAAAATTTACCTAGGCATTGTCTGAATTTGTTATTCCATAGCTTTTTAATTCTATCATATAGTACTTAGGAGAATGAGTTTAAGTCTTGTCTTTTTTACTTAGTGGCTGAGTAATCCTTTTTAGTCAAACTTCTTTCATACTGTAACAATTAGAAGATTTCTGTGTTGCAGCACAGTGCAGTAACCAGGTAAAATCCCAGATTTCTTTGGGCTTGATCTCTTCAAGCTTATAGTTAAGTTGGTAATGGTTTCGATTCAAGTAAAAGAACAAATATTTATGGGCCTAACATTGTGGTAGGGAGATACAGCAAGTGGATACGAGCCTGATCTCCACTGTCAGCTCCAGTTTGATTCTTTGCCCTGCCACTTATTAATGAGGTAGGGAATTTTTTCCCCAGGGAATTACATAAGGTATCATATACACAGTGTCTAACTTAGTGTCAAGACAACAGAAAAGCAGTTCATTTTTAACTAAAAGAAAATCAAGTCTTTTTCTTTTAGTGTATATATTTGAAAGAGAGCCTGTAGCTGTACTGTGTCTTAAATGACTGATCAGATTTAATTGTATTTTGAGCACCAGAGCCTAAAGCTAGAGAGAGGACGGGACTGTTTTCCTCAATTATTGCTCTAACAGAACATCTTAGTGTATGTAAGACCATATGTAACCATAATCCTTTATTCATTTCCTATAACCTTGGACCAAACATCTCAGTAGATGAATGTTTTTCTAGCCCCATGTAATGCTGTTTAGAGTGTGAAGTAGAAATGCCATCAGATGAACAGATTGTGCACAAGCGTTGTAATGACCATATGTAGGATTTTTATGATCACTCAAAATTGTACTCATTAAATACAAAACAAGACTTATTAGTTCAGTAAGTGCTTCTCTGAGCATTTTGAGATAGCCAAAAATTATGGTACACTGGTACTTAAAAAATAGAGTTATCCTCTGTGACAAACAGCAGCTACAGCAAATGTCTGGGCTGGAAAGTTCAATTTGCTGAAAAGGGTCTTCTGAAAATTACAGATGGGGTGCTGGTGTGGTCTGTTAGCAGTCAGAATCATCTGGACTCATTTTAAAGCTAGTCCACAAAGTTCTGAGGCACATATTTTTTTTCCTACAAAGCCTTTGCTTTGATGAGAAGGCTAGTCCATGGCATAATATTGCTTAGTTTCTTAGATTCAAGTAAAGGCAAGATTGCATTTTAAACATGCATACTATTTGGCAAAACTATCTTAATTGTTTTTTTTTTTTTCCATGAAAACCAAGGGTAGAATTCTGGTTTTAATATAACTAAAGTGTTTTGTTTTAAAATATTTGCATTCTTATAGTATTTTATCAATTGCTATTATATTCATACAATATAAATATGAGTGCCCCTAAAAAGATTTTTCTCATATATATATTATATATATATATATATAAATATATATATATATATATAAATATATATATATATATATATATAATATGTATAGTATATATACTTAAACTAATGATTAGGAACACTGAGTATTGAGAACTGCCACTATAAATACGTTTACTTTTTATAGTATTTACAAAATCTCTGTAACAAGTTTCTTTACTGTCCTTGCCTTTCTAAGTTTGTAAATTGAGCCAAATGGGATAGAATCACTGTGCTTTAATTTCCTAACTATGAAATGACATGCCTGGATCAAATAGTCAACTTCTAGATCCAGAATTTTTTGTACCACAAAGAATCTATGAATTTAGGAATCTTTGGGCTAGAAGGAGCTGTGATGGCCTCTCAGTGAGTCTTTGGTAGGTCAGGAAAGTTGGTAATTTGTGACATCTTAGGTTGTTAAACTAAAGGCCAAAAGATTAGGAGTAGATGGAAGAATATTGATGTCCAACTATCGTGGTCTCTTGGATTTAGTTTTACTTTAATATTCTCAGTTAATGATGCATCCTTAGTATTAGGTAGATTCTGTTAATACCTAACAGTACTGGAATAGGAAGACTTCTTCCTAAACTGCTGTGATTCTCCTGGTATCCTGCTCTTCTACTTTTCAAAACAAATTTAGCAAATGCAAATTTGTAGTTAATCCATGTATATACTATGGTACCTATATGTCATTTGCCACTAAAGGGACTTGCAGGGACATTCTGAAGTACTCAGAAGCCAAATGCAATTATTCCCATTGGCTTAAGTTGGTGAACTTTGAGTATCAAAGAAGAAAATGGCTGCAAGGAAGCAAGACAAAAAATATATAAAAATTATTATTTCATAATGCTATAAACGACAGAAAACTTTTTTTCTAACAAAAATGTAACAAGGACCATATTTACTCTCTTCCCTGAAACAAACCCCCCAAATAGACAGAAACAATAGTTTTTAAGACTCTAGATATCAGACAACCAATAACAGTGATCTCTGAGATATTGGAAACAAATTTTAAAAGCCCTGTGATTATCTAAGTATACTGCATTCAAAGAGTCTACAGATTGTAGCGCAGGGAGGGGTAGCCAAGGCAAAGTTCAGCAAACTATTTGTGGTGACTAGACAGATTGGAGGGTCCAGAGAGGCCAAGGCAGCTAGGTTTCAGAGGACAGAGTGCTAAAATGGAGAGAACTGCACAGATATCTATGGGGGATCCTCCTTTGTGCATCCAATCCAGAATAACTCATGAGTGAGGAAGAAGTCAAAAGAGAAATTAAGAAGGGTTTTGAAGAGAATGAAAACATAATAGAGGAGATTTAGTGCCATGCTGATAAATTGCTACTTAGGTTAAATGAATAGAACTAAATGCCTATAGATGAAAAAAAGGAAAGATCTCAAATTGATAATCCCTGCTTCCATTTTATGAAACTTGACAAGGAAGAGCAGATTGAAACCCTAAGTGAACAGAAGAAAGAAAATAGTAAAAATCCAAGTAGAAATCAACAAAATAGAAAACAAAAAGAAAAGAGAAAATTAGTGAATTAAGCAAAAGCTGGTTCTTTGGACAAGATACATAAAAGCCAGTAAATTCCTCACCAGACTGATTTTAAAAAAGGAGAAAAGGTGAAATTTCCATTACCATGTCAGGGGCAACATACAGATTCTGCAGATATTAAGATAATTAGAAGATTATTATGAACATATCTTATGCATGTAAATTCAGAAATTTGCATGAAATAAAACATTTATTTGAAAGATAAAAACTGCAGGGCCCACTCAAAAAGACATAGATAACTGGGCATGGTGGCGCACACTTGTAATCCCAGCGCTTGGGAGGCAGAGACAGGAGGATCACGCTGGTTCGGAGTCAGCCTCGCTGGCTTAAGAGACCCTGTTTCCAAATAAAAAGTATAAAATAGGTCTGGAAGTGTAGCCTGGAGGTAGAAGGGTTTCCAGGAACCCCAGTACCACAAAAAAAAAAAAAAAAAAAAAAAAGATAGCTATCCACAGTGGCACTTTCATTTAGTCCCAGCTCTTGGGAGCTTGAGTCAGAAGAAATGCTTGGATCTAGGAATTTGGAGAAAGCCTGGACAACATAATGAGGACTTTGTCTCATAAAAAAAAAAGCAAAAGGAAAGAGAGAGAGAGAGAGAGAGAGAGAGGAGAGAGGAGAGAGGAGAGAGGAGAGAGGAGAGAGGAGAGAGGAGAGAGGAGAGAGGAGAGAGGAGAGAGGAGAGAGGAGAGAGGAGAGAGGAGAGAGGAGAGAGGAGAGAGGAGAGAGGAGAGAGGAGAGAGGAGAGAGGAGAGAGGAGAGAGGAGAGAGGAGAGAGGAGAGAGGAGAGAGGAGAGGCATAGATAACCCAAATACTCCTATATCTTTTAAAGAAATTGCATCTGTAGCCAAAGACTCCCCATTCCCCACTGATAACACTTTCAAGTCCAGCTGACTTCCTGAGTGAATTTTACCAAATATCCAAGGAAGAAATAATACCAATTCAATGTGTCTCCTCTAGAAGTGAGGCCATTGTTATCCTATTAACAAAACGACAAGGATATTATAGGAGAAGAAAATTTTCTATTACTATCTTTCATGAATATAGATGGAAACCTTCTAAACAAAAGTTGTCAAAGTATATATATAATATGAAGCTGGTATGGTGGTGCCCATCAGTATCCCACTATTTGGGAGGCCGAGACAGAAAGATTGCAGGTTTGTGGGCAGCCTTGGCAACTTAGGCCCTGTTTCAAAAATAAAAATTAAGATATGGCTGGAGTGGTAACTCAGAAGTAGAATGCCCCTGGGTTCATTCCCCAGTACTGCACACACACACATATACACAAAAAAAAAAAAAAGAAAAGAAAAGAAAAGAAAAGAGAAAGAAAGAAAGAAAGAAAGAAAGATTAAAAAATGAAAATATAGCATAACTTAATGGGGTTTAGCCCAGGCATTCTATATTGGTTAAGCACTCAAAAATATATTGAGATTATGAAATCTACACACAAAATTAGTTTTGTCTGCAGAGCAAAGAAAATAACCATGAGTAAAAAGATAGTTTATGAAATAGGAGAAAATATTTGCAAGCCATACGTTTGATAAAGGTTAATATCTAAAATATATAATAAGCTCAATAGTAAGAAAACAACTTGATTTTAAAAATAGGAAAAAGTCCTGAATAGACATTTTTCTAAAAAGAGTATAAATATCCAAAAGGCATAATGCTCAATGTCATTAATCATCAAGGAAATGCAAATTAAAATCATAACAAGATATTAATTTATGTCTGTGAGAATGGCTGTTATCACAAAGAGGAAAGGTAACAAGTGTTGGTGAGGATGAGTAGACTTTTAGTGAGAATGTAAGTTAATACAGTCATTATGAAAAGAAGTTTGGAGATTTAAAAAAAAAATAGAATTACTGTAATATTTAGCAATCTTGCTACTTGGTGTATACCCAAATAAATTGAAACCCAGGAGCATTCTACCTCCAAGCTACACTTTCAGTACTATGTTATTCTTTTATTTTAAAACAGGGTCTCACTAAGTTGCTAAGGTTGGCTGTGAACCTGTGACCCTCCTGTCTTAGTCTCCCAAGTGTTGGGATTACAAGCACGTGCTACCACACTCAGTGGCCAGTTATTTTTACATGTTAATTGGGGTGCAAGCCGCAGAAATCTTCTAGATTTTTTTCTTTGTGTGTGTTTGATATTGGAGATTGAACCCAGGAACACTCTACCTCTGAGCTATACCACCAGCTCTATTTTACTTTATTTTTAAAAAGGATCTTATTAAGTTGTTGAGGGCCTTGCTAAATTGCTGAGGCTGGTCTTGAACCTGCAATCCTCCTGTCTTAGCCTCCCAAGTATTAGAATTATAGGAGTATGCCACCATGCCTGACTGGATTTGTTAATTTAATGTGAAATACCCATTGTGAATTGATTTATCAGCTCACAAATGATTTCAATCAGTAGTCAAGATTTTTATTTTAAATGGCTTATTAAGGAGGAGTTTTTGACAAAAGTTCATTTTATTATATATGCTAACTTTAAAATTTTGTATTTGTTATAAATGAGAGGTAGATATATGTACTTTATTTTTAGATTTTTTATGTATCTTAAAATTGTATTTGTTAATAATATCAATTCTGGTGTTACATTGGATCTTACTGTTTTAGTTATTCATTTTATAAACAGATTCATGCAATATGTTGAGTATAGGTTTGGTTGAGTTTGGTTTGTTTTAAGAAAACAATGTTTCTCAGAAAAATAACCAACAGCTAAACAAAATGCTCAAAGTTGTGATATTTTCTTGGACCATAATCACATGTAAAGAACTTTAAAAACAACAATACTTATTTTAAAAGTGCTTATGTTTGAAAATGTGAAGTGTTTTTAAAGGAAAAGAAAATTGATTTTTTTTCAGTCGATTTAACATAAGTAACTGAAAGAATGATCACTCATGCAGCTAACTCAATTTTCCTCTTCTTTTTCTTGTTTATTCAGAGAGTAAAAATGAAATATGAACTTTCTTGTCTTCTAAATTTTCAAAACAACTGATCAATTTGAATACCTTATTCCAATAGAAGGACATACTATTTTACAACTTGAGGGATAAGATTACTGTTTAGTCATAGATTACCACTTTATTTGTTTTTGATAAATGATGGTACTTGAGTGGTACTCCAATGGTATTCTGAACTGTGGAAAATATGTTTTTAAATTTATTCATTTCTGAAATATTCCCTAGTGAATAGACTTAGTGAATGAAGGGGGAAAGGTGTTTGGTGCATGACCATGTTTTTAGTTTTCTTTTAGCCTTTCAGCAGTTAAGGACTGAGCCAGAAATTGAATATTGAGAGTGTAAGTAATAATGATCTAGGCCTGAAATGATCCATTAATTGATTTCTTTTTGTTTCTTAAAAGTTTGCAAAGGCCAGGATACTACCTACTGCCATCATCAGAGCTGCTGGTATGGCTGCTGATAAGATGACCTTGGACAGTCACCTAATTTCTCTGCCTTGGTTTCATTTGCAGACTGAGGATAATAACTTGTATCTTCCTGTAGAGTTATATAAGAATGAATACTTGGCAGATACCTAAAGAAGTAAAAAAAAAAATGAATTTATGAAGAAAGTATTTATCATGATGTACAGAAGTTTTTTTTTATATAACTTTTTAGTCCAGGTTCACTCAAATTCTTTCATTAAAATAATGAAGTAAAACAATTTTCATGAAAATAAATCTTATTAAAAATTTATGACAATTTTTCTACTTGAATGCCAATGCTGAATGTTAAGATTAATAACTATGTTTTCTCTAGCTTGGCATGGTGGCGCAAGCTTATAATCCCAGCACTTGGGAGGCTGAGACAGGAGGATCTGGGTTCCCAGACAGCCTCAACTACTTAGTGAGGCCCTTTGCAACCCAGTGAGATACTGTTTCAAAATTAAGAATAAAAAATAGGGCTGGGGGTATTGCTCGGAGGTAGAATGCCCCTGAGTTCCATTCCCAGTACCTAAAAAAAAAAAAAAAAATTACAGTAGTTGCAGTATATATTGGTGCTACATTTTCTTTTCAGCAAGAATGTAGCAAGATGTATCAATATGGCACTAGTAAAATAAATGAATTCATTTTTCAAATGACTCATTTTGTGAAAGTTCTAACAAATAAAATGAACAAATGAGTTTCTTTTAGGTACCTATCCTTTGATAAAATGATAGCTTCAGGCTTTAGTATAAATATATAATTCTAAAGTGAATAGAGTTGGCAATATTTTTTAAGGGCCTTTCTCAGATCATGGCTTTATATTTTAAATATTTTTCCACTGTGATTCTATTCAGTTCACATTTGAAATTATTATTGCACACTTATCTATGAATTGTTAGTTTTGTTGCAAATATTCTTATAAAAAAGGATTTCAAATTTTTCTGGTCTTAAGCACATTAGGTCAGCCTTTATCTAAGAGTAACCTTATTGCAAGATGCTGGTTTCATTCTTTTTTATATATTCTCAAATTCATTCACACTGTTCTGTGACAGAAATTTTATCTGGGGTATCAGTATGTCTGCATCACTCAGTTTTGTAAACTGTATATAAATGATGATATTGAAAATTTGGGGATCCTGTTTGTAAGTCACCAGGTTAGACAGCTTGACTTAGAGGAACCAGATTTGGAGCTTAATGAGAATAAGTTAATAATTTAATTTAATGAGGAAATATGCTACCGAGAAAAACTGTTACTGTACTATTATACTACTGTGCTCCCACATCTCATTTATTATTTTAAGGCAAACATTTGTTGAGAATTATAGAATTAAAGAGTCTAATTTTTAAAAAATAACTGCTTAAAAGCATTACTGGTTATACTTAATTCTTTTGAACTTTTAACTTAACAATATTTTATTTGTAATTCATCTAACAACCTCATTTATGCTCTGATTTTACTGCACCTTGGCAATCCTTGTCAGCACAAGAAGTACCTGTATGTATACATAATTACATGTGTATTCACATAGGTATTTCAATATCCTGTACCCAATATGCCCTTGTTAATTAAAGAGAATCCAAAGAGTCAAAAATTTCCTCACAATTTTAACATTATGTGATGCTTGTAAAAATGATCTAGAATAGACTATAAGATTTTAAAGAGGCTCCAGAATACTGAAAGGAAGACCAATTCAGTCGTATCTTCTGTTGCGTTCTTTGAAAATAGAAAATTGGCTTCCTTCGTAACTCTATTAGAAGTGAGATTATTTATGAGATAATAGGATGCTCTAAATTTTAGCTGGATTCCTCAATATTTAACCAGAACTTGGACCTCTAATTATTATTCATTATTTTCTACAATAATGTATAGATTAAGGCTTAGTTCTGAGCTTTCCCTTCTCCAGACACCTTCATCCAATAGTGGTGTTCAGTAGAGTCCATTGACTGAAGGCAACTGAGCTCCTCCTGTGTTTGCTCTACAGTCCAGAGGCATCACAGACATTTAGACAAAGGTTCTTGATGGCAGGGTATTCACTAACCCTCAGGGGGACACCTGCTTCCTTCACTGCAGATTTCCCTTCCATTGATTGTAGCCTAGTGGGAAGATTGGCCACCAACATATCCCACTCACCCCCAAGGAAAAGCTTCTTTTGTTATATTCACTAGAGGAAGCACTTGGGTATTGTATTTGATCAGAGGTATTTTTCTTCACGCAATTGGCTATCAATCTTGGATCTTTAACAGTGAAACAAATACCCTTGTGCCTGAGAAAGCTGCTTAAGTTATACATTTTACAACTTTTATCTGGCTCAAAGAAGAAAACAAACTTGAGCAGTACCATGGGATTCTAGGCAAGGAATAGGAATACTGTGACAGTCATACCTGCTTCTGGGGTTTTATCAAGACCTCCCACTAGTCTTTCCTTCTTTTCATTGTTGGAAGCCCACACTCTTATCCCTTTTTTTTCTTTTCACTTAATGCTGGTCCTCAGCCTATTTGCACTCAGGTCTTTCTTCTCTGTAAGCATGCCTGTATTCTACAGGGGCTTTCGCCTGCCTGCAGTATGCATTTAGTGGGAAACAGGAAGGCCAAAGGGAGGGAGCATTTCTCCACCTTCCTCTCGTCATACTGTCCTAGCACTACTGGCAACACTCTTGTTCTCATGGTTCCAGCTCTCACTGGAACTCCTGCAGCTCCAGCTGGTACAGGCTGGTGTGGCCTGTGGGGTCCAGCAGCACTGACTGTTGCTTTTGTCTGTCCAGCTGTGGTTGCTGGTTTCCTGCTGCTGCTAAATCCAGTATGTATACTCAGCTTCTCTTTTACTAGAATAAGTAATTTCATTAATGAAATTCTCTTCATATAATTTAACTCTTATAGTAGTTTCTGTTTTTCTGACTAGACCCTGATAGATACATCTTCCTTTTTGCATCATTCTCAGTTTTTATTTTATTTTATTTTTTGGTGGTACTGTGATGGAAGCCAGGGGCTTTTCTCCTCTAGGCTATACTCCCAGACCTATTTTATACTTTATTTGAAAACAGTCTCACTAAGTTTCTGAGAGCCTCAGTCAGTAGCTGAGGCTGGCTTTGAACCTGTGTGATCCTCCTGTCTCAGCCTCCCAAGCTCTGGGATTACAAGCGTGTGCCACCACGCCTGGCTCATTCTTTTTTTTTATTATTTTTTTTCCAATATAAGAATACACTTAAGAGAATAGAACTATTTGTTTCAGGGAGTCATAAAAATTTGGATCAAACTGGATGTACAATTTGTTAGACTTACCTTCCTTAGACTAGCACTATTCTGCTAGCCCCTATTCTGCTTTTCTGAATCTACACAAGCTTTAACTGGAGAGATCAGGGCAGGCCAATTGCATGGTAACTAAGAATAATGAAGCTACAAGGCCATGATCAATCAAAAGAATGGAATGGAGGGCTGGCTGATCAATTATAAAAAAATTTAACATACACTCTTACTAAGTATAAAATTGGGATGTTTTCTCATTGCTGTAATCCATAATATCAGTCCACAGAATTAAATGAACAAAAAACTCACCACAGAAGAAGTTAACTGTTGTAAACCTATTATTTGAGTTATTGGTTATTAGTTGCTAATTATCTGAAGTTATCTTGGAGTATTGACAACTAAAAATTACTTACATGTTGTTAGCACTTTTTTTTAGTTTTCAAAAATCTTTGTCATGCTTTTTATAAATAGATATAAATGACTCAAAATATATAATATTAATGTAGATCATAAATTGATATTTGAAGTTTTATCTTACATTTACAATAGATTTTTTGTCATTTTAAGTTTCATATGAAACCTGAACTCACGGATGGACAAAATTGGTTGAGAAAACAGGATTGCAGTTGGACAATTCTTTGTATCAGAAAGTAGTGCTTTAATATATAAATCAAAGTTATAAAATTTTAGAGCTCATTTTGGAAAAAGGTCTATATTATAATTTCATTTTCTACATTATTTAGTATCAGTGCAAACTTCATGAAGACCTTTCTGATTACAATTTCATGAAAATTTCTGATCTTCTGTGTATGGCATAGTCATTAAGTTAGAACTTTAACTTCACTTCTAGCTCTTAACACTAGTGTAATTAGAGAAGCCAGGAACTAAAATTTATCACTTCCAAATTTAATCCTTTGTAAGCCAAACACTGTTGCTTCTTGGAACTGTTTTATAAATCATTAATGTCATTCCTTTGTTTTTTAGCTTGACATGTTTAAAAATAAAGAATAAAATGGCTTGACTGTTTTACTTTAATAGACAGTGTACAGGCTGCATGACTCAGATGTGATTACCTCTTATTTGGGCTAATGACATTTTTGTTAATTTACTACTTTAAAAAATAAGGTTGTAAGACATAAGAATATATTTTCAAACTTTTTGACCCATTGAGGTATGATGCATGGATGTAAATGTCTAAAATTAATTCAAAATTTGATGAACTCTGTTTTTTCCTTCTGTTCTCTCTTCCTTTCCTCCTCTTCCTTTCTCCCTCTTCCTTCCTTCATCTTTGAACCTGGTATGAGAAAATGAAAGCATTATGCAACCAGCCCAATTAGATACGACAGTCTCTCCTTGCTTACATTTGACTTAATTTGCCCTTAATTTATTTAAGCTTTGATTATTTTTCTTATTTAAGTCAAACAGTGTGAACATTTTATTTTTTTAATTGAAGAGAAATTCTGATTCTTAGCTCATGCTGAGTAAAATATGTGACAGTACTGCTTATAGTGCTGCTAACTTTAAGTGCTGTTTGTAGTGTGTTATGAGCTCTGCAAGTCTTATGTGGAGAAAAAAAAGAGACTTGGTGGAAAGAAAAGTACTAGAAAAAAAGTCAATTAGGACTGTACTGCCTGCCAGAGTGAAAGAGGAGGAGCACAGTATCCATTCTGAATTGGTACACTAAGAAGCAGAAATCCAATTAACAAATTCACATTTCTGCAGCAGAAGACACTGATTAAAATTTTGGTGAACTACTCAAAATTCCTGGCACATACATTAAAATCCTGACAACTTACAGAGGCTTAAAAAATGTTCTGCATTTTTAAGAACAAATATGTAAATAGAGTTCATTATGTCTCTTGTTCTCAAATGGCCTTTAATTATGTAGTATGAGAATGTTGTTTTTTATTACTTAATATTTACATATTAGTGCCACTTATATTCAAATAGAGTGCTTTTAAAAGCATGTAGCATCTGATATCCCCATAGAGTTAGAAGAATAGAGAACTGATTTCTGAAAACTTAAATAAATGAAATTGCCTCTGAAGTTTGATCTTGATTTCCAATCTAAACATTAAATCAATACACTCCTCCTGATGTTTTAAGCACTGGTTATATATATATATATATATATATATATATATATATGAATAAGTTATAGGTTCTGACCTGCAGTAGCTCACCACTGACTCTGATGGGAGCAACACGTACTTACTTAGACCAAATTAGAAAACAGCCTGGTTAACACTGTAATGGGAAAATGAGTGCTAACAGTGGTGTACAGAGAATACAGTCTCTGGCCCTGGTTGTAGTTTCCCGGTGGCTTTATAGAGGACATGTGCTAGGACCATGAAGGTTGAATTATGCATTGATAGAAATGAACCTAGCCGTGTAACTGCTGCCTATGGTGTGGGGACGCTATTACTGTTAATGTATTTTTTTTAAAGTTTATCTAAGCTATGTGTATTATATTTTATTACTGTTAAGTATATTTCTATATATTAATTTAGTCACTTAATTTATTTTATTCACTATAAATTGTAATACTAATATTTGAACTGAGTTAACCTAGTGATTTTAACATACATACATACATACATACATACATATATGTATGTATATATATATATGCAGTTAATGACAATTATGTATTAAATTTAGAACTGTATATACCACTTATGTGCTGATGACTCCTTAATTTATGTGTTGTGTCTCTTTAGAAGTATAGGCATCTCAGACATGGCATGTTATCTTCTTTTCAAACTCTCTTAGTTGCTGCAACGCCTTCCAAGTGCTCAAACCAAAAACCTTGTGTTCATCCCTGAGTCTTCTTTTTCTCTCATGCCCTATAGCCTGTTTGTCAAATAATTCTGTTGATTATAATTTCAAATATATCCGAAATCTGATGACTTTATACCACCTCTAGCTGCTACAACTGTGGTTCAGGTCACTGGTATGTGTATGACTGGACTGATTCAGTATGGCCTCTGTCTACTTCTACCTTTGCTCCTGAATGCTCAATTCAGCACAGAAGCCGGCCTTCCGTGGCTCCCCAATTCCCCATAGCAACAACTAATACCTTTAGTGTGACCCACAAAGCCCCATACAGTCTGTCCTTCTTTGCCCACCCTGTTGGCCAGGCCCCCTGCTAGTCTCCTTCCATTCCCTCTGCTGAAGCACCACTGGCTCCTTACTCACCTTTCAAAGTGCTGGATGAGTTTCCATGTCAAGACCTTTGCACTGCCTTAACTCTTACCCCAGACATCAGCATGATGTTTTCTCCTTGTTTTTTTTCCCCTCAGATCTTTGTTCACATATAACCTTCTCAAAGAAATTGCTCTTGACTACCTATTTAAAATTATACCCCATCTCCCTTCTCTCTTTTCTCCATCTTTCTTGTTTTACTTTATTTGTCTCCATAGTGCTTAATATAGACAAATCTTTGTTAACTTTTTAACATAGTAATATAATTTACTTACTTTTGCTTCTCTGAAAATTTAGGCATGTCCAGATATCCACTAGATATCTTTTTCAGAAATACTAATGCCTGGCCCTATGCTAAGTGAGTTAAATCAGAATCTCCAAGAATGGAGCTCGCCCATCAGGTTTTTTTTAAGTGTTTCAGGTGATCCTACTATGCAGCCAGAGTTAGAGCTGGATGCTCAGAAAACCTATAAACAAGTGTGCATGAATGAACAGAGGCAGCACAACTACTGAAGCAGAGTTCCGGATGTAGACTATCTCAGGCATAAAGATTAGATTTCAGGTATCTGTGATGAGGAATCGGTGGGAGAGGAAGAAAGGAATGAGAGGGAGAGAAAGGAAAGCTAGGGGTCAAAGAGTGGACTCCTAGGTAGCCATAACGGGAAGCAAAGATTGTGTCCTCGGCCCTTGGCAGCTGTTGCCAATCATTGATTCTCATTTAAAGGGCATAGACACATTGGGAATTGCCTAGTTAATAATTTGTATTAAGTCAATCAAGTATATTACATTCCCAAGACAATTTCGTTTTCTCTAAAGTAGTCAATATGGCTTCTTTCTCTCTCAGGGATTGAATGAAAGGCCATTTTATCTCTGAGCTACACTCCCAGCCCTTTTAGTTTTTATTAGGAAACAAGAGTGTCGCTACGTTGCTGGAGTCTTGCTCAGTTGCTGGAGCAGGCCTTGAACCTGGGCTCCACTTGTCTCAGCTCCCGAGTACTGAAATTACAGGTGTTCACCACCACACCTACTAGCTTTTTATTGCCATTCCTAAAAAGGAGTGCCAGCCCTGACCAAGCTGAGGTTCCAGGCTGGTTAATGAGTAGAAGGGATGGCCCTTGTTCCTTCTTTTACCCAACCAGCTTCTAACATGTCAAGGTGTGGAAGTCTTCCTGTGCTTGCAGACAGACATTTTCTCTGTTCTTTCTTTTCCATTTCCAGCAGCCTCAGTTTCTTTGTTTTCCATTTTTACTCTCCAATATTTGTTCTATAATCCCCCTTCCCTTTTTAGAGTCTCTTTTTCTGTCCTTTGTAGGAGATTCTCCCTAATTTTCTTATATCTGCCTTTCTCTGACCGCTGGCCCCCTGTAGCTTTGAGCTGGCTTCTGGTCTCCTATCTTGTCAGCCTGATGGGTGTTTGACAAAGTGTCTGTTGCTGTTCTAAAATCAGAAACCTGCTCTCAATAAAGCAAGTATTTTCAGGGTTGGGGAGAGATAATTTAGGTACTAATTGACACTTAAACATACTTAATCATATGGAAGTTTTTATTCTTTTCAAAATTAGCTCCTCTAACCAGTCTCGTATAAATCACCCTTGTTAGCCTGAAGTAGTGGAGCATCCATGCTGCCTTTGCCACGGCATCGAGTTTTCTCTTGTTGGTTTGTTGGTTCATTCATTGGACAAGTGAGGGTTTTATTTCTCTTTTCCTTTTTTTAAAAATTTTACTTTTCCAGGGTCCTAAGAAAATTTGGAAGCCATTTGAGGTCTTTTTATTCCAAGGGAACAATTTAGTGTCTCATTTTATATATAAGTATAGACATAACCATACCAATCATTGACTAATTTTAGTCTTTAACATGAATGACTAGAAGTTATCATTTTTCCAATAAAATCAGTATTAACTTGAAATACAAGTACCTATATTCTGCAGTTTGACTTGGATTTCTTTAAAATGCCTTGTGAAACATTTGAAAATTGGAGTGAAGCATGTAGAAGATCTTGGTTGTAAGACTGCTTATTCAAGTCCTTCTTGAGTTGTATAACCCAAGACTACTGGTGAATTATAAGAAGTTTAATTAAAATGTCAGTTTCCTAAATGTAATTATCTGTTTCAGAGTATGAAGGATTATTTTAGGTAGCTTTTTATGAAGCACTGGAGGGCACTATTATGATATTCCCATAGCAAGGAAAGGAATCGTATTAACCTGACATTGCTGTTTGTGTAGTTCTGAATAAAAATGCCATATCCCATCGCAAGGCTGGACCTGTGTCTTGGAATGGTGCTGGTGCCTGGAAGTTAACCTTCTGGAACTGCCCTTGAATATGGTCATATTTGAAGTTGTGCTGGTCAGAATGATCATAGGGAAGGCCGTGTGAAAATAGTTAAGGACAGTCAGCTCGTAAAAAAATGAACCTTAATGAATCAAGTATTCTTTTAAAATCTTTTAAAATCCTGGAGTGTGAGAGCCACAGTGCACCTGTTACCTTATATCATGTGAGCCTTTGAAAGAGTAAGAGATATTATGGGTAGTAAATCCTGGGCAGTGATGGCCACAAGTGGCCAGTGTCACCATCTGGTCCATTTTGCCCTGATTGTCCTCAATACAGGGCGTCTCAAAATTCAAGAATCAGCAAGAATTAAAATTTAAAGCATATAAATAGTTTCTAAAATTGCTATTTCTTGCCATAGGTTAGTTATAGAAGATATCTTTGCATTTTTCACAATTCTGTGAAATAGTTTAGATTTTCTAACACTTCCCTCATTAGTTGACATTAATAAGATATTCAAACCTCTTTGGTCTTCAGTTTTCTTCACTACTTTGAGGGACTGGACTGGTATAAACAACTTTAAACATATTCTCTACAAAAATTTTTGTGTGCTCTCAGTATCTTCTGGTTGTGGAAGTGATATATTTTTTACATTGTGGTTGATCTATATTATAGATTTCACTGTTTTAATGACTTTTAAATGTATATTTCAGTAGCACTAAGTACATTCACACTATTGTGAATACACTTTACAGATAAGGAAGCCAAGATATATAGAATAATTCACAAAGAAACTGTCTTAGACCCCAAAATATGCATATGTGGTCATGATGTGGTCAGATAAAACTTTTATAAATGCTCATCTTGCTAGAGACTATAATAAATGGTAATTGGGAATATAAAGCGATGCTATATGTGTATTATGTATGGGTATATTTAATAGTTGGATATGTGTATGATAGCACAATAAAATTAATCCCTAACATTCATAGGATTAATAGTCTCACACCAAAGTATTTCCTAGCATCACTGTTGGCCCAATTGAAATATTTATTTCTAATTTTGCTGTAGTGCCAACATGGGGCTGCTCTCAGGACCTGAGCCCAGCAAGCCACACCTCATGTGCAGCTCAAAGAAGCTGGTTGGTTCTTTAAATGTTACCAGAACAGTACATTTTGAACAGCAATGAAAACTTTTGGAGTGGGGTATCAAAAATGCCCTGTATGGAAGGCTACCCATAAAAATAATGTGGTTTAAAAAATGGTGATTTTTAGATAGAAAGTAGAAGTGTCAGGAGTAGTACACCTCAGGGGAACATTAATAAGAGGAATATCAAATTTAACTTTGATCTTTGATACATATGAGTTCTTTGCTTAGTCAAGAATAAGAAAATATAACCAGTGAAGCTATTGTCACCTCTTCTCCAGTGCCTGTGCAAAGTCTTGTGAAAAATAAAAATTTAAGGAAAATAAAATGGCAGTTAAGCATGGTATTAAAATACATATGGAAGCATGTGGCTACTGAAAGAATATGAAGTGAGTAAAAGGGTTTGTGGAAACATTTTTATGAAGGATTTTGCATTAAAGGTATCTTCTCTCTGAGAGAGTTGTTTTGAAAAATTTAGCAAGGCCTTCTCCATCTCACTCTGACTCTGTCTGTCTTCTGTCTCTCCTAATGTGGAGTTAACAAGAGTAGATGAATCAGAACCGACTGGGTTCCAGGATGTACTTTCCTAGCAGCTGAAGATAAGCTCAGAGGAGAAGACTGGACCGAGCGTCTTCCTCTGTGCTTTTGTAGCATATGTATCCAAAGAGGGCCAGTAAGCCTTCGTGTTGAAGGGGCTGGGAATATTCCCCTTCTAGTATGCAAAGCCTGGATTCTCTTAAAAGATACAGCGCCCACTGCAGCCTGTGTGGATTGGTTTAGTTTTATGCTGGTGTGCAACAGAATACCACAAAGTTAGCAGTTTAAAAAAGTACACAAACCTAGTCATTTGGTCATCTTATTATTTCTATGGTTCTGGAGTCTCGACACCACTTAGCTAGGTATTCCAAATAGCATCTCACAAGACTTTCAAGCCCTCAACTAGAACCGCTTTTTTTCTAGTGCTCAGATGCGTTCACCAGCTCATGTAGTTAGTGGAAGTATTCAGCTCCTTGTGGTTACAGGCCTCAGTCCCCATTTTCTTGCTAGCCATCAGCCATAGGCTGATCTTAGCTCCTGGAGGCCTCTCACATTCCTTTGGAAAATGTGGCCACCTCCTTCTTTAAAGCCAGCAGGAGAGTCTTTCTAACACTGGGCCCTTTGTAAGGGCTCAGCTGATTTGGTCTGGTTTTCCCAGGATATTTTCCTTTTTGATTCATTTATTGTCCACTAAGCAGAAGCTATAATTATAGCTGCAAACCCTTTCAGCTTTGCTCTGTAAGAGAATCCCATCCTGTTTTTAGTTCCTGCCCATGCTAGGGTATGTGTCATTGGGATTATCTTAGACTCCTACTTACCACACCTATTTATTTTCTCACTGTGTCTAAGGATCAGCAGGTAGGGGGCAGGAACCTTGTTGTCTATAGCTGCTTTGATACAACTATTCCACATCTCTTGAAAAATAATAATAACAACTCTAACAAAAAACTGAAACTTTGAGACTTGTGGTATTTGACATGACCATTCTCTCTCCCTTTTTCTTTAATCTCCTTCTTTATTCTCAGTGTCTCCTATTGTTAAAAGACATGGGCACTTGATTCACAGCCTTTAGCTTGGCTCTAAGCCCATTACTGTGGATGACTTTAATTTCTCTGCCTATGACATGGAGATAGGTATTGGAAGGAAAATAAACAAACTCCCCAAAACAAAAACATTTCAAGGAGCCAAGAGTATTAGCCTTTTTATTCCCCCCCCGTGTGTGTGTGTGTGTGTGTGTGTGTGTGTGTGTGTGTACATGCACCTATGTGTGTACATGTATTTCTTTTGTACTAGAGATTGAACCCAGGGCATCCTGCCTCTGAGTTATATCCCCAGCCTTAAGTTGCTGAGGGTCTCACTACGGTGTAGACACCAGCAGATTTGTAGACTTGAGACTGGCTTCAAATCTGTGATCCTTTATTAGTTCCTTTAGATATCTTGAAAAAAATTATGGTTGTTTTGTTTTATTTGATGCCTGCCCATATTAGCTACTTTGAGAGGTAAGGGACAGTGAGCAAGGGCTATGCATGGGCAGAGCTTTAGAGTTCAAACAACTCAGGGTTAGGCTGTGGCCATGGTGTTGACTATATTCACAAGGGCAAGGAGACCCTTGAGGTAGGGGACACAGCAGGAGTCCATCCACCTTCACACTGGTCAGCTGCCTTGAACTGCTGAGCCAGCCACAAAGGTTTACTTTAACAAGGGAGTGTGTACATTCTCTGATGGTGTGCTTTGGTTTCTGGGTACCAGTTATGTTAGTGAAAGCAGTAATCCATGCTGACTTGAGGAGAACTTTGTCAGAACATGTTTCTCTTTCTGAGCTTTCCTCTACTCTGGGGTGGTGTCTTCCAGAGTTCCAGGCTGGACTGGATGTGCCTTCAATGAACATGTGACCTGATAGACCGGGTGAAGAGAGGTTCCTGAAGTTCTCTCTTTACATACACTTGCATGCAGCCCTTAGAATAAGCCATTATGGAAGCTTGCTGTCTCCATTAGAATTTATCAGCTGGGCATATTGGTGCATGCTTGTAATCCCAGTACTTGGGAGGCTGAGACAGGAGGATTTTCAGCAACTTAGTGAGGTTCTTCACAACTTAGGGAGACACTGTTTCAAAAAAAATAAAAAATAAAAAAATGAAATAGGGATAGAGGTATAGCTCAGAGATAGAATGTCCCTGGGTTCCATCCTTAGTAACACACACACACACACACACACACACTAATAATAATCTATTGCGGTGGACTCTTTTGTGCTATCTCCTAGTCATCTCTTTTTCTCTTGTACTTCTGCAGCATGCTTCAGAGAGCAGTGAGTCTTGACTGTCTACACTCTTTGTGTATAGCTTCTCCCCTTGTCAACTGAGGTGACCTACTGCTCCGATGACCACTCATTCTTTAGTCAAGAGCCAGTGCTATGCTATAGCCCCTAGCCACACAGAGAAAAATTAATTCAGATTAAATTACATCTAAGATTTAGGTCCCCTGTCATACTGTCACATTTGAAGTGCTCAGTAGGTACATGTGACTAATGGTTCAACCATTTTGGATAGCAGATACATAGAATATTTATGGAAGAGATTCAAGTGTCTTGTTTTTGGGGACTAAGCTGAATTGACTGTAAGGTGAAACTTAGTGGTTTCTATGCTGTGAGGCCATTGGCAGTTGGGTTCTACCTATAAGTCTGCTTCCTATGGGGATAACCTACTCCTTCTCAGACAGGAATTGATGGTGCCCAGAGAGGAAAAACTAGTTCTGGGAAGCTCTCTCAAAGTACCTGATATCCTGGGTACTAGTTTCCTATTGCTGTTGTAACAGATTCTGGTGTACTTAGTGGCTCAGAGCAGTGCAAATATTATCTCACTGTTCTGTAAGCTAGAGTTTGTCTGACAAAAATCTTACCAGGCTAACCTCAAGGTGCTGGCTAGATATGTTCATTTCTGGAAGTCCAAGGAGTGTCAGTTTTATTACTCCTTCAGGTTTTTGACAAAATTAAGTTTTTAGGTTGTGGGTATGAGATCTCCATTTCTCCCTGGTTGTCAGCCAAGGGATATTCCCAGGTGTTTTTTTTCTTTTTTTTTTTTTTTCTTTCTGTATTTTATTTTGATGGTACTGTGGACTAAACCCAGGGGCATTCAACCTCTGAGTTTCCCTCCTGGCTCTATTTTATTTCTTATTTTGAAACAGGGGCTCACTAAGTTGTGAAAGCCTCTCTTAAATTGCTGAGGCTGACTGCAAACCTGCGAATCTCCTGTCTCAGGCTTCCCAAGCACTGGGATTACAGGTGTGCGCCACCACACCCGGCTATTCTCAGTTCTTGAGTCACTCACATTCCTTGGACCCTGGTCCCCTTCCTCCACATTCAGTGCTTATGAAAGGAACCCTCTCATGATTCAAATATCTCTTGTGTCTTCCATCACATCTCTCTGAGACTTTAGCTCATGTAATTAGATTGGGCCTTCTTAATCTCATCTCAGGATACATAACTTTTACCACATATACAAAGTCTCTTTTGCCTTATAAGCTAACTATGTCCTACGTGGGACGTAGACATCTTTGGTGGAGTGGTGGACAGTTACTTGGTCTTCCACATGCTTCCAGGTTAATTCTTTGCCTATTATTAAGAAAAAATAGCTGATCTGAAAATGTACCTTCTTTGAAGAGGATAATTAAGATATTGCCATCTTATATAAGCGATATCATTAATTTTTTTGAGACTAAGTACTAGGAAAGATGGGAAACCTTAGAAAGGAATAATAGAGAAAATGAAGGAGTGGGAGAGGTGGTATCTAGAGAAAATCTTTGCTTCTTAAATGTTTTATATTGTTTTATGGTAAAGTGTATGTCCATAAAAGTGCAATTTGGAGTTCGTTGAAAAACTATCACCAAGATATCTCTGAATTAACTATTTATACATATTTCATCTTTTCAAAAATTAGAATACCTATGCTGAAATGGCTTTATAATTACAAAGATAAATATCTGAAATTGAACACTCTTAGAATAATCTTACCAAATTGAGGGAAATTCTGCAGTATTTTTAACAGCTTCCCTATTAGATAAAAAATTGTTAATATCTGATTTTTATTTTATTCAGAAAATTGGCTTTATTTTAATGTTTGTTGCCATTCATGTATTTGTATTATTTCTGTAATTTTTAATTTTGTATATAAAAATTACATAAACAATGATTATAGACTATTGCTTATTTAAAATATTGTGATAATTTACCTTATAATAAGTTATATTGTAGTTTATGAGAATGAAAGTAAGATTTACCTTTTTAATCTTTTCATTTTATCTATCCCATTAGCTAAGAAAACTTTCCAGCTTGGACCTACGTCATATCACTGAATTGGATAATGAAACCGTGATGGAAATTGTCAAGAGGTGCAAAAACCTTAGCTCTCTCAATCTCTGTCTGAACTGGATCATAAATGACAGGTAACCACTGTAAAATCTTAAAAATACTTTTCAGAGGAAAATCATGTAGCAAATATTAATTGCTATTATAACAGGACATGTCAACTTTAAGTAAAATTGAATGCAACTGTTCCTTTTTAAATCGATATGCTTAAGTTTTGAAAACCACTTTGATCCTTTTTTTTTTTTTTTTTTTTTTTTTCGGGTCTGGGGATGGAACCCAGGGGCATTTGACCTCCGAGCTCCAACCCCTGCCCTACTTTTTATTATTATTTTTTAAATCGGGTCTCACTGAGTTGCAGAGGGCCTCACTAAGTATCTGAGGCTGCCTGCGAACCACGATCCTCCAGGTCACAGCCTCCCGAATGCTGGGATTACAAGCGTGCGCCACCACGCCCGGCTGATCCATATTTTTAATGTATCAGTTGCTTATAAGTGCAGCCAGGTTTTTATGTGCTTTAATATAAATGTGCACTAAACAATTATAACAACAGTAGTCTGTTAATTTTTTCTTTATTACCCATCCAGGATATATTGTTGTCTTTTTAATATTTTTTGTTGATTTTATTATTTATCAAGGAAAATGTTGGAGAAATTATCTCAAACAATATTAATTTAGACCTCCTCTTGATGATATTTTGTTCTTTGTATAATTTGTTTTGAGAATGAAAGTCATGCGAACAGTTTAGTACATAGTATAAAAATGTGTTAAGTCGGAAGTCTTATAAATAATGATAAACTCATTTTTCTTTTAACTATTCAATGAAAGATGAAAAAGATATAGGACAATTCTTGAAAGAATAATTAAATAACTGCAATAGTAGTACTGGCACTACTAATTAGTTTAGGTAAGTTTGTAAATATAGGCATGAGACAGGATTCTTGCCTAGTAATTTTTCAAGAAAAGTTTTTTTAAGGAAATGACACTAAAAATATTTTTGCTTTTAAAATAGAAGTTACTGTTTTAGCCAGGCATGGTGGCTCATCCTTGTAATCCTAGTACTTGGGAGACCGGGACAGGAGGATTGCAGGTTCATGGCTAACCTCAGCTCCTTAGTAAGAGCCTCAAAAACTTAGGGTGACCCTGTCAAAATAAAGAACAAAAATAGGGCTGGGGTGTAGCTCAAAGGTAGAATGCCTCTGGATTCCTTCCCCAGTAAGGCACCCCCCCCCAAAAAAAAAAGATACTGTTTTATCTAAAATTAAGAGTCTATTTTGGTTTAAATGTTTGGTTTGTTTTTTGGTGCTGGGGGTTGAACGCAAGGATGAGCTATGCTTCCAGCCCTATTTTACTCCTCTTCCTCCTCCTCCTCCTCCTCCTCCTCCTCCTCCTCCTCCTCCTCCTCCTTCTTCTTCTTCTTCTTCTTCTTCTTCTTCTTCTTTTGCATACTAGGGGTTCTACCTCCGAGCTATAACCCCAGTCCTATTTGTATTCTTTATTTTGTAACAGGGTCTCATTGAGTTGCAAAAGACCTTATTAAGTAGCTGAGGCTGGCCACAAACCCAGATCCTCCTGTCTCAGCCTCCCGAATTCTGGGATCACAAATATCTGCCACCACACCTGGCTTTACTTCTTATTTTGAAACAGAATCTCACTAAATTTTAAGGGCTTCACTAAGTAGATGAGATTGGCTGGAAACTTGCCATCGTCTTTTTCAGGCTACCAATTACTGGGACTACAAGCATGTGTCACCATAAGCAAATTTCATTTTTTTTTAAATTTAAAAATAAAATCATGTAGGCCCTCTGCTTACCAATTATAGAAAATTCTAGTGACATTTTCATAGATTATCCCAAATTATTCTTTAAGTTATGTGATAGCCTTGACTTGTTCCTTAGTAAAAAGAATATTTTTTTAGTATCGGTTTATTATTTATTTTCCATTTTAAATTCTTTATCTGCTATATAACTACATTGAATGTATGTATTAATGGGATGTTGTGTAATATTTCAATACATGGTAACATTACATAATGTTTATGTAAGCGATGATATATTTATATTCGCAAATATTTACCTATTTCTTCATGGTGAAAACATTTAAAACTCTTTCTTCTATATTTCTGAAATATATATAGTATTACTATCTATAGTCACCCTACTGTGCAGTAGTATATTAGAACTTCTTACTCTCAACTATAACTTACTACCCATGGACTTACCTCTTCTCCAGCCTTTGGTAATCACTGTAATTCTTTCAACTCCTATGAAAACTGCTTTTTACATTCACTTACACATGAGATAATGCAGTACCCATCTTTCTGTGTCTGGCTTACTTCACTCAACACAGTGATCTCCAGTTCCATTTCTATTGTTCCAAGTGGCTGGGTAGTGTTCCATTGTATATATGTGCATTGTTTATTATCCATTCATCAGTTTAAGAATATTTGTTATTTCCATTTCTTGTCTATTATTAATATGCTACAGTGAATGTGGAAATGCAGATGTCTCTTTGAAATATGGATGTACCTTCCTATGAATATATACCCATTAATGAGATTGCTGGATCATATGGTTGTACTAATTTTAATTTTTTGAGGAACTTCCAAACTGTGACTAAAATGGCTATTCCTACTGATATTCCAATGAATATTGTACAAAGACTCTCTTTTCCTCATGACTTTTTCAACACTTGTTATTTGCTTTTTCTTTGTTTGCTTCATAATAGTCTTTCTTATTGGAGTGAGATGACATTTCTTATGGTCTTGATTGACATTTCCCTGATAATTAGGTATATTGAGTTTTTAAAAAAATATATATGTTAACCATCACCATTTGTATATCTTTCTTTGAGAAATGTTTGTTTAGATCTTGTTTTGGTCCACTTAAAATTTTTTTTGTTGGTCCATTGTAGTCATACATCTTAATGGGGTACAAAATGGTAGAGGCAAACATGTACACATCACTCAGTTAGCCCTTACCCAATTCCCATCCCATTTCCTTTCCTTAAAATTGGGTATTTGTTTATTTTTTGCTTTTGAATTCTTTGAGTTACTTATATATTCTGATTATACAAGGAATTTTCAGTTTGATAATTGTGTAGTTTGTAAATATTTTATCCTGTTCATTAGGTTATTGTTTTACTCTGATGATTGTTTCCTTTACTGTGCAGAAGCTTTTGAGTTTAATGTGATCTTATTTGTCTAATTTTTTTTTTGTTTTTTGTGCTTTTGAGACCTTGTCCAAAACGTCCTCACCCATTTCAATGTCATGAAACACTTTATGTTTTCTTCTAGTAGTTTATAGTTTTATATCTAATGTTAAATCTTTAATTCCTAAACAAATTTTCTTTCCTTTTTTTTTTTTTGGCGGTTCTGAGGAGGGAACCTAGGGGCATTCTACCTCCAAGCTGCACCCCCAACCCTGTTTTTTATTTTTTTATTTTGAAACAGGGTTTCACTGAGTTGCAAAGGGCCTCACTATGTAGTAGCTGAAGCTGTCCTCGAACCGTGAACCTCCTGTCTCAGCCTCCCAAATGCTGGGATTACAAGCATGCGTCACTACACCCGACTTCAGTTCCTAAAAATTTTCTTATAAGCTGGGCGTGGTGGTGCACGCTTGTAATCCCTGCACTTGGGAGGCGGAGACAGGAGGATCGTGCTGGTTCAAAGCCAGCCATGCTGGCTTAAGAGACCCTTTGATCCTAAATATATGTTCTGCAGAGATCTGTTTGCAAGGAATGAAAGTATATTCCCAAATAAAAATATAAAATAGGTCTGGGAGTGTAGCCTGGAGAAGGGTTTCCAGGAACCCCGGTACTACCCCCCCCAAAAAAAAATCTTATAAAATATACTACCTTTTCAATTTTCCAAATTTTCTTGAAAAGCATACTAATGTAGCATAGAAGTATGATTATCATTTATAAAAAGTATTTATTACTTTTGAGTACTGTTCTTTAAAATAATTTTTCTCTATAACTTATATTCTCTATGTAGACAATTATATGACAACTTAAAATGATATTCAAAACCTTATATAACAAAATAAAATACATAAGTAAAAATTATCTTGTGTTTTCTTAGTATAACACTTCCTTAATATTGAGATGGCTTTCTAGTGATACACTGAATTAAGGGAGGAAACTCTTTCTGCAACAAAATGATTATATTCCACAACAATTTTCTGTATATCTCACTGTGTGGAAGAGTTGGTAATTGAAGAATACTGTAATTGTTAAGTAAGATGCATTGCACATATGATTACATGGATTATCTACTGAATAGGCATTTGAATAGGTTTCTAATATTTAAAGAATGTTGTTCCAGGGCTTCTAATCTTCAGAGGCTTATTTACCTAAACCTAGATAACTTATAAATGAAGCAGAGGGCAGCCCTTGCATTGCCTTTCTTTCCTTTGTTGGGTTTCGTGTACTCACACCTTCTACTGTTTCAATCATTTTTTCTCCCTGCTTAACTGTAATGGTTTTTTGGTGTTTGATCCTAAATATATGTTCTGCAGAGATTTGTTTGCAAGGAATGAAAGTGTATTTTTATGTTGTTAATGGAAAAGTTTGGATTAATTGAGAAAACATGCATTTTAATGAGGTTGAACAGTAGAGTTTTTAAGATCAGATTCTTTTAGGTTTTAATTACAGGACTAGCACTTATCCTGTGTACTGTAATAGAACTTTCAAACATTAAAACCCACTTTGCAGTATCATCTAAATTACTCATCTCATTGTTCTTGCCATACTGTATTACTAAGCTAAGTAATATTTGTAATTATATTGGTATAAATCTAGGGCTTCCCATCAGACTTAATTATAATTTTAGCACTTAGCTGAGATGGGTTAGTAACCTTTCATATAGAGGGCACTCAAATGCGCTAATGCATTTAGCCTATCAATTAGCTTCTGTTTTACATTTGTTCATTATTGTTATCCTTCAGTAAATCAAGAAACATTTATTAACCTTCTGCTAAATACTTGGTACTAGGCACCAGACTATGGGGCACTAAGACTCTACTGCTCTCAAAGGTTGCTCTCTTTAGGAGACATAAGCCTTCATGATTATAATGAGCCTCATAAGGATAGAAGGGAGGGAGGTAACCTTTATTATGCAGGTAATTGATAGGCACTTTACATGTGTTCTCATTTAAGCCTTTCAACATCATTTGTTCAGAGGAAGGTCACACTAGTCCTATTAAATTTAGACCATTTGACTTCTCTTTGGCTTTTTGAAAGATATATACTTTTTGTCATTTGTACAATAAAATATGAGTGAAGAAAAACAAGAAAATGTGAGTGGTTCATGAGCCACTTTTTCATTTGATATCTTGAAGTCACACACAACTGACATTGACATGTAGAATTCTTAGTTTTTGGTTTTGCTGAGCTCATTTTATTTTATTAATAGAAACTTTAGATAATATTTTCTTTTTTTCTTTTTTTTTTTTTGGTGGTACTGGGGTTCCTGGAAACCCTTCTACCTCCGGGCTACACTCCTAGACCTATTTTATATATTTTTTAAATTTGGAAACAGGGTCTTTTAAACCAGCACGGCTGGCTTTGAACCTGCACAATCCTCCTGTCTCTGCCTCCCCAGTGTGGGGATTACAAGTGTTCGCCACCATGCCTGACTAGATAAGATTTTCTAAATAAAATATATTTATTACAAGGGTCTTCCCTTGATGTTGCTGGTTTTAATAAAGGATTCTTCACATTAAGGTAAACTGTGATATTAGTCTCAGTTCTTTTTACCTGTGGTTTATTCTAGGTTTTTAAAGTTCTTATCTGTGAATATTGTTTTGAAGCTCAAAGTTCAAAAATAGGTAGTAACTGAAGGACTTTTCTGTATGCTTATAGTATCTATCAGTGTTTTGTGGTTCTGGAATTTATCTCGATGACTAAGACATGCTGTTCTTTATCTTTGTTTTTTCTAGAAGCACTTTTTGTGTTGGGGGAGTCAAGCAGCATATTTTCCTGTGTTCAGAAGGATGGCTTATTAGTTACTTGACATTTACCATTGCTTTTGAATACAAATAAAATCTAAATGTTTTATGAAAACAGAATACTGACTATTTCTATCAGTGATTTAAATTAAACATCTGGTTGTTATATTTCTTTCACTCTAAGTTTATTGAAGTATTTATTTATATTTGGTGTAAATCTTTTGCTCTTTTACACATATTTTTATGTTTGACAAAGTCCAAAAGCAGTATGTTTGGGTGTAAAAAGCTAATATGTGCTGGGTGTGCAATCCCAGTACTCAGGAGGCTGAGACAGGAGGATCGCAGATTTATAGCCAGCCTCAGCAGCTTAGACTGTCCACAACTTAGTGAGACTGTGTTTCAAATTAAAAGAATAAAATAGTGCTGGGGGTGTAGCTAATATGGAAAAAAGTTAATGGTATGAGCATCTTCATATCAATATGCTTTTAAGGCTTTTTTGTTCTTTTATGCTATTAAGAAGTAAAAGAAATCTAGCCAATTTTAATAAATCTTTATGAAAGCTATTTTTAAATTGAAATACACTATGAAAGAAGTAATATCCCCGTTTTCAATTTTTAACATTGTTCTTAGAAAAAAATTAGTCTGTCCTATGATCTGTATCCTCATTATAAAGTGATCATTTCATTGACAGTACACCAGGCTTGTTCATGAATTTGGAGAACATCATCATCTTCATTAATATTATTATTTAGAATTTTATTGGACCAGGTGTGGTGGTACACTCTTGTAATCCCAGTACTAAAGAGTCTGAGAGAGGACGATTGCATTTTTTAGGACAGTCTCAGCAAGTAGTAAGCCTTGCAAGACCCTGATTCCAAATAAAAATAAAATAGGGCTGGGATGGAGCTCGGAGGTAGAATGCTCTTGGGTTCAATTCCCAGTGCCACATACAAAAAAAATTTTTATTTGTACAGTATAATTTATACATCATAGTGAGATTCAACCTGATGCGTTCATATGTACACACACATCTGTTGGTGAGGTCCCCTTTTAATCCCATCCCTCTACCCACTTTCTTCTTTTTCCCTGTACATACTAGTAAGGTTTTTAGTGATACTTTTATAAATGTGCATAGTATTATTTATTCTATTTCCTTTTCAAACCTCTTTTTCGTTCTTTCCTCCTCCCTTCCCTGGTCTTTTCCCAGTATTCTACTGGTCTCTCTTTTGATTCAACTGGCTTTTTTTTGTTGTTGTTGTTGTGTTACTATTTTCCCTCTAGCATCCACAAACGAGAGGAAACATATGACCCTTGACTTTCTGAGACTAGCTGATCTCACTTAGCATAATATTCTCTAGAGCTATCTATTTTTCTGCAAATGACATAATTTTGTTTTTCTTTATGGCTTAGTGAAATTCCATTTTGTGCATTATACCACACTTTTAATCCATTCATCTATTGATGGACTCCTAGATTGGTTCCTTGGTTTGGCTATTGTAAGTTGTTCTGCTATAAACATGGGCATGCATGTATCACTCGAGTATTGTAACCTTAATTCTTTTGAAAAGATATTGAGAACATTATGTAATAATAGCACAAGAGAAATGAAAGATTTTCTAGCATCTAATAGCTAACATCTTAAATCATAATAAAGGCCAGTTTTTTCATTGCTAGAACAAAATATCTGAGACTGGGTATTATTTAAAGAAAAAAAGATTTGTTTAGCTTCCAGTTTTAGTGTCTGGAAGTCTAAGAGTGGCCCATGTGTTCTGCTGCTGCCCAGGCGCTCATGGTGGATGGTCTCTCTACTCTTTCTATCAACCAGACATGATCCACTCTTTCATATTATCTCTCTCTCTCCCAGTCAGTCTACAAACTCAATTCTATTTCACTGAGGCCCAGGACGTAGAGGTTTTGAAATATTTCACATTTTAATTCAAATAGTTCTTTTAAAATTAACTGATTAGATGTATAACAGATAATAAAGAGCTAAGTGGTCCACTTAAAATTAGTTTTTTTGGAGGGGGTTATTTTAGAGGCCATTACTGTAATCAATAGGTAGAATTTGCAGAGGGAAATGAAATTCAGCTTACAATAAGTTAAAATTATTATTTTCATTGATTAACTTCCAAAATAGAAAACTCTCGGTGTTCCAACAAGAGTGCTATTAAAGAATTTCTTGAATTGTTAAAAGGGTTGAACTAGTTCACTACACTCCTTTCAACTTTAATCCTGTGGTTTAAAATTATTTATTTATCTCAGTGCTGGGGATCACAGGGCCAAGCACACACTTCACCACTGAGCTACATCCCTGGCCCCTAAGGTTGTCTGTTGTACAATGAATTCATTGCTGGGGATTCGCATTTGATACATGACTCCTTTGTTTTTATTATTAAGAAAAAATCTCAATACTTTTTTTCCTATAGAAAAAAAAGCCCTTTTTAAGTCTTTTAGGTTTACTCACGTTAGCGTTATAGCCTGACAGATTGTTCCACTGCTCCCTTTAGTGAGACTGACAGCACATTGGCTCATGTAAAACTCAATGAGGATTTATATAACGATTTTTCTAACTCCCTTGATCTTCTTTGGATGTTTATTCTGTTTCTTCTTTCAAATTTCCGTTGATTCAATAAAAAACGGTGATATTTAGAAATAAAGTTCAGAAAGGATTTGAGCAGGTGTTGGTGATATAAAATATTTGCTGAGTGCCCATTGTGTTTTATTTCCAAGAATTGTTTTGTGAACATATGCTATATATTGTATTTATAAGTGTTCTAGGACTGGACAGTTAATCTACCATCTTTCAGTGAATGTCATGTCACAGTGGACTTAGAATTTTATTTCATTTCAATCCCCTAATATTACTTAATTCTCCTAGAGACTGAGGTTTAAAGATTGCCCCAGGGGGACAAACCTATCCATTAAATCCAGCAGGCACAGTTGAATCTGAGTTTGAGCATATTTTGCTTTCTATTAAAGTTAAGTGGTCTGGAGGAGAGCAATACTTTTCACCTTGGAGTATTGAGTGTGGAGTTTTGAGCTATTTTCTCCTGTAAAAGCTTGAAAACTTGGAAATAAAATTGAAGCAAAAATAATGCTGACTATTGATGGACATGGTGGTTCTCTGCTATAGTCCCAGCTATTTGGGAGGTAAGGCAGGGAGATCACTTGAGTCCAGGAATTTGGGGCCAGCCTGGGTAACATAGGAAGACTCTGACTCTTAAGATATAATAATAATAATAATAATAATAATAATAATAAATATAATAGTAGTAGTAGTAATAGTAGTAATGATAACAATTGGAGCAACTTCATGGTGTTATTTATAGCAGCACTGTTACTATTTAGAATGTGGAGCAGTATGTCTACATACTTTTGGTGCTTAATAATGTGGCTGATCTAGTTAGGTATAACTTTAAAAAAACTGAATTTGTCTTATTTCTATAATCCATTGAATAGTTTGGTGTATGTTATATGAATGTATATATCATGTTTGGCAAAGAGCATAAAGAAATATATTTTACTGAGTTCTGGGAGGAATGAATCAGAAAGGCATCTTTTTTGGGCAAGTGGTGCTAGTTTGAGGTAGGCATATTTTCTCATTGTCTAACAGTAACATATTCACAGTTATACGACCATCCTTAGAAGGATACTGTGATATTAGAGTAACTTATGTTCTGGCCCCAAATTCCTGGGCTCAAGTGATCTTCCTGCCTTAGCTCCCAAATAGCTAGGGCTATAGCTACAAAAGTGATGTCTTCTGTGTCCTTCCATCCATTAACCTTTCTCTTTAAAACTGTAATGGGTTTTATAGTGTTAGTGAGGTCAGAGTATCTAGTAGTTCCCCACTCCTTTTCATTTTTTCTCAAGCAAGGGCAATAATAATAGCTACCACTTATTACAGTCTGTACCAGACACTGTGCTAAGTCCTTACATATATTTTTTCTTGCATTTCTTCAAAAATATTGAGAAAGGAATTATTAACCTCACTTTCAGAAAAAGGAATCAAGGCTCAGAGATGTCAGGCAGCTCACAGCACGTGGAGGCAGCACCGGAGCCCACTGTCCTGTGCCTTCAAAGTGCAAACTCTGACCAGTAGTGCATATCACCTCCTGGTACCTGATTCTCCTCTAGATCTCAAGATCAAGTCCTGGTTTTCCCTTGACAGTCCCATTCCATGCCCATTGCCTTAGTATTCTGTCAAGTTTAGCATTTGTTCTGTTCCCTTCTGAGTTCCAGAATATCCTGGTTTGGATGGTGATTGATGCTTGATAGTTCTGGACATTAATAGTGTGTTATTGTCTCTCTTTTCTTTAGGGTATCTAAAAAGTGATGAGTTCTGAATTTTCCCCCCCTTTGTTTAGTACTAGGAGTTGAACCCAGGTGCATTCTACCTCTGAGTTTTATCCCTACCCCTTATTATTTTTTTATTTTGAAACAGGGTCTTGCTTAGTTACAGAGGCTGGCCTTGAATCTCCGATCCTTTTGTCTCAGCCTCCTAGGTAGTGGGATTACAATTATACACCACCATGCCTGGCCAAGTTTTGGATATTTTACTAACATATTCATAGTTGTAGATTTTTAAACAGCTTATTTTATAACAAAAATAAAAAATTTAAGCAATTTCATTCGTAAACATTCCTCATTTCTTATAAAGTTCTTGAGGAAAAGTAGAAAGTCTTCACTATTTTTGTGTCCTGTACCATACCTGACTCAGAATTTCACATATAAAGTTTGGTCTCAGAATATGGTCTCAAAATTTCACATAGGAATTTTGAAGTGGTATTTATTTTACAAATACTTCATTCTTTGTGAGTATTCTGTGTAATTATAGCAAGTAATTAATTATTTCCAGTTCAAAGAGAATTCTGGATATGTACTTTGATTAAGTTCTCTTTAAGTTAAAAAGAAAAACTTTAATTTTCTTGACTGTTTCAGTACCTTTGATAAGAACTCATTTTCATAACTAATCTTTATACTTTTCCTTGTATGTGTGATTATTTTCAAATAACAAGTAATATTTTTCTGCAAAAGTTATCTGATAAAATGATTTGTATATTTATTCTCAGATGGGATTCTTAGTTATTTGAATTTTAAGGATTTTTTTTCAGTTTTATAGTAATAATAATGGCTATTAGTTCTGATATCAGCTCTTTCATTATTTGTAGTGACTAATATAATTTTAAGGTACTATTAATTGGCATGTAACCCCAGAGTATTTAACCTTGTAAAATCACTTGAAAGGAAAATATGCTATGCATATATCTTGACTTGCTTTATTTTTTAACTCCATTTCTAGAGATTGGAGGGAAACTGGATTTGAGGGGAATGAGTTTGGTTTATTGATTCTCCATGTTCATATTATTTTGTCCACTAGAATAAAATGAATTTTTATTATAGTCCTAACATGTAATGATAATTTAAATTTCTACATTTTATTTGGTATTTAATACGCAATAATGTATAAGTGAACATTTCTACAAATAAGAACCAAAATAGCTTTTATCATGTTACAGATATTCCTGGATGTCCTACTCTAAATACTGCTACTAGTTTTGTGTTTTTTAAGACAATATAAGGCTGAATAAAGAAATACAGAGAACATTTACAAGATATATACATACATATATTACATACATGTTTTAATAATTCTGAAGATTAAACCCAGGGCCTTATGCATAATAAGCACATTCTATACTACTAAGATTCCCTTCTCACCAAGTTTGCAAGATTTTAAAAGAAAGATGTTATGAAATCAGAATTCATGACTAAATTAGGAGAAAGAATGGATATATTTATATGATGATGAATTCAGTATTTAAGCCCATGGCTTTGCAGGCTTCCTAACCTCCAATCTATTTTTATTTTGTCAACTTGAAGTACATTTCTTGTTTATTGATGAGGATTCGAGTTTATTGATGGCTTGGATTAATTTTACCATCTCTCCCACCCCCAACTGCTTCCAGGAGTTTCTTTTTCTTAATTTCCAAACTAGAAATGGTAATTAAAATGACTCATTATTGTCAACATTTTCAAATGTATGATAAATGAAGCCCAGTAGATAGTGAAAATATGGGAAAGGTGATTAAATCTGACAATTTCTTGCAAAGACTTGAGATGATAAATATCTCCTGTGATTAGTTATTAATTTAGTGCAAGGGATTTTCCTTCAGCCTAAAATATTTTATCAACAGTGGCATGAAGTATTTCAGAGGTGGGTAAACACATGTTTAACTAGAGAAGAAATTGCTGGAACTTGATTGGTAATAATTAAAAATGGCAGGCCTGAAACGCATGTACCTGGGCCATTTTCTATATGACAGTCCTTTCAGAAATTAAGAAAGGGAGGTATTTCCTGAGGACATGAAGAATGACAGAATACTTTTAGCTTGAACCATTATGCCTTTTGAAAATGGAAAGGTTTGATGTATACCATTTCTCAACTAATAACATATTTAATTTAAAGCAATATGAAATTACTCTTCACATACTGAAATATGAAAAAGCAAACTTTTACATTAGCAATTAGAGCTGCACTGTTACTAAAAATTTATCTTAAAACAGATATGAATTGCTTTATACTTAAAGAAAAGATGAAATAGTTCATGTGGTTGTCATGCAGTGCTGTATCACATTACTCTAGCTTAATTCGTGGCACATTGCTCCATTGGTGGCATATGTCACTGTGTGGCATGGCCACGTGAGCTTTTGTTTATGAGACTCTCTTGTAAAGAGATCCTGTGTCTTCATCTTTGACCCCCTACCTTCAGCCCCCCCCCCATAGCTTGCACAGGAAAGTAATTTAATGAGACTAATAATTTAATGTGCATTGAGAGAATTATACATGTTTTGTTGCTTTTGTAGAATAAATAAATCTGCTTTTTAAATTCGGCCTGAATTTTGGCTATAATCCACACAATTGGCTCAAATGACCTTACTTCCAGATTTATTTCTGAATAAAGCTGATGGCTAATAAAGATTTCATGTCATTGTCTAGATTCAGATAGAGAGAGCTTGCTTTATATATTGCATGTTATTTATCTGAGTGCCATAGTATCATTTTTTTTTTAACAACAATAAGGATTCTAATGTTCATTCACTGGGTTTCACCCTTTTATTAGGGACTTTGGAATACTTTCAAATGAAGAACTAGAAACTTCACTTGCCTTCTAAAGTGTGTTAATTGAAAAGAGGCACAGGAGATAGTTACAGTATTTATTCTGCTTTTTGGTAGGAAAATATGGCTAACTGAAAAAGAATGTTGCAAGTTTTTTTTTTTAGTGGTTCATGTAGTACTTTAGTATTTGGCTAATTGCTACTGTGAACCTAAACATACTGATTAAGGCCAGGTTCACATGAGAACAATTATCTGGTTAATTGCTCTGGTGCAAAAATAGGCTAAAATATCCTAAGAACATCAAGTTGTGAAAGCACCGGCTGGAGTTTCAGAACTACCAGGCATACCACTGCAAATCACATCAGCCAAGCAATTAATTTAGGCTAATTGCTTTTCTGTTTGTTCAGGATGCTCTTTGGAACTATCCTGAAATCCTGGCAATTAAGATTAGTAAGCAATATAATTAAAAATGTTAGAATTATCACCATTTTTCAAAAGTAATAACTATTCCATATAAGTTTTTATAGTATAGCTGTTACCCATTTAACACTTTGAAATAATTAAACCATAAGGTTACTTTAGACATTTATAATATTTCTTTAAAAATACGTTGAGAAATAGATTACCTACTCCTGAACTGATTTACTTTTAATCCCTGATTATTACCTAGGATTATCTAACTTTAGTAATTCATGCCAAGATGTCTTGGTCTATATAAAGAGACATAGTAGCCGCCAAACATGACAATGGCTAATGACATTTTTTAGATTAATGCTATTTGGCTACATGTAACATAATCAGAAATTTAAAATGGCATTCTTTACATTATTGAGGTGTTCCTTGGTATTGAGTATTATAATTTTTCTAGTGCCAGTTTGTTTAAAGTTGAATACTGCTGGATATGGCGGCACACACTTGTAATCCTCGCACTTGGGAGGCTGAGACGGGAGGATCGCACAGGTTCAAAGCCAGCCTCAGCTACTTAGTGAGGCTCTCAGCAACTTAGTGAGACCCTGTTTCCAAATAAAGTATCAAATAGGTCTGGGAGGATAGCCCAGGGGTAGAAAAGCCCCTGGGTTCCACTCTCAGTACCACAAAAATAAATAAATAAATAAATAAATAAATAAATAAATAAAGTTGAATACTACTTTAGTTTCCAGGAGTTCCTCTATGAAGCAATGCTATAACATATTGATCTTTGAAAATATGCATTGAAACAGCAGAGCAGTGTTAACTCCATTTTCAGGGAAAGGTAAGCTAGTACTTTCTTTTGCCCTTCAAAACTTAAATTCTGTCCAGGCATGGTTGTACATGCCTATAATCCCAGTACTTGGAAGGCTGAGACAGGAGGATCACAGGTATGAGGACAACCTCAGCAAGTAGTGAAACTCTCATCAACCTAGCAAGACCCTGTTTCAAAATAAAAATAAAATAGGGCTGGAGGGGTAGCTCAGAGTTCAATGCCCAGCTGCTGAGTTCAATGCCCAGCACCTCCCCAAACCAAAATAAAACAAAAACAAAACTTGAATTCTGCAATTATCTGTTTAAAGGTATTATAAAAGTTCATCTCTGTTTTGCAGACTATAGAAGATTATGGAATATAGTGACAGTTTCCTCCACTTACATTTCCTTTCTTGTGTGTGTGTGTGTGTGTGTGTGTGTGTGTGTGTGTGTGTGTGTGTGTGCATTGTGTGTGTGTGCCTATTTTTCCACTAAATAGAGTGTGTCCCCTAACCCGTGCACCTGGGCTGACTTTGTGACTTGCCTTGACCAATAGGATATAGAGGAGATTATGTTGTGGGATTTCCAAGCTTTAGTTTTAACTTCTCTTCTTGCCTCTTTGGAATCAGGCCCTCTATATGCAAATAAGCCCACCACAGGCTCTGAGGGTGAGAGACCATATAAAGATAGAAGTCTAGCCAATAATCAGGACCAGCTGTCTAAAGTGTGAGTGAGGCCATCTTAGACCAGCCAGCCTCATAGACCACCCAGGCTGTCAAACCTTCAGATTCCTTTTAGTCTTTTGTAAGGAGACTAGCAAAAATTCAACTGCTCCCAGTTCAAATCACTGACCCACAGAGTTATGAGCAAATAAAAGCGGTGTTTTTAAAGATGCTAAGTTTTTGTGTGGCCTGTTATGCAGCAATTTGTGACTAAAATACTGACTTTGTGCCTGCCATAGGCTGAGAATTTTATATTAAATCAGGCAAAGTGTTAAGAGTTTTTCATTTATTATTTAATTATTATATCAAGTATATAACATCTGTACAGATATAAGTGTATTATATATAAATATATGATTATGCTCTAGATGAGATAAAATAAGACAAAGAGGAATAGTGTCTTTCTGAAGATCCCAGCTAGTGTGTACAGGAGTAAGTACAGCAGATCTTTCTGACCTCAAAGTCCCTGTACTTTACTAGCTATCAAATTGCCTCTAACAGCTTATTCTAAGTTTAAAAATACAGTTGGTTAGTCAGGCAAGGTGGCACATGCTTGAAATCCCAGTACTAGGAGGCTGAGACAGGAGGGTCAGGCAGGTTTGAAGCCAGCCTCAGCTACTTAGTGAAGTTCTCAGCAACTTAACTTAATGAGACCCTGTTTCCAAATAAAATATGAAAAATAGTTCTGGGAGTGTAGCCTGAAGGTAGAAAGTCCCTGGGTTCCATCCCCAATTGGGTCTTTTAAACACAAATACTAGCTAAATAGCATTACAGTATTGTTATAGCAAAATAAATATTATCAAATAAACATTACTATTTGTAGTTTCTAATGTTACTACTTAATCTTGAGTATTCATGTGATAATACATGGGTAGAGAGGTGGTCCTCTGGTCTCATAAAGGCCTTAGTCTAAAAGGTATAGTGTGAAAATGTTTTAAAAATATTTATGAAAAGTATTTTTTGGTGTTCTACAGTATTAAAATCTATCTTTTTATTGTCACATTAGGGAGGAATGAAGAGGAGAACAGAGACCTTCCCTTGGAATAGTTGTCCGAGGCATAGTTACTATTGTATTTTGCATTTCCTCTATGCCTTCCAATAATAAATCTAGCAGGGACATAACATATATATATATATATATATATATATATATATATATATATATATGTCTATGGGTAATAATTGTACTAACATGTGCCCTCAAGTCCCACAAATAGAACTGGGAATCTTTTCATTTTTGAAATGCTTTTATTTTCATTATTACCTTGACTACCATAGACCAGTTACCATTAGTAGGTGATTTTAACATATATATAATTGCCCACCTTACCACTTACAACAGCAGCACAAATCAGTCCTGCCTCAGGGTTTTATTGCCTGTTGAATAAAGCCTCAGAGCATTTCCTCCATGATTTATTATAGCATTTTGAGATCTAATTTCATTTGGAAAATAGTTTCTATTTTCTCTTAACTGGGATTTAAACTAAATTCCTATTTTGTGTATTGATCTCATCTTTTTCATTAATAATTATCAATGTATTTTAATATTTTATTGTATTGCACATATTACACATACACACAAATATTTTGATATGTATGAATATATATGTATATGTTGAGATTCCTTTTTGGGGGAGAGAAGGGGAGAGTAAATTAAATTTTATTTATTAATTTTAGTTAAAATATACTCAGATGATAAATTTTTTAGAACATTATTTTATGATAGCATTAGACTTACAACTATATACAGAAATTGTGATTTTTTTCCATAGTCCTGAGCTCTTACCTGGAAGCTAAGTAAATGCTTATTGATTAATTGATTTAATGGCAGTCAAATCCAGTGAAGATAAGTTTGTGATCAGAGTAGGAGGGGAAAAAAGGAACCATTGAAGTTGGATAAGAAACAGAGAACATTAAAATAAGCTACTCAAAATTCAGGTTCTAGCCAGGTCTGGTGGTATATACTGATAATCCCAATATTTGGGAGGCTGCAAGTTTGAGGCCAGCTTTGACATCCCTTAGTGAGACCCTGTTTCAAAATAAACAAAAAAAATGGCTGGGGGTGTAGTTCAGAGATAGAAAGCCTCTGAGTTTAATCCCCAATAATCTCCACCTCCCCCCATATTCAAGTTTATTTAAAATGTTTAAGCACATCTTTTAAAATGCTCTGTAAATGTAATTGAAGAGTTAAGGAGGCACGCCCTGAAATCCTTAACATATAATGGCAGTTTATGTGTGAGGCACATGGATGCAATTTTAATCTAACTGACAATATGTTAACCTTATTGGATTAAAAAAAAAACACCTGAATATAGACAGGCAGAAAAATTCCAGAGAAACATGATAGTCTTGTGACAGAAATGTATTTAGAAGAGAGATGCCAAAATATTTCAAAACAATACCTTGACTTTTTTTTCATTAAATTTGATAATGAATTTGAAAAAAGTTGTTTTCGGTAACATTCCTTTATGCAAATTTCTGTATATTTGTGAGATGACTATCTTTGAGGAAATACGTATTACTTTATAGTTAATATTTTATATATTATGATCCCAGTAGAATTAGAAACTTTCAGTAATTTTTCTTTGAATAGATGCCTATCTTTTTGTTTTCATGATTTTTTCTTTCACAAGTTTATTCACAGTACTCAGACATCATTATGTTATGGAAAAGCTTTTTTCCATGTTACCTCTTGGCAGCCATCCATCTCCAAGTAGGACATAACAGGGAAGCTTGTTAGAGGGGAGAGTTATAAAGTATTACCAGGCAGGCCCTGACAGACATTTAGACATCCACACAGACAAGGATGCTACTCAGTGTCGTCTCCCATCGTGAAAAATGTAACTGTTTAAATAGGGACAAGGTCGCGTTAACTTTACCGTGCTCTGCTCCTATTATGCATTGCAGGTGCATTCATTTTCCTTGTGATTCTTTTTGCACTGACAGTATTTTTCTAATGTTTGATTTCAGTGGTTCTATTTATCTTTACTAAAATGTCGCTATTGGTTGTTTTCTAAATTTCTATCCTCTAAATAGGTACTATATGTGAACATTGCATTTGGTAGAGATTCAGAATTTGTGATGATTCATACTGAACTTGGCTTGGGGGTATGAATGAGGGAGAATACAGAATAATCACCCAAAGCAGCAGAAAATCCTAAAATGCAACTCACTATGTTTTATTAATGCTAATATTGGCATCAATTTCAGTTCAGCTGGCTGTTGGAAGAATGATGTCTTATAAGAATTTAGTTGGGGCAAACTGGATAGGCCTAAACTTGGACAGTGCTTAACCTTCAAAACAGTTAATCCTCAGGCAGGTAATGAAAAGTCTATACACTTTTTTTTTTTTTTTTTTTTTTTTTTTTTTTTTTTTGCGGGTCTGGGGATGGAACCCAGGGGCATTCGACCTCCAAGCTATAGCCCCTGCCCTACTTTTTATTCTTTAAATTGAAACCGGGTCTCACTGAGTTACAGAGGGCCTCACCAAGTAGCTGAGGCTGTCCGCGAACTGTGATCCTCTGGTCTCAGCCTCCTGAATGCTGGGATTACAAGTGTGCGTCACCATGCCCGGCATGTACATGTGTTATTTTTGAACGTTTTATTAAGGCTATTATTTAAAATGAACCAGTCATATACAAATGAAAATTCTAGAAAATAAAATATATTCTGTTCATCAGTAATGAGTCATTTATTTCAATAATAGAGCCAGGTCCATTTTTAATAAAAATCCCAAGACTTAGTGTAAAACTTATTTTCTCAGTGAGACCACACCCCCCTTTTAATTTCAGAAGAATAGACTCAACCTAACTGGGTTGAGTTTAAGTGTTTGTATAAGTGGAACTTACTTTCCAAGAGTGTGAAGTGGGAAAATCAATACCTTTTGACAATTTTAAGTTCAGCAAAGAGTAAATTTTTATTAAATTTCTTTTTAATTTTCAGTGACTACTTTTGACATTCACAAATTATGCCATTCATTTTGACATGCAAATGAGAAAATGAATAACTTTTAGATTCAGATCTGAAAAGCTCCTCACAGGTGCTCAGACACGCCGCCTCCTGTCTTCCCATTTCTCCTTTCCCAGGAACAACAGTCTGATCTCTGAAAGTCATTTTCCCAAGCTTTTGTAAAAAGAGTCTTTCTTTCCCTTTCGATCCAATAAAGAGCATTTGCTTCTTTGCTGATTTTTTTTTTCTCCCCTTTAAGTTGTGTCTTCTCTTTCTTAAAGCTGTGATATGTTTAGTTGCTTGTGGATAGTCACTGATGACATTTTCTCTGGTAATTTTTTTCCTTTTTAATTTGAATCTTCTCTTTCTTAAACCTATAGAATATTTTCCTTTATTGTTGTCAGTATCACTGATGACATTTTCATCTGATTCCTGACATATTCATTTTATAAAACATGGCATTGTGAGGAGTTTTTGGTCAGTGACATTTTGGCAAACACTTGCCAGTGGCCACTAGAGAAGGTCAGTTCAACTCAGAGTTTGGAAATAAATTACCCTGAAAGGCTTCTCTGAATGCTAATGAATTGAGCTTACACTGGGAGTTGAGAGACTGTGTGTGTGTGTGTGTGTGTGTGTGTGTGTGTGTGTGTGTGTGTTTTATTTGTTTATTCCAAAAAAATTTTTTATTGAGACATCCACTATATAACCTTGATAAACTTAAGTTCTCTTTTATGATTGGGGTAATGAGATCCCACCTTAGTAAAATGTTTGGAGGTTTAATCATGTTTCAAAAGCACCTTGAGCATGAATCGTTAGTTCATTATTAGAATGGTGTCTTGGGTGGCACCATCCATCATCGATACTTTATCACCGTCATAGCCTTGTGGCTTTCTGCAAATTGACAGTAGAAGTCTTAAATCAAACTTTGTAAAGACACTAGAAGATTCTTGAAGGTTACTTATTGCTTAACATATGGCAACACGGAAGTGTTCATAATTATTTGAAGAAAATAAGGCAATTATTGTGTCCTTGTCATGTGTTTTCATAAGCCTTCCTCATTTTCAGATTAATGGACAGAGTGCATTCAGGTTCACAACTAATGTTCATGATGTACATTAAGAAACATATCAAAGTCAACCACTAATCCAAACATGAGAAGGAGGGGGGGGGAGGGAATGCAGCGGGAATTGGGTCAGGGCTAATTGTATGATGTGTGCATGTATGTCTCCACCATCTTGTACTCCATTAAGATGTATGACTACAATGCACCAATAAAAAGTTTTAAAAAAAGCCAGTGTTTCATGTTTTCATAAAATTAGATGTCTCCTTTGCATGTTTTCTCTCATATGTGGATGGTAGAAAAAAAGAAGGATATTCATGAAAATAGGAGAGAGACCCGTAGAGTAGTGGAGGAGGAATGAAGCAAGGAAAAGGGAGATATGGGCAAGGAAACAGACCAAATAATGTTAAGTGCGTATATGAATATATCACTGGGAGTCTACCATGAACAACAGTACACCAATAAAAATAAGTAAATAAGAAAATATATCCCTCAATATATAGTTACTTTTGTGAAATGTTATTTTCTCAGAATTTCCTTCCAAATATATTTTAATGAGTCAGATTTTTTACAATATATTTTCTCTATACATACATTATCAAAATGGATTAGTAAATGAAATTAAATTCGAAATATCCCAGTAAGCATAGTTTTTTATTTCTAATTTCTAGTTCAGTTGAGAAAATGAACCATTTACTTTGAATATTTCTATGCAATTGTGAGTTCGGTGTATTCTGCGAATCTTAGAATCTGGTCAGAAGCCCTGTCAAAGGACAGCTTTTCAAGCCTTCTTCACTGCATGTAGTTCATTGTTTGGGTTTTTTTTTTTTTTCACCTTCTTCCTACTTTTTTAATCACCTGGGTTAACAGACTAAATCACATTCTGAATATCTGATACTTGAAATGCTTCTTATAACTAAAAGATCAGAACTTTCTTAAATCATTTTTAAAATCAGATTAGTTATTCTCAGTTTAAAAAAAAAAGACTACAACACATCTCCTTGATTCTAGAGCTTGGGGAGAGGTATGAGAGATTTTAGCATACCGAGACACCTCCCTGGAGTGTGTGTTTTGTTGGAGTGGAGGGGCAGGACACAGTGGACTGCCATGGGGCAAACTGCTAGAGGGAAGACACTGGAAGATGCTGATTTCCCTTTGCTCTGTCTTGGTCTATTTTTCCAGGCCTGTGGCTTGCGGGTTTATTACAATGCTAATGATGTTTTTTTTAAATTTTTATTGGCAGCTCTCCAGATTTGATTATTGGTACATCTGAATAACAGTGGAATGCAACATCAAAGTCTCACTTGACTCTTTGCTTAGATATTTGCCATAGCAAGATAAATACCACAGTGTCAGATAGATCATATGTATTTTTATAAATCTCTATGGAATGAAATGTTTTAAGGATACTGTCAGCTTCTTGGAAATGAGCTGTTAGGGGGACAGTGAGGTGTTTGATGTGGTTTTTCCTGAGGATACTGTATTATCCCATTCTCTAAAGCATAGTCATAGTTTCAATAACTGGTACTTAAGTGTGTTTGGGGATTTCTACTGTTGTTTCCATTTCCTGGGCATTGTTATTTCCTATTCTGTACAACTGATTAAAGTGTAGACTGATAAACTGCAGAATAACCCCTTCATGAGTACCAGGGAAGGTGGAGCTTTTATGTTCATTCCTGCTGTATCTGAAAATTTCAGTCACAGACTTGTAGAATTGTAAAGAACCGAGGTCATTCCTTCTAACTCCTTCATTTCACAGTTTTAAAGCTTAGGCTGAAAGATAATTGGTGACCTGTCCAGGTTCATGCTACTAGTTAGTGGCAGAAGTGGATCCTGAATGCTGCTGCTTCCCCTGGACGTAAGGAACTTAATCCAGAGTCTCCCTTGCTTTTCTTGACCACCTGCTTTTCTGCTACCTACACTCAGTTGCTATCATGGTCTGGAATCAACTGTATTCTCTCTGGATCATGGGCTTTTGCATTTCTCTTATGCTCCTTGGAATGGCAAAACAAACCCCACATGGTAGGATTTTAGTAAATATTTTAGAAAAGAAAATCAAGACTGCCTAAAACCCCACTATCCAGAGATCTTTGCTGTTTGTTTTGATGACCATCTTTTTAGAAATCCATATGTCTTCATGTGTAATTTCCTCATTTTTTGGTAGAATTACAGTCTATAATATTTTGCAGTTTGTGTCAATCACTCAGTAATATGCTATGAACTTCTTTTGTCTTGTAATAAGTACTTGTGCCGCCATTTCTAATTTTCAATGGTAAGATTTTACTTCAATATGTTTAACCAGTCTCATTACTAGGCATTCCAATTATTTTAAATAATATTTTTCTATAAGTAACGATATGAGGAACATCATTATACCTATATATTCATACTTTCATATTTGTCTTTTATGAATTAAATTATTGAGATTGAATTTCTACATCAAGGACATACATATATGTTTATACATCTTGTTTAATTTTCTATAGAAGCATTATATCAATATATACTTCCACATTTTTATAAAAGAGTGTGTATTTCTTCATAACTATACCTATTCTGGATGCTATCATCAATTATTTTGAAGTGCTTAAAAATGACACTGGGCCGGGCGTGGTGGCACACACTTGTAATCCCAGCATTCAGGATGCAGAGACCGGATGATCGTGGTTCGTGGACAGTCTCAGCTATTTAGTGAGGCCCTTCGCAACTCAGCGAGACCTTGTTTCAAAAATAAAAAAGACTAAAAGAATAGGGCTGGGGGGTGTAGCCCAGAGGTACAATGCCCCTGGGTTCCATCCCTCGTACCGCCAAAAAAAAAGAAGACATTGGGCTGGAATTGTATCTCAGTGGTAGATCCTATGTTTAGCATAGGATCTTAGTACTGGGTCAGGGTGGGGGAGAGGAGATATTAAGATATAAGATTGAAAAAAAACTTAGAATAAATTATTTAGACACTGTATTTTTCATTAAGAGAGAATATCATACAGTGGTTTTGGTCATGGGTGTCAAAATGCTTAGACTCTACCACTTTTTACCTGTTTGTCATTGGGCAAGTACTTAATATCCCTGAGTCTCGTTTCTTATCTATAAAGTAAGATAAAACACAATGGTATTATCAGTCAGTGTCCACTGATTTCTTATCTGAAATTTATAGCACACAATGTCAGAAAGAAATGTGAGGCATTATAACAAGTCCTCAAGAAGATCTGCCATATACTAGAAGAAGTAAGGTATAAACAAATGAAAATCACACAATCAAATGACAGAACTGCAGCAGGCTTGGACTAGGTCCTTATCAATTGTCAAATGAGTTGTGTATTGATGAAACAGCCCGAGGAAGGGCAATGCTGAGGCTTGCTCTACTGTCTCATGTCCTTACAAGGACAAGCCCTCTTCTGATTTTGAGTAGTTCTATGACTCAGTTGGTACAGCACAGTTCTGGTTTGTGTCTGGCCTAATGTCATGTTTGGATGATAAATTATACAGTTATCTTATTTCTGGTTGGTATCTTCTTACTATGGATGTCATTGTGGTGATACTATGATGCCAAATTCCTCCTTTGGCCTGGGAGCTGTTCTGATTATTTAAAGTATCTTTGCAGCTGGGTTTGGTGGCTCATGTCTCTAATCCAAGTACTGGGGAGGCTGAGACAGGAGGATCACAGGTTTGAAGCCAGCCTTAGCAATTTAGGAATATTCTCAGAACCAGGGTTCAGGAGCCAGACTTGCTCTTTTTATAACAACACATGTTCTCTCCTAACCAGAGTTTTGCAAACTTGACCTAACCACCTCTGACTGGACCCCACCTCTTAAAAGGCCCGCATTTCAACACCACCATACTGGGAACCAAGCTTCCAGCACATGAACTTTTAGGGGACATACTCGGTCCATATTCAGATCAAGAGAACAGTTTTTATAGGTGCTTAGAGGAAAGCTCATGCTTGGCTATTAATTACTGCTTATAAATATTAGAAGAGAAAAATCTGAAAAAATTGTTTACTTCCAGATTTTAGGTAATTTGGCATGTTACATCAAGTTAAGCAATTGAAACTTTATTTTTCTGTAACCAACGGGAGAAACATTTCAGGCAATTAGATAGAAAACTTTATTTTTTTGGGGGGGGGCATTCTACCACCAAGCTACATCCCCAGCCCCATTTTTTTAAACTCTTTATTTTGAAACAGGGTTTCACTAAAGTCACAGAGGGCCTCACTAAGTAGCTGAGGCTGGCTATGACCCTGCAATCCTTTTATCTCAGCCTTTCAAGTACTGGGATTACAATTGTACACCACCATGCCTGGCCAGAAAGCTTTAAATTAACAAATAAAACAAATTTAGTCTTAGAGTTCTAACATATGATTTGCATACAGATATGCTTGTAATACTGAATATGTTTTGACCAATATGTAGTTATCCATATCTTCAGTATGTATTTTAAAAAATGTTTTAAAGTCCTATATTATTGACATCTTAACCCAGTTTCCACTACGTGATTGTCAGTTGGACCTTCTTGTCTACTTTCCTTGAATTTGATGTCATGATAAAACATTTAAAGGATTGAGACCTTAGTTTTTGAATTATGAATAATTAGTAAGGAAGAATATTCAGACAGAGAAGTTGACTCTGATGAGCCCTGGCAAAAATGAAACATTTAAAACTCTTTCATTATAACTGTACTTTAATTAGATATCATCAAATAGCAGAGGGAAATGCTTGTCGCACTTGGATTTATTATGTAGGGAACTCGTGCTCTGAATCATAATAGGCCTGGATGATTTTTTTCCTGATCTAGTTGAAAGCATTATAAAGTAAGTGTTTGATACTAACTTGCATTCCCTTTTTAAAAGAATTATTATGTGCCAAGTCCTGTGCTTACTGTCCGTGATATATAACTGAATCAGAAATGGACTCTACACTGAGAGGTTAACATGTAGAGTGAGTAGCTGCTTGGGAGTTTAAAAACCTTCCTACAAATCATTACAAAATAAAAGCAGCAGCCAGTAACATTTCTATGGCACTGACTTTGCTTTACATATATTAAATTTCCAACAATAATGTGAAGAAAATGCTACTATTATTCCTATCTTTCAAATAAAGGAACCAAGGAATAAGGGATTGAGTAACTTGTCTAGTGTCACAAAGGTAGTATACAGTTTCCTATTACAAGTGAACACTTGTGAGAATTATTGGCATTCCTGTTTTGTGTTTGATAAACACTATGCGAAATAGTTGCATGACTGAACCAAGAAAATGTGAGAGAAAATAACTGAATATAATTTCATTTTTTATTCATTTACTAGATATTTATTGAGTACCTACCCAGGCCAGATATTTACGATAGGAGTAAGTAGAACATTGCGGCTTCTTCCTTCACTGAATTTATAGTTTAGCAATATTTGCCTCTGATATAGTTAGAAAATTTCTGGCTAATTGCATTCACACTTTTGCCACTTTTTGTTTTCATTATTTTTACTCATCCTTATTAGTCTGCTGAGCACAGTTTGAAACCTTATTTGCTGCTCTTATAATTAATGATTGCCAATTTGCATGTCTGGAAAATTTTTAATTACTGTGTATTGTATTTTTATATAACCTGGATTTTCATATATTGTACAATAACATCCCTACTCTGCCTTTTATATGCCTAATTTCATTATTCTTGCTGATGAGAGATGGTCTCTGGCTCTCACTTAGATTTCCTAACTGATTTTCAGACTAACTCAGATATCATTTTAAACTAAATTCCTATTGTAATCATATTTCTTTTTGTATAGAGAGGAAATGAATAAGCTTTTATTATCCTAATGAGGAAATAATACTGAATCATGAATTTAATTATTGCTCAGTGATGTGACCTGCTACATACTGTGGCTGATGAAGAGTCTGACTTTACAGAGGTCATGGGATGGCAGTGGATAGCAATTTGTGACAAGAACTAACCTGCTGCTTGACATTGTGTGGGTTTTTCTTTCAGCACACGGTGATTCTTTCCCCAGGCTGTCTTCCACAGGCAACAGCTTATGCATCATCTTGGTTGTGAAAAAGATATCCTCTTCTTTTCCTCCAGTAATGTTTCTCAGTGTGATGGCTTAAAGGCTAAGGGACTGGCTGACTTTTCTGAGGCCCAGCAGCAGGGTATACAGAGGGTTCTTATATTCAGGCAAAGGAAATGGCTCCTTGCAGAGCCTTAGATGCAAGTTCTCTGGGATGCCTGAAAGCTGACTTTCCCCCAGGTCCCTTCTCTGTACTCTTACTTCTCACAGAATTCTATGAACCCAAGGCAGGTGTGCCTGCTGGACTATGAATAGGGATTTTATAATTATTATTTTTAGGTCTTTGGGTGCAAAGCTTCTCTGTTCCCCTGTCTTCTTAACTGTTCCAATTACATCAATTCTTTTTTATACTTTCAAACTATTTTTAAGGTCTAGTTTTTGTCCTCTCTTAAGGAAGCTGCTTATAAGTATATAAAAAAAGCTCTCCAATAGGATTTTGATCTATAGTGTAGGTATTCAGCCAAGCATAAAGCATAATTTATAAAAAATATATATTTTTTCTTTTGGTAACTCATTTTGCCAGAATAGAATACCAATCCGATTTTACATTCTCAAAGCTAGTGACTGAGAGCTTTTTCCATCTACTCTTTATTTTACAAGTAAGTAGTGGTTTGTCTAATTACTGTATTGTAGTTACAGTCATAGAGAAAAGGTCAGTCTAGTCATTGTCAATTAAAGTAGGAAAAGCTACTTTTATACACATGAAGAGTCATCATGCCAACTTAATGCTGTTCATCAGCATGTAACCACTTCCTAGGCTATATTAATCTAATCTTGGTACTATAGCCACTTACCCTATGAAAGGCCTTTGGTAATGCAAAGAAGAGATTGTTACAAGCAACTTATACATTGCACATCTTTTCACTGTGACTCATCATAGATTTTAAGATCTGGGTTTTGTCAAACCTCACTTCCATGAGTAGAAGAAATTGACACTCCAAATCACTAGTTGGCCCTTCTATTCTAAATTAGTTTCCTAATTTAATCCCACACACAGGTTATTTTTTTATGATGTATGAATACAATGCACCAATAAAAAATTTAAAAAATAAAAGAAATTTAATCCCAAACAGGATTTCACTAAGTTACTGCATATTGGTCTGGAATCTGAACTCTTCTCAGCCCTCCAAATACTAGGATTATAGGAGCATGCCACTGTGCCTAGCTGTATTTTGAAGTATTTGAAAAAGTAAAATAATCAATTGATATTTAGTTTAGCCTTTTTTTTTTCTAACAGGTGCACTATTTAAAATTCTCATTATATTCACATTTATTTTTACATAGTAGGGAAACTATATAAACCTTTAATGACAAAATAAGGAAAATAAATCAACCTGAGTTAACATTGCTACTTTTCATTTCCCTACCTTCATGTAGTGTTTAAGGGTTTTTAGCTCATAAAACAATATCATGGATTTAGTACATGTTAAGAAAATTTGATAGATTCAGTACAGGTTAAGAAAAATAAGACCGTTTTGTTAGTTTTACTCCTTAAAAAATGTTTGTCTGAATTCTTCTTACTATATAGTATTTTTATATGCTATGTTAATCTGTTTGAGTTGCTATAATAGAACTGTCAACTGGGTGTCTTAAAGAAAAAGAAATTCATTTCTCATAGTTTTCTGGAGGTTTGCAAGTCCAAGATCAGGATGCCATTCCGGTTGGAGTCTGGGGAGGGCCTGCTTTCTGGTTGATGGATAGTGCTGTCTCTGCATCTTCATATGGTAGAAAGAGGAGTTAGACCTGGGGTTCTCTTTTAGAAAGACACTGCCTCATTTGCGAGGACTCTGCCTCGTCTTCATGGTCTCATCCCTTCCCAAAGACCCCTTCTCCTAATACTATCATATTGGGAATTAGGATTTCAACATTTGAGTTTGGGGTAAGGGTGCAAACATTCTGATGATAGCATATGCTAAGCAGAATGTGTTACATGTCAACAGATTTTTACAAAATTGAAAGGCTATTGTCCAGGGACAGAGATATAGTCTGCCCCACCCCTACTCCAGTGACCCACCTCCTCTAGCCATGTCCCACCTCTGGACCTTGCTGCATTGCCAACACATGGGTTTTTTTTCTGGGGAACATTTCATATCCAAATCATAACACTGCTTTAAACTCCCTACTAAGCCTTATTTGCTCTATGACAAACTGGAGCTGACACATTTCCACTTGTCTATATAATCAGTGACTTTTACTTACACTTTCTAGATATCAGCTTTTAGATTGAATTGATTTTAGTATCTAGTCCTTGGTCTATATGTCACTTGAATAGTGATTGGCTCTGGTTTTTCTTCCTGAGCCTCTCTAGTTAGTAATGCTTGAATAATGCCACGCTGCCTTCCTTCAGTGCTATACATGTGGACATGTGTGTGCATGCACACACATACAACATTAGAAATGCTGTTATTGGTTTACAGTTATATTTTACTTGTGGAAATTTTGTCACTTTTTTTTTTTAAATCCTGGGGATTGAATCCAGAGGTATTTTATTCCCGAGCTACACCCCCAGCCTCATTCTCTATTCTTTATTTTGAACCAGGGTTTCACTAAGGTGCAGAAGTCCTAACTAAATGACTGAGGCTGGCCACCAACCTATTGTTCCTCCTGTCTCAGCCTCCCAAGTACTGGTATTACAAGTGTGCACCACCACACCTGGATTGGAAATTTTATATCTTTAAAGTGAAAAGGCACTTCTTGAAGTTTGTCTAATCCTTTCCTTTTCGAGGCTTATTATTTCTTATTGAAAGTACTATATATTTCATTACAATTTAGTTTTATGTATTAAAATATTTTATTGATATTGGAAAGGGCATTGGTTCAATATTTTCTAATTCTTAATTAAGAATATACTTTTTGCATTTTAAATTTAGCTTTGAATGTTAATTTTATAATTGGCTGCCTTTCTGAACTTATATATTTTAAATAGTTCTATAGATGATTCTATTGGATTTTTAAGGTCAGCAGTCACATTATAGCATCTGAAAATAGTGATAAATTTGCCCTCTCTTCTCTAGGATTTTTGCCTTTTAATTTTTGTATCTTATTGTATTTTCTAGAATTTCAAACCACAAGTTTGTATTTAAAGCTTAATTCTTTAAATCTACTCTTTGCTTTTTCAGTAAACTTTTCTTCTTTCTTTTTGCTTTTTTAAACGTAGATATATTACATGAAATTAAATGGAACAATTGTTAATGGAAAGTTACCTTTGGGTAATTAGGGTTGAAAGGTGATATACAGAAATAATTGGTACATTTATTCTACATAACATTGAACTTTTAAAATATTAAACTGAGCTAGATTTAAAAAAATTTCTATCAGGTATAAATGATTGGCTTTCAGAAGTTTTTCTTTTATTTTTTTCTTGCTCTTAAGTAGCCATATTAAGATATGGCTGTTCTTAAATAGTACCATCATATATAAATTTATTTTACATATATGTCATTCATTTAGAGCTTTTCACTTTTTAAAGGAAAATCAAATATAAATTAATTGCTAATCAAGTCTTTATAAACTGTTACTGAAACTGTTAATGGAACACAGCATATGTGATTTATTTATTTTTAATAAATTTTAAGTTGTGTGTGGTGGTATGCCTATAATCACAGTCCTATGGAGCCTTAGATAGGAGGCTTGGGGGTTCACTGATAGCTGCAGCAACCTAGCAAGACCCTCAACAATGAGTGACAACCTGTTTCAAAATTAAAGTAAAAACAAAAAATGATTGTAAATGTGGCTTGAAGGTAGAATTTTCCAGGGTGCAACACCCAGTACCAAAAAAAAATGTTTTATTTCTGGGTTTTATTATATTTTCTCTTAAAAAAAGGACTAGTAAGAGATATTGTCATATTTCCATGACTTGATCTATATAAAATATACCTTAGTAGTAATTTAGAATTCTAGAACATTGCTGACACTATATTTTAGTACCCTGTGTAGCCAAATAAAATAAGTTATCTGGAATGGAAAAGTGTTTTGGAAAGACATCTACCCCCTTTCATTTATTTATTTAAAAATGATTTCTGCTAAGCCAGGTATGGTGGTGTATACTTGTAATCCAGGCATTTGGGAGGCTGAGACTGGAGGATCACAGTTCAGGACCATCCTCAGCTACTTGATGAGGCCCTTTCTAATTACCCTGTTTCAAAGTAAGAATAAAAAATAGGGCTGGGGTATAGCTTGGAGGTAGAATGCCCCTGGGCTCCAACCCTTATACCACAAAAAAATAAAAATAAAAAAAAAGATTTCCCCTAATTATATCAAATTGGTATGTTGTCCTTAGCTTCCTCTTTTTTTTTTTTTTTTTTTTTTTAGTTTGTTCAGTGCTATACATAGAAGTACATGAACTGAAAAATCAAATGCTAGATGATGCATATTATCAGATGATGGGTATTTGCTGGATCTAAGTCTTGTGTTTAGATTTGTTATATAAAATGTACTTGTTGAAATTATTATTTCTTAATTTGAATATTATATATGTATACTCTAAGGATAGCTAGAAATAAAATTATATAATTTAATTTATAAAGATTGTTAATTTAGCCCTTTGTATAATTCTATTATTCTCTGCTACTTTATTTCCAATTTTTGGTATCTGTTTTCCATGCAAAAGAGCTAACATATTTGCACTAGAAACAAATTATTATTCTTGGAACTTCCAATTAAAACAGGTTTTAATTGCTGATATACTTCCGATTTTTTATTCAATAGATAAAGCTAGAAGTGTATTTATTTATTTATTTATTTTGCGGGTCTGGGGATGGAACCCAGGGGCATTCAACCTCCAAGCTACACCCCTTGCCCTATTTTTTATTCTTTATTTTGAAACTGGGACTCACTAAGTTGAAGAGGGCCTCTCTAAGTAGCTGAGGCTGTCCACGAACTGCAATCCTCCGAACTGCAATCCTCTGGTCTCAGCCTCCTGAATGCTGGGATTACAAGTGTGCACTACCACGCCAGGCTTAGAAGTGTATTTTCAAAAAAATTATTTTAGATTCGACCATGAGATAAGCCTTAAAATATGTTTTTATGAAAGCAGTTAAAAACATGTTGATATCAAGTATTTTTATAAAAACACATTTATAATTCCATTAAGAAAGGAAGAAAACCAATTAGGAGTTGATTCCAGGTAGAATGTTATAATCTCAGCAAACCTTTATACTTTGTTCCAGAAATTTTAATCCCCAAATTATACAAAAGACAACTGTTTTTGTACTCCAATATATCTATAATATAGAAATAAGATTTTGTAAGTACATCCACATTACTATATATTTATCTAGAAATTATGTATGGATAATTATGTAAGTAACAGCACATTATCGTATATTTTTATCGTATATTTCTCCTGAAGTTTTTTTTTTTCCTTTTTTTTTTAAATTTTTATTGGTGCACTGTATTCATACATCATAGTGGGATACAAACTTTTGTAGACATATATGCACACATCGCCCAGTCAGCCCCCACCTGATCCCCACCCCATTCTCTCCCCATCCCTCCCTCCCATGCTTGGCTTAGTGGTTGACATCTAGTATTATAGCAATTTATCCAAAATTAAAAATGATAATCTCACATAACAGTTTCATTTGTCTGATACCAAGCTTTTGATGACTTAAAGATAACATTTCAATATTTCTTTTTACTTTCTTTCTTACCAGAGAATATTTTTTTTCTATTTTTTTTTGGTGAAACTATCATATATTTATATATTTATTTTTCAGGAAAAAAAATCTATCCTAATGTGGAATATGGACTCTAGATACCCACAACAATCATGAAAAAGAACAAAGCTAGAAGATATATATTTTCTGATTTCAAACCATATAAAGCAACAATAATTGAAACAGTGTAGTACTGTTCTAAAGGCAAATATATAAACCATTGGAGTTAAATATAAGCCTAGAGCTAAACTCTTCCCTATATTGTCAAGTTATTTTTGACAAGGTTTCCACGAACATTTGGTGGTGAAAATAATAATCTTTTAACTAGATATTGTTGAAAAATAATACTTTCATGGAAAAGAATAAAATTGGACCCTTACCTAATCCCATATACAAATATTAACTCAAAATAGATAAAAGACCTAAATATAAATCTTAAGACTATAAACTTTTAGGAGAAAATCTGGGTCATAAAACCTCACAACATTGAAATTGGCAGTGATTTCTTGGATATGATTTCAATGGCACAGGCAACAGAAGAGTATACAAACTTCCTAAAAAATAAAAAAATATATTGTATATCCAAAGACAATGTAAACAGAGTTAAAAGTTACTAATAGAATGGGATAAAATATTTCCAAATGCTATATCTGAAGGTATATTAATATTCCAACTAGAAATCCTAAAAATTAACAACAATAAAGGCAAACAATACCATTTAGAGATAGGTAAAAGACTAACATAAATAATGAATCTCCACAGATAACCAATCTTAGTTGTCTGTTGGATGGAAAATCTTATTTCTCTGGTTCTGGTGTGTGTTACCTATTTCTTCTTTGTAGTTAATCTCTTTGAGTATTTTCTCTAGCACTGGTTTTGAAGACATAAATTCCTTCAGTTTCTGTTTGTCATGGAAGCTTCTTATTTCTCCATCTAATTTGATAGAAAGTTTTGCTGGGTAGGAAATTTTTGGCTGGAAGTTGTTTTCTTTCAGAGTTTGGAATATGTTACTCCAAGCCCTTCTGGCTCTCATGACTCAGTTTGGGAAGTCTGGAGTGATTCTAATTGGTTTGCCTCTGAATGTCACTTGGCCCTTTGTTTTTGTTGCCTTTAAGATTCTCTGTTTGGCTTCCACATTGGTCATTTTGACAATTATGTGGCGTGGGGATCCTCTTCTCCGATCCTGTCTAAAGGGAGTTCTATAAGTTTCCTGGACCTGTGTATCAACCTCTTGCTCTATGTTTGGAAAATTTTCTGCTATTACTTCCTTGAAGAGATTGTTGATCCCTTTGGTTTTACTTTCTTTTCCCTCCTCTATTCCAATTATTCTTAGGTTAGCGCTCTTAAAATGGGCCCATATTTCTTCAATATCAGATTCCTGCTGTCGGATATTTTTTTCTAGATTAGAAACTATGCGTTCATTTTTGGAATGATCATCTTCTAAGAGCGAGATTCTGTTCTCCATGTGTTCTAATCGGTTGTTTGTGCTTTGAATTGAGGCCTTTACTTCATTAATTGCATCCTTTATCTCTTTTTGGCTCTCTCTGAGTTCTTTTCGAAGCACCTCTATTATTTCTACAGTTATTTTCCTGATTTGATCTTCTAGAAATCTCTGATTTTCTGTTTTATCGGGTTCTGATGTTGTGAGGTTGTGAGCATTCATTGCTCCAGTATTATTCCTCTTTCCCATGATTTCGGAAGTTTGTGCCTTCTCTGGGTTCTTCCCTTGGGTCACTATGACTTCACTTTAAGGTGCTCTGGAACTCGAGTCAGTAGTATCTCAGACCCCACTACTCCTTTACTGGGTTGTATCACAGAGTCTCCGACCCAGAGAGTCGATAGAGGCTGCTTTAGACTGTGGGGGGGTGCCAGGTTGCACGTTCTCCTATGGTGTGATATCACTGCCACCGCCCCTCTCCCACTGGGTCAAGTCCCAGTGAGTACAGTACTGGGATTTCTCCACTGTGGCCCGCAATTTGACTCACTGTTCTTGAGTACGCAGATGTAGCTGTACTGAATTCGGTGAATTCGGTGCTGCCGCCGCAGGTGGCAATATGGCGCCGCTGCTACGCCTTCGGCTATGGGGCTGGCGTTTTTTTCTTGGTTTTGATTTCTACTCTGAATCCCTGCAGCGTGTGCTGAGCTCAGCCACTGGGAGCTTTAGATGCCCTCTGCGCCGAGAAATCCCGCCTGGCTGTTTCGCAGCGGCTCTCCTCAGCTTGCTTTAGCCGTCCTGTGAATTCGCCGGTGCTGCCGGAAGTATAGCGCTACTGCCGCGTCCTCGGGCATGAAGCCGCGTCCTCGGGCATGAGGATCTCCTCTGTGGCTCTGTTCTCAGTCCGCTTTCTCTCTGGAGCCTGGTGATTGTTTTGTTTCTCTGGTGATGGTGTTTTCTGGCTATGAAAGGTGCTGATTTTGTGGTAATGGAGATTGGTTGTTAGCAGGGCTCTTAAGCCCCGCTTTTCTCGGTCGCCATCTTCCCAGAAGTCCTGATGCTTCCTTTTTTTTCTCTCCTGAAGTTTTGTATGGAAATTAAAGACATAGATTTTGGTCCTGGAATGAAAATATTGGGGATTAGTTCAAGAATTTCTTTTGGATACCAAAATCCAAGGACACTGAAATCCATTATGTAAAAATAGTACAATATTTACACAAAACCAATGCACAGCTCCCATACACTTTCAAACACTTCTAGGTTAGTAATAATTACCTAATGTAATGTAAATCCTATGTAAATAGTTTAGGGGATAATGACAAGAAAGAGTCTAAACATGGTCAATACAGACAACATTTTTTTTTTTTTTTTTTTTTTTTGTGGTACTGGGGTTCCTGGAAGCCCTTCTACCTCCGGGCTACACTCTCAGACCTATTTAATACTTTTTTTAAATTTAGAAACAGGGTCTCTTAAGCCAGAGCAGCTGGCTTCGAACCTGCGCAATCCTCCTGTCTCCGCCTCCCAAGCGCGGGGATTACAAGTGTTAGCCACCATGCTCTGCTCAGACAACATTTATTCCAAACATTTTCAAGCCAGAGCTGGTAAATCTGCAGACGCAGAACCCATGGATAAAGCGAACTCACTGCATATGTATTTGAGTGTGGTGTGTTTGTTTCCCTATTTAGTTACAAGTGGATTTAATTGGCCTAAATAAATATTAGTTTTATTAGATTAATTACACTTGAAACTTGGTAGAGAGAAGTGAAATTTAGGTTGTTCTTTCCTAAGTCTGATAGAGGACCTGACTTCTTTTTTAGTCTCTAATTTTTTTTCTTTCTGAATTTATGGCTAAACCATTTCCTGACTCCTCTCTTGGCTTCTTGCTTTCAGAGCAGTCTGTGAAGCTCTCTGATATTCACTGTTTTGTTCAGAAGTGATGACTGGATCTCTTTGTGCTTTCTTTCACCCTTTTAATTCATTTTTTTCCCTCTTCCTTTGTCATATGTTCCTATCTTTTTTGTCAGCTCCTCATTTCATCTTTGAGAATTTATCTGTCTTATTTTATATTCCTTATACTTTATACATCTTATTTTATATTCCTTATACCTTATAGATCTTTTTAAAAAATATTAGGTTCGCCGGGCGTGGTGGTGCACACTTGTAATCCCCGCGCTTGGGAGGTGGAAACAGGAGGATCGCGCAGGTTTGAAGCCAGCCTCGCTGGCTTAAGAGACCCTGTTTCCAAATAAAAATATAAAAAATAGGTGTCTGGGAGTGTAACCTGGAGGTAGAAGGGTTTTCAGGAACCCCAGTACCACCAAAAACAAAACAAAACAAAACAAAACAAAACAAAACAAAAACAAAAAATATTAGGTTCCTTGAGCCTACTAACTCTGCAAGGTATGTAGAGAAAATACTATCATATATTAAGTGAAAAATTGAAGTTCGTAGAAAAACTTATCCAGTATTTTCCAGCTAGTTGGTTCTACAATTGCAATTTGAATTCAGTTCAGTGCCTATGTTGTAATGCTTTTATTTGTTAAATCATAGTTTGAAAATAGTAAAATAGAAACTTCTTTTGTGTGTGTGTGTGTGTGTGTGTGTGTGTGTGTGTGTGTGTGTGTTACTGAGGTTCCTGGAAACCCTTCTACCTCCAGGCTACACTTCCAGACCTATTTATATATATATATATATATATATATATATATATATATATATATTTTTTTTTTTTTTTTTTTTTTTAATTGGGAATCAGGATGGCTGGCTTCGAACCTGAGCGATTCTCCTGTCTCTGCCTCCCAAGCATGGGGATTACAAGCATGCGCCAAGATTCAGTTTATATGATATCACTTGCCAGATAAAATATAGGTGCTTGGTTCAATTTAAATTTTAGATGTAAATCAAACACATTTTAGTATGTCTCATGCAGCGTTTGCATTTTCTATTAAGTATGCTAACCCTATATTGCTTGTAGAGATCCTTCTCACTTTTTATGAGAGAGAGAGAGAGAGAGAGAGAGAGAGAGAGAGAGAGAGAGAGAGAGAAAGAGAGGAGAGAGAGAGAGAGGTTGGTTGGTTAGATATTCCCTGAATAGTAAAACTTTTTTCCCTCTATGATACTTTGTATTTCATATTACTTGTTTGTAAGGCTGAATCTTCATTTTCTTTGAGACTGAAACCTTTTGAAGTAGCAGCATTTAACTTTAAACATCTTGGAGCTCCACCAGTTAAACGAATGCACACTTAAATCCAGTGATCTGATGAACCATATTGGAGCTTTAGACAAAAATAAAAAAAGAATGTTTGCCAATATAAAGACATTTATCAAAATATCCCTTTATATTTCATTCCAAGTATAAAATATAAAATCTCCACAATAAAACTTTGACTATGTATAAAGGTTCACATTACCTAGTGTTAACCAGTGTCTATCCTTAGAAGACTTCCTGATGGACACTTGACAGCCTCAGATGTTGGGAGATACCAGTTAGTTGGAAATGACTGTTCTCTTTGAATGATGACATATAAAAACTGTCTTTGTTTAAAATTATTGCTACAATATTATCTTGGTTACTGAATTTTTGGTGCCTCCTTAAATTTTGTGTTTCTCATTACATCTTTTGGGGGGTTTATGTGGAGTTATTTTATTTTAATATCTTTTTATGTTTTTATATCTCAGCCACCTGTGTATTCAGGTGTGCAGATGACTCTGAATACAGTCTTGAACTCATCAAGTTCTTTTCTTCATAAATGAAAGAAGTGATCACAACTCAGAATTCTAGTTCACTGTGATTCCTGCTGGCCGTTTAGGCTCCCCTGCAGAAGAACACATCATTTAACTTAAAGCCTCTTTTTACCTTTGATATCAAAAGTCTTGAGAATAAAGAATTTCGTTGATGTGTATTATATTCATTACTGGAGGCATTAATGGATGTTGTTCATCCCTATATCACTCACTCAAAATGTCTTCCAGGTTTTTCACAAGGGAAAAATGTAAGTGGAAATATCCTTATTTAAATTGCTTTCCCATTTTGCATAATAGAAAGATCAGTTTAGATTTCTATGAGTAACATTTGTGCCTAGGTCACAGTTAGTTTCTCGAAAAGTTCCACTATAGTAATTATCTCTTAGCAAAGTTTCTCCTAGGTGTCTACCAATGGCTTGGCTCTTCCTTGGATTGCACTCTTGACTTCTGATTTGGGAATTAAGATTTTGATAGAAACCTTATCTCACCTTTCTATGTAGTTTGCTTCATTAGAGCTGATAAAGTAAAATCCACAGCAAATATGGAATACTGAAGATGTGACAGACAACCCGGTACAGATCTTTTAGGAGACAAGCTATGAGCTTGATTGACAGATTGTCCTATGATTTTATAAAGCAAAGTGAATTTTCTTTATTAACCAATGAGACAGATGGGCTCAAGTTTTATGAGCTTAGTTTAGTTCTGCTTGTGTGTGGATGGCTTTTTCCCCCTTTCTTTTTATAACAAGCAAGACAGTTAGATATACTAGAATTTGTCCTATAGAAATCATGAGGTAACTATTATGTAAAATACTATTTTTGAAACTCTAATTCAGAGAACCTTATGGTATATTACTTAAGAAAGTATTCTGAAAAGGAGATTGGTTAATATAGTAGCTGGAAAGAATGAGGGATCCAAGCATACTAAGGCTGTCAAATTCATCGTGTGTGTGTTTGTGTGTGTGTGTGTGTGTGTGTGTGTGTGTGTGTGTGTGCTTGCAAGTTCTTGTGCACGTTACTGGGATAGAACACAGGGGCACTCTCTACCTTTGAGCTACACCTCAACCTTTTTTTTTTATTTTGAAACAAGTTCTCTACTATTCAGGTTGGCCTTGAACTTGCTATCCTCCTTAGTCCCCCAAGTACTGGGATTACAGGAACGTGCCACTCTGTCCAACTCAAATTCATCATTGATGCTAAAATCATTGTGTGGAAAGTTGTTGGGGAAAAGATAGCTTCATAGTGTCAAATATTTTCTCACAGATGATTAATTATGAAGGCTGAAGAGTACATTGCCAATAGAGAATTCCAGCAGATACCCCCTTATTTAGGTCACCAAATATCACCACCAATAATGGAGATAATAGGCACTATGCTTTTGATGTAGTTATATAGGACGTACAATGCCTTCTACAACATTTTTGCCCAAAACAGGCAATCTAATTATTATTATTTTTGTTATTGTTGGTTGTCTGGAGATGGAACCCAGGGTGTATTCAACCTCTGAGCTATACCTTCTGCCCTATTTTTTATTCTTTATTTTGAAACAGGGTCTCACTAAGTTGTGGAGGGCCTCACTAAGTTGCTGAGGCTGTCTGTGAACTGTGATCCTCTGGCCTCAGCCTCTGGAATGCTGGGATTACGAGCGTGCACCACCAAACTCGGCTAGGCACTCTGAATAACCACAAGGAAACACTTAGACAAATCAAGATTATAGAAATCCCATAATACAGCTGATCTGGATTCTTCTAAATTGCCAGTATAATGAAAGCAAGAGCAAAAGTCAAGGGCAAGACAGCTAAATACAGTGCCTGATCTTCACTGGCTCCTGGATTGACAAAGAATGAAACAAAACAGATATCCCCGGTGATTAAGAAACCTGGTCGGGACAAGTGGAAATAGACTGAAAAGTTACTACATCAGAGTTAAATTTTTTGGGTATGCTAATGATATATAATGTGGTTTAATAGAAGAATGCTCTACTTTTTAAGAGAGAGATTCTAAATATTTAGGTATAAAATATTATTATACTTAAATTTTACTTTCCATTGGATTTACAAGAAAAAATTTATGTTGAGAGCAAAGTTGGTGAAATATTAACATATAAAGCTGGATGAGATTCTTGAGTGTACACATTCTATTCTTTTTTGTATGTTAGAAAAATTTCCAAATTAAAATTTAAAAACAAAGAAACAAGCATTAGATCTCTAACCAAACACAAGATTGTAAGACAGGGGGCCCAGAATTAGAGGAATTCTCTCAAGTTATCTACTAACTTATTTTCTCTCTCTCTTTCTCTCTCTCTTGCTCTCTCGCTCTCGCTCTTGCTCTCTCGCATTGAACTTAGGAGAAAAAAATAAAAATAAAATGGAACTTTTAAAGAATATAATCTTGGTACTTAAGGAAACACTTGGGGGTCATGGCATCTTAAAATTAGGGCTGATTTATTTTCATCCATACTAAATTAATGGATAATTAATTTGGACTTAGTATGAGAATGAATGAATATAACTTACTAAAAGTAATAACAGTGTGAGTGTACTACTGAGATTGGTATGTAATGTAAGGTGGCTTAGATAGCAGGAGGAGACTTGCAATGCCAAACTGAAGCCACTACCACGCACTATCCAGAGTGTCACGTGTCAAGGTTAGTGAGAGCAGCCAGGACTAGAGCTTAGCCCTCTATGCTTCATATATGTGTGACACACTTCAAAGTGAGACTAAGGAAGCTTAAATGTGAGATCTACTTAGGGGGTGAGACATCAGAGCAATGAGAAACTGAGTACCAGCCAGAAACTATCTTTGAAGGAAAAAAAGGTATGGCTAAGGTATTCTTCAAATGACAATTTCTCTTAATGTTTGTATGTAATGAGATTCATGTTTAACCACTTAGTTAGTATGCAATTTTAGCTATTTAATAAAATGATATTCCTCTTATTTAAAAGCTTATCATTTGTAGATCATTAAGGAATTTAACCAAAGGCATGGGTTGGTTAACAGATTAGGTTAACATTTAGCTATTATATAAATGTGATGTTAATGATATTGTTACCCATTTTTATGTAGTTCCAGTTTTGTCCAGAACTTGCACTGCCACCTGCCACCTATTGGCAGCCATTAACATTGCATAGGTTAATATCGGGGATGAAAAGGCTTGACCTGAGAGTGGTCCATAATCTTAGGATGGGAATAGCCAATTTTTCAGGGTCTTTCTCACCACACTGTGTGTCACACTTGATTACCTCTCTATAAAATCTTGTATCAGTAATTTGGTTTTGTTTATTTTTGCTTCTTTATGTAGACAGAATCATACTGTTTGTTTTTTCTCTGACTTGCTCTTTTTCCTTGATAAAAGATAAAATGAGGCACATTAAAATTTTAAAGAGTTTGAGTAGATAGCGATTCATGAATCAGGCAACGCTAGACCACAGCTGCCGGGGAGTTCCAGCAGAGGAGCATAAGTGAAAACTTTCATGGGGTGAAGGCGGAAGCAAAGCAAAGTAGATACTTAATTGGTTAGAGTGGAGCATCAACCTTATGTGGACCATGGTACTGGGAGCCCCTATTTGATAGTTGCCTGGTGGTTTCTGACTGGGGAAGCTTAAATTTTTTCCTGCCATTTACACTAAGTAAGTTGGGTTGTTTGCTGGAATTGCCAGATCCTAATTGATTTTTTTTTTTTTTTTTTTTGGATGGTGCTGGGGATTGAACCCAGGGGCATTCCACCATGAGCTATACCTCCATTCCGATTTTTTAAATTATTTTGTTTTTGAAACACGGTCTTACTAAGTTATAGAGGGCCTCACTAACTATTTGAGGCTGTCCACAAACCCAGATCCTCCTGTCCCAGCCTACCAAGTACTGGGATTACAAGCGTGCGCCACCGTGCCTGGCTCTAATTGCCTTCTAATTAATGATTTCTACACAATCAAGGTTATATTTCTGAGATCTACCCATCTTGTTATAAGGAGTTGGGGGTTTACTGTTATGTAAGTATTGATAAAAATGAACATATTATCATTATTTTGTAGTATATTTGGATTTCTTTTCAGTTCTTGGCCATTTTAAGCAATGGTAAGCAAGTGAATATTCTCATACATTGCTTAATGATGGTATTGTACTCTGAGAAATGTATCATTAGTTGATTTCATTGTTTTTCGAGTGCTATAGAGGTCCTTAAGCAAACTTAAATAATGTAGAACATGGCCTCTTGATACAATCAAGAGACTTGGTAAATGCGTGAGGCTGCTGCCAGGACATACTGCTTTATAGTAAACTTTCTTTAGTGGAAATAGACGTACACTCTGAGGTAATGATGCAAAGTATAATATAGTAAATACACAAGCCAGTAACAGTTGTTTTTTTATCAAGTACTGTGAACTATACATAACTGTATGTGCTTTACTCTTATATGACTGGCAGCATAGTGGGTTAGTTACACAGCATCACCACAAATATGAGTAGTGGGCTGCACTGCAGTGTTACAGCAGCTATGACATCACTAGGCAGTAGGAGTTTTTCAGCTCCATTATATTCTTATGGGGAAACCATTTCATATGCAACCTGTCAACTAAAATTATATATATATATATATGTATATATGTGTATATATGTGTATATATGTGTATATATACATATATATACATATATATACATATACATACATATATACACACATATATACATATATGTATATATACATACATACATATATATACATACATATATACATATATATACATATATACATATATATACATACATATATATATATACACATACATATATATATATCTTCCAGGCACATTTGCAAAAGTTTCATGAGGGCACATACCTAGGGGTAGAACAGTTCAATTGTAGGGTTGTGCAAGTTGCCAGAGGAATAAAGCATTTTCCAAAGTGATGATACACATTTGCACTCAAAACAGCCATGGATGAAAATCCTTCTGTCCTGTATTCTGATAAACACCTGTGAAACGAGCTTTTTAATTATTGTTCAAACTAGTGAGATAGAAAAATAAATCTCTTTGTAGTTTTATTTGCATTTCCTGGAATAGATAATATGTTTTTCCACTTAGGTCTTTTTTAAAATATGCATTACAGTATAATTTTATAATTTTCTTTATTGTAACAAGCTAACACATGTTTTATCATTTCTAGATATTATAAATGCCATGTGGCTTGTGTGTATAAATACAGTGGACATTTGAGCGCTGATTTTTATATCGAACAATTTTGCTGTACTCTTTTATTGATCCACTGATTTTCAGAAGAATTTTCTACTTGGATAAATTAGGACATTTGTAAACTTTGACAATTTTGTTTTTTTATCTGTTGCTGCATAACCACTTTTAGTTTACACTTTTAGTTTATTATTAGTTCATACAAGTTTAGAATCTCTATTTTTTCTGTTGAGAATATTTTATTATTATAGAGTAATTTTTTTCTAATAATTCTTTGTCTTCTAAATAAAAATTATTTCCTGCGCTTGGGAGGCGGAGACAGGAGGATCGTGCAGGTTTGTAGCCAGCTACGCTGGTTTAAGAGACCCTGTCTCAAAAATATGAAATAGGTCTGGGAGTGTAGCCCGGAGGTAGAAGGGCTTCCAGGAACCCCAATACCACCAAAAAATAAAAAAATTTAAAAAATAAATAAAAATTATTCTGATGCTTATTAAAATTTTAAAGAAGGCTTTACTTAACACTCTTGCAATGGAGAAAGATATTGTGCTCAGCTCCTCAACTCAGAATATGTCAAGGACAAATGGGAATTTATAGTCAAGAGTGAGGAAGTCAGTGGAAGGAAAATGAGAAGATCCACCAAGGATAGGGGGTTCTTGCTGAAGATAGGCCAAGGACAGATACATCAAAGGTGGGGATGAAGAACTTGGTCAGATGTCAGGAGATTTCAAACATCTGGGAGGATTCTTACTAAACTGGTTGAACAGGACTCTTGCTAAGACAGAGCTGCATAGGCTGAGGGGGGAACAGCTGGACATAGAAGACTAAGGTCAAGGCCTTGCTTAGAGGAACCTAACTAAAGATTGGCCAAGGAGAGAGTCCATATCAGCCTTCAGGGTTTTTTTTTTTAATCTAATATTAATAAATATATCATCTTTCTTTCTGATATTTTAATTTTACCTGGAGTCTTATTTGCATTTAAGAGACCACTAATATTTTAGATTTATTTAGTCTCAGTTATTAGACATTTTATTTCACTCTCCTAACTTTTTTATATTCTGACACCCCCCTCCCTCTTTAGAAGCTATGTACTGAGTGACTGTTCTTTTAATAGTTAGTCTCCTTATTTCATTTTATCATAGTATTTACTGACAAAAATGGAGACTGGATGGCAACAAGACCAAGTATATACATGCAATTTGAGATAGAAGGAGGGCTGTATGTACTGGTTAGGAAAAAAGGTGGCTTCAGCTTGACTGAAATGTACCTGGTTTACCTTAAGCTATACCAAAGAATCAAATACAGTTCTGTTGCCAGGGTCCAGTTGTAAAGGTCCATGTGCTGCTCTGATGGTTTCTTTTATTCATAGTATGTTGGGAAACTATGCAGGGAAAACCCACAAGAGTTATTCTGGGGCCATTGTGGTGTTTATGACTCAAGATGGCTGCAGACATTTCAGATTTTATAAATCAGTTTCACAAGAATGCTGTACATAACTCCTCCCTCCCTCCTTTTTTCCTTACTTCCTTTTTTCGCGGCACTGGGAATTGAACTCAGGGGCATTTTATCTCCAAAATACACCTCATCCCCAACCCTATTTTTTATTCTTTATTTTGAAACAGGGTCTCATTAAGTAGCTAAGGCTGGCCATGTACCTGTGATCCTCCTGTCTCAGTCTCTTAAGTACTGGGATTACAAGCATGTTCCACAACACCTGGCTCCTACATAACTTCATAATTTGAAAAACCAAGTACTCTTATTTTCTAAGGTATATATTAATAAGTTTAGATATAACCAGGGGTAACTTGAAGGTTTTACATATTTTACCCTTATTTAACTGTCATCTATTATCAAACTCTTCTAATAAAAGTTTAAAAGAAATATTTTACTTTCCAAAAATGCTTCTTCACTTGGAAGTGAACTTAATACATTTTTTCCTGTCTTCCACATAATTTTCACCAGAAATTTCAATGAATATTTGATAGGAAAGTAGCTTTATGTCAAATAATTCTTTGTCATTTAAGAAAAAAATAAATGTATTAGAATTAATCTGTTATCTATTTGGTCATTATCATTGTACCAAAAGGCTTTACTACTTTATTTAAAATTGAAAACACTTTTGTATTTTATGAAATTTGATTTGCTGAATAATTTAATATAGTTTTAAAATTTTAATTAAATTTTTGGAAGGCATATAATGAACAAAACAGGAAGATTCCTTAAAGGAAAATAAAAACAGTGGGCATAGATTTCATTTGAAGGAAAATTCTTTATAAAAGAAAAAAAAACTTATAATAGTACTGTGTTTAAACAATGATAAAAATTATATAGCCACATTATATACTATGAAAATGCAGAAATAAATCCCTGAGAGATATAATTAATTTGATAGTGCCCAAAGTAATATTTATAAAAATTATTTTATAAAACATAAAAATAAAATTTTATATGAATGTTTACATTCTGTTATTTGTAGGTAAGAGTCTTTTCTACTCTCTTGTTAAGAAAAGTCCTTGAAATTTTGTTCATGCAGTTTTTCTCTAAGCACAGACAGTACTTTGGTTGGCTGTGATGTGGAGAGGTGATATAGTAGGAGAGAAAGGATGTCTCTGTTTCAATAGATATGAAATGTGCTTCCACTTCATATTAGATGTGGGACAACTCTGAGTTCTGCCTGCTCTTCTCTGCATGTTGACGTGCCCTCCCCCATCCATGTGTTGAAACTTAATCACCTATCAAAGTGTAATCTTTTAGGAAGTGGTGGGATTAGTGCCTTTATAAAAAAGATTGAGGGCGGCATTCCTGCCCCTTTTTGCCACGTGAGGATATAGCAACACGGCACTATCCATGGAGCAGAGTGTGAATCTCTACCTGATAACTTATTTTTTTGGTGGTTGTGGTACTGAGGAGAATTGAACCCAGGGGCATCTATATCCAAGCTATATTCCCAGCCCTTTTTTATTTTTTGTTTGGAGATAGGACTCCTTAGGTTGCTGGGGTTTTCACTGTGTTTGTTACTGAGGCTATCCCTGAACCTTTGATATTCCTGTACCATCCTCCCAAGTACTAGGATTATAGGCATGGGCCACCCTGTCTAGCTGATTGTAAATACAGTTTTAAGAGTTTTCAGCTTCCAAAACTGTGAGACATAGATTTTATTACTTATAAATTACTCAATTGGGTTTGGATTCAAAGACAATGTGTTTAAGATGTTATTATGTTTCCACATTACATTTTTATTTTAAATTATTTTAAATTATAGAAAAGTTAGCAAATTATCAATCTGAAAGTCTAAATTACATGAATATTAATCATGTTTATTTTCAATATATATGGAGATTTAGAATCATGAGCTATATTTTGTTGGTTTCTCCAGGTAAACTAGGCTAACTAAAAGATTTTGTCAGTTTCATTCCTATTATGATTTAATTTAGTTGGAGAATTTCAGTAGATTATATGTGTTAAAGAGGTTTCTGATAAGAAAAAGTATGCAAAATCTATTAGACATACTGTATGAGCAATGTTTATGAAATGGTTTAAAATATATCGACAGCACAGAATTACTAAGTACAATTTTTTGCCTACAGCAGTCAACTATCAAATGATTAGAAATGTTGGAATGCTTGGTATATCTTTGAGAGAGAAATCTGCAAAAGTCTATGTCTACCTTTGGCAAGTTACCAAATCCGTGTATTATGGTATTTTAATATAATTTAATCTTATATAAGATTTAAAAATATTTTTAGCTATGAGAAATTGCTTTCCCAGTTGACAAAATGATTAAATGAGGACCTTTTATGTTAGAAATAATTCCATTCTATTTATATTGGCCCATGAGAGTACATAAATTCAAGCCCAAGTGATTTACTCTTTATTGTATCATTTTGAGTCCATACAGAATTAGCTCTTTAAACACCTTTTAAGATCACATTTCCTACTGGCACATGGATTAACTCTTCGAGGGCATTGGAGTACAGTCTGAAAGGAAACCTTTTCTTCCTTTGTGTGAGAAATGGCTCAAAGTGAAAACCTCTTACTTAAGATTCTGTTTAATTTGGTATGTTAGAAAAAGCAAAGAAATATGGAACCAAAGAGAGGTTTCCAGGGGCCCTGGGCTTCCTTCACTCTGCTGTCATCTTGGAATCATGAACTGCTGGTCTGCTTTTTGAAAGCTTCAGATAAGGAAATCCTAACATCTTTCTATATTTTTTCAGTGATAAATTATTTCCATTAGCTCAGGGGTTTGTTGTTATCTTTATTAAGATCTCACCAGCTTACTGGGTCATAAATTAAGTAATTAAAGACTGTATCTGCATTTCTCCTGTCTACATTCACACGGAGCCACGTTGCAAGGAACTTATGGAATCAGACATGGCCGTTTTTCATCCTCCTATGAGAAAATGGAAGTTCATGGGAACAAAAAATAGTAGGAGCAGTTACACTTCCATTAGGAGACTCAAGGAAAGGTATTGGATAGGACATTGTTAGAGTCTCCTGGGCATCAAAATATACTGAAAAATTAATATTTATAAGAACATGGGGAAATTTCAGCACAGATATTGGTAAAAATAGAGAAAGAAGAAAGCAGGGTACAATCAGAAAACTGAGCATTCCATTGTGACTAAATACTTTTTGAAACTGGGCATGGTGGTGCATGCCTATAATACCAGTACTTAGGAGGCTGAGGCAGGTTCAAGGACAGCCTCAGCAAGTAGTGAGATTCTCATCAACCTAGTGAGACCCTGTCTCAAAATAAAAATAAAATAGGGCTAGGGTAGAGCTTGGAGATAGAATGTCCCTGGGTTCAATCCCCAGTACTGCTCCCCCCTCCAAAAAAAAAAAAAGCCTCTTGTAGAAAGTCTGGACCTAAACAGGTACCTGGCGTTGCACTTCAGATTCTGCAGCCAGTGAATAAATATATCAGAGCCGGGCGTGGTGGCGCACGCTTGTAATTCCTGTGCTTGGGAGGCTGAGACAGGAAGATCGCACAGCTACTTAGTGAGGCTCTCAGCAACTTAGTGAGATCCTGTTTCCAAATAATGTATAAAATATGTCTGGGAGTGTAGCCTGGAGGTAGAAAGTCCCTGGGTTTCATCCCCAGTAAAACACACACACACACACACACACAAAATATCAGTTGTATGTTTTTATATGTATATGTGAATGCTGTTATAGGTAAAACATGTTACCAGTCTTTGTACCAGAATGTATTAAAAATCTGAATTCTGCATGGTAGTATCTAAACTGTAATATTTTCTCCTTTAAGCATTGAAATGCATTATGTAAGGGCTTTTCCAGCTTAATAAAAATCATGTCCATCTGCTTATCAACATTTTTTCCCCTGTGGTTTTTCTTGTTTCTAATTAGTTTTTAAATGCAATGATTAGTATTACTTATTAGTGTTACTTATGTGTGCTTCAGGGAAAAAAATCAGTTAACACATTTATACTTATTTATAAATAGATAACACTTTTGGACAGAGGTGTGCTTGTGGATGCCAAAGCACTGCTGCTTTGAGATGGTTTAAAAAAAATAAATAATCTGGAGCATCTGGAAAGTCAAGCTCAATTGATTTACCATTTACCGTATCATTTTGGGTCTATAAAAATTTAACTCATTAAACATCTTTTAAGAATTTCCTTTTGCTTCAAGTAGAGTGGGAAAAAATTCCCAAAACAGTCTGAAAAATTACTGTTTGCAAAAACAAAGATTACAGAGGAAGGAAGCACAACATTGAATTCAAAATCATTATAATTAGAGTGTAGCGTCTTATAGTTTCTAAAGTGCCAGTGCAAAAATGTAAAGAATAGAGGGAGAGTATTTTAAGTGTAGACAAACTAATGCCAGTTGAGTTAGAATATATTTGTATTTTTGTGTTTGTACATATTTATCTTCTTACTCATCCTGGTAGTACTTGAAACACATACTTTTAAGTTCCTGAGATTTGAGGATAAATTTAGCAGACTCTAATCTGAAGGAACTGATGTTTCAGTAGGAGAAACAAACTTTTAAACAAATAGTTAAAGCATAAGGCGGAACATATAGAACTATGTTAGAAATGCACCAAAGGCAGGTGAATCATCACACCTGGAAGAGGAATGGTGAAGTCAGAAATGCCTTGCCACAGTGTGTGATGTCTGAACTGCAGTTTGAAAAGAGGGAGACTTTCCATGTGGACCCCAGGGGAGCGTAGTGCCCAAGTCTGCAGGCCTGGAGGCATAAAGCAATGTCGAGTATAATATGGGTGGAATCTGGCTGGAGGGTAGAAGGTGACTGGAGAGAAGCACAAGGTTCAGACAAGTATCACAGTGATTAGGGTACTATATTGAGGTGTTTTGAAATTCTTTCAAGGACTTTTTATTGCCTTTAAATTAATTAAGGGAGTACCTCCAAAGACCTCTGCAAAGAAAATTGTAAAACATTAAAATAAAAAGAAATCAAAGAAGACCTTAGAAGATGGAAAGATCTTCCATGTTCTTGGATACGCAGAATAAATACCATCAAAATGGCTATTTTTTCAAAAATGATCTCTAGATTGAGTGCAGTACCCATTAATTTACTAAGATCATTCCTCACAGATTTTGAAAAATCAGTACCTAAATTCATTTGGAACAACAAAAAAAACCAGAGTAGCCAAAGTAGTTCTCAGCAACAGGAACCATGCAAGAGGAATCACAATACCTGACTTCAAACTATACTACAAAGGCATACTAATAAAAACAGCATGGTACTGGCACAGAAACAGACACATAGATCAATGGAGCAGAATAGAAGCCACAGAAACAAAACCGTACACATACAGCTAATGATTTTTTACAAAAAGGCCAAACACATACACTGGAAAAAAGCCTCTTCAACAAATGGTGTTGCCAAAACTGGTTAATCATATGCAGAAAAATGGAAATAAATCCCACTTTCTCACCCTGCACAAGAGTCAATTCAAGATGGATCAAAGACTTGGAAATCAGACCAGAGACTTTACAGCTCCTTGAAGAGGGCATGGGTCCAGTACTTCAACACATAGTCACAGGTAAAATTTTTTTCAACAAGACCCCAAAGACACAAGAAACTCAAAGTCAAATCAATGTATGGGATTACATTAACCCGAAGAACTTTTGTACAACAAAGAAAACTATCAAAAACCTCAACAGAGAGCTGACAGAATGGGAGAAAAATTTTATCACTTACTCCTCTGATAGAGGACCAATATCTAGAATATACAGAGAACTCAAGAAACTCAGAACTAAGAAAATAAATAATCCAATAAAAAATGGGCAAGTGAACTAAATAGTCACTTCACAAAAGAAAAAAAATTCAAATGGACAATAAATGCATTAAAAAATGCTCAACATTATTACCAATTAGAGAGATGCAAATCAAAACCACCCTGAGATTTTACCTAACTCCAACTAGAATGACTTTCATTAAAACCACAAGCAGCAGCAGATGCTGTTAAGGATGTGGAGAAGTGGGAACTCCTAATACAGTGTCAGGATTACAAATTAGTACAACCACTTTAGAAAACAGAATAGAGGGTCTTTAGAATAGGAATGAACTTACCATAGGATCCAGCAATACCACTTCTGTGTATCTACCCAAAAGAATGGAAACCAAACTACCTAACTAATGGATGCGTATCTATGTTCATAGCTGCACTATTCACAATTGCCAAACTCTGGGACCAACCAAGATATCCATTAACAGATGAATGGATTACAAAACTATGGGATATGTACACAGTGGAATTTTCCTCAGCCATAAAGAAGAACAAATTCATGTCATTTACAGGGAAATGGATGGAACTGGAGAACATTATGCTAAGTGAGATTAGTCAATCACAAAAAGTTAGAAATCGGATGCTCTCCCTAATATCTGGATGCTAGAGAGAAAACTGTCATAGGCAGAACTCTAGATGGAGGAGGAGAAACCACAGATGAGGAAACAAGGAGGCTAATTGGGGGTTATTGGAGAGAAACTTCCTAATGTGCATGATGTGCATTCATAATCATATCAATGTCACTCACTAAGCCAAACATGAAGGAGGGAAGGGGGAGGGGATGGGCGGGAACTGGGTAAGGGCTAAAGTGATGCATGTATGTATTCCTCTAACACCTTGTACTCCATTAAGATGTATGACTATAATGCAGCAATAAAAAATATAAGAGTATAAGAGCCTACAAATTGAAACAACCAATAATAACAACTCTTCTTTGGTGTGTAGACCAAGTTTTCTAACCTTAATGTGAAATGGAATAAATATTGCAGAGTTGAATTTTAAAATAAAATAATTAACTAAGAGAGTACTGCATCAGATCCTCTTTTAGAAATAGAACCATGTAGATGTGTAGGAGAGCAATTAAAAAGAAAAAAAGACCGATGACCCCCCTTTTTTGTTTTTCTTGAAAAAAATTTTGTTTCCTACACTGGTTTGGATATGGTTTGTGATTCTGGGGTTACAAAACAAAAACAAACAAAAAATACCCCCCCAAAAAAACTGCTGGCCTTTTTCATGCTTACAGAATAGCAAAACAAACAGGTATTTTAGTAAATCAGTTTATAGTGTGGGAAAGTCAATAATAGTCATTTTGACAAAAGGAAATGGAATGTACAAAACTCCCAGGTCTGCATGTGTGTTGTGGGGGAGAAGTCAAGGGAGGGAATCAAAAGATGATTTCACTGACAAGGGAAGAACATTATGCCTGAGACCTGAAAGCTAAGTGAGTTTTTTTTTTTTTTTTCTTTTCCCCAGGAGACTGTTCTGCTGTGTAAATAATAGGTATGGCATTTGGGGCAGGAACTAGTTCCGTTCCTGAGAGGGGACACCATGTATGGAGGAGGAAAGATAGTTAATTATTACTAGAGCTTAAAAGGTAAGGGATGAAGCAAGAGAGGCACACAGTAGCCATCCTGAAGGAAACTTTGAAGAGGAATAGTGCCATTACATTTCCATATTAGTACAATGAGAGACAATCAGGATCAAAGTTTCAGAAAATCAGTGTAGACAACCAGTTCAGTGGTCAAAGCAAGAGCTGACACTACCTAAATTTAAGGTAGAGAGAGGGAGTGCTGGGGGGGTGGGGGGGCTAGTTTAAAAAGTTAACCAAGAGCTGGGTTTGGTGGTGCACACCTGTCATCCCAGCATTTGGGAGGCTGAGACAGGAGGATCCAAGTTCGTGGACAGCCTCAGCTACTTAGTGAGGCCCATTGCAACTCAGTGAGATCCTGTTTCAAAATGAAGAATTAAAAACTAGGGTTGGGGGTGCAGCTCAGAGGTAGAATGCCCCTGGGTTCCATCTCCAGTACCCCCCCCCCAAAAAAAAAAGTTAACCAAGAGATGGAATTAATAATTTGATGTGAGAAGAGGGAAAAACGGGTGGCTCAGATTTCTTGTGCATGTAATTGGGTGGTGCCATAGACTGAATGAGGGTAGTCGTCTTGATATTAGGGGATTTATCCTTAAGTCTATATCTACTGGGCTACTGAATGAAGTAAGACTTGGGAGGCAAATCTGAGCCAGGTATTAGGGAGATGCCAACATAGGAAATGGGTATAGGCTTAAGTGTGAATGTACTCTAAGGCTTACTATGTCTTGATGGCTCAGATGTAATCTCAATAAATACTGTTGGTAATGAGTGGACAGAAGAAACAGAAACCCTGTAGAAAAAGAAAATGGAGGAATCAAAATAGGCATAGTTTCTGTTACTTGAAACCAAGGGAAGCAAAAATTTCAAGGAGGCATCGGATGCCTCAGATAACTGAAGAGGGCTAAGAAAGGCACTTTGAATTTAGCATCTTCCTTTAGGAGGACCTTTGAATTTGGCAAAAAAGTGGTGGCAGTTCAAATCTCAGATTACAGTGTACAGAGCTCAGTTTTTTTTTTTTAAAGTGACACATACTTGAATATTTTTTTGCGGCTAAGACAAAAGGAAATAAGGAAATGAGACAGGTGTAAGTGAGAGGAAGGGGAAATTTGTAGAACTAGTCTAGGAGGAATTCAGGAGACATGGTTAGGAATAAGGGAATGTCAAGAAGAATTAACCTTGAAGAGAAGGAAGAGATATCTCTAGCTTTAAGTAAGAGGGTAGATGCTGACTAAGCATTTGTAGAGTCTGTGGAGTTCAGGGAGTTGAAAGAGTGCAAGCTTGATGGCCCCTAATTGTTCTTTGAAGCTAATCAAGTTCTAACATAAAAGCCTGAGGCTGAGAAGGACTTGGTTAGGGCCCTTGGGACAGGAGGTAAAACTTGGAAGAGCTGCTATGGGAAGTGGCATAGGCAGCCGAGGAGCAGAATGTAGAATTGCTGAGTGGTTTTTGAGAGCTTGGAAACCATAAATTTGTAGTGGCACCAGTCCACACGATTGCTGTATTTCCTCCAGCAGAACTCTGCAGCCCAGCATGAGAACTCAGAAAATGTTGATTGGAACTGAAATTGGAGGTGCTGTGGGCCCAGGATGGTAGAAGACAGCTATCAAATTCCATTAATTCAAATTTGTAGATGACAGAGAAGACTGAATAATTCTGTGATTATTAAGTTTAGCAAATGCAGTATCTTGTGTACTAAATAGACACAATTAGTTTCCAATTCAGGAATTTTCTTTGTTACTTAAGGACTGCATAATCACTGCATATGTACCGCCATCTTGTTTTCACCCTACCACCCACATGTGCCCATATCCGTATACTAAGTGTGACATGAACTTGAATCTTTTAGTGCCTAGTTTATGGCTGGAAACTTTCTTAAGTCAGTTAACAGATCACTTCATCTGAGTTTTAAAGATTTCTGAATTGGTCATATAAGAATACAAGATTTCCCCTTAAAGAATGATACCTTTGGAAGGGAAATGAATGCTCATTCTCTATGACCCTTGCTATAAAACTTGCCCCAGGCTTTTTCCTCCTTTTGGATAGAAAATCTGATCTTTCTTCACTGTTCTAGTGGCCTCTTTTCCATACCTGTTTGCACAAAATTTTACGGCTTTTTCCCTATCCTTTTGGTTCCATGAGGACAGGTACTTTGTTTTATTCATCTTTGTATTTACAAAATCTTCCTATTGTCTGGCACAAATTATGCATTAAATTAGTAGTAAGTGTTACCTGCATGAATGACACATCATCAGTGTAAAGGTCATGAGTAAGAAAGAGAAGTAATTAAATTTTGTGAATATAATTTTTCTTTGTTCTTTCTCACTATCTACCTTCTTAATCTTTGACCAATTGAAGAGGAGGCATTTACTTATTTGTTTTATACTAAACCAAATTATTTTAGATATTAGAACAGGAGAAAAGCATGAAATCTACAAGTACTACAAAAGTTCATACAATCTTTTACCAAAGTTACTGATAGGTAAAAAAAAAAAGAGAGTTGTAAATTCTCTTTTTTATTCCATGGGTTTAAGTTCTGTGGGTAATACAAATTTACAATAAAGTTAGTAAGAAAAAAAAAAAAAAACTAGGAAGACTTTTTTGGGAAGTAGAAAAAGAAATAAAAGTTTTTTTTTTAATTAATGTCAGTAATCTTAATGTTTGTAGTTTGTAACATTTTCTTTTTTTTTTTTTTTTTTTTTTGGTGGTACTGGGGTTCCTGGAAGCTCTTCTACCTCCGGTATACACTCCCACGGGCTACACTCCCAGACCTATTTTTTTAACATTTTTATGTGGAAACAGAGTCTCTTAAGCCAGCGAGGCTGGCTCCGAACCAGCGCGATACTCCTGTCTCCGCCTCCCAAGTGCGGGGATTACAAGCGTGCGCCACCACGCCCGGCTAGTTTGTAACATTTTCTTTGCTTGACCTTGTTTTACTTTTGTTTGTCTGATGCCTTCTGCCACTTAGCTAAGGTCTGTTTTTAAAATAACTTTGGACAAATTACTGAATAATATATTATTCTGCCAATAGTCTTATTGTCCTTTTGACTTAGGATCTCCAAATTAACTTTGAATGTCTTGGTCCTGAGAACTTTACAAAAAGTTATGTAAAATAGGCACAAAAGTTGTAGAAAAAAATAGAGTAACTTAAAGTTCAAGTAGCAAGCAGTAATAGTAACAATGTCTCTTGTGTTTCTGTGTCATAAGTAGCGTGGCCAGATTATCAATAGTCTAGGCATAGATAGTGTATTTCTTAGCAGCTCTTCCAGTTCTCACTGGACCTAAAGTTGATTGTGATATTTCTCATTTTCCTAATACTGGAAGTTTCACTTCGTTTGAGTGACAGTGTATAAAATAAATGTGTAAGTGGGTATGCTAAACCATTCATCACGAAGAAGAATGGCACTACTAAGCTACCTGTCAAGAAATTTTGGTTATTAGGCTGATTTCATGACTTTCACTTAAAATTTGAAGTGCAATGCATTTTTTGAAGCAAATAATTGTTGGGCAATGATAAGCCCTGGAATAATTGAATAATCTCATCAGTGTGCACTTATCGTCTTGGCAGCATTTGCAAAAGTGGCATGCCACTTTTATTCCCATGCATGATTACTAGCAGGTGATCATGCAGTTTTTTTTTTTTTTAGCACACAGAGGTTATGGATGATGTTGCTGATTCTGTGAATGTGGGTGGTGGGGAGATAAGGAGCCACATGTCACCACATCAGGTAGAGCAGGGAGGATGCTCTTCCAAATAAAGCAGAGGAGAGAGCAGTGGCTGCTTCTCAGTACCCCCGTCCCCCAACAGCCTCAGGTTGCCAACACCTGCTATATATCATGCACAGATAACCAATTTCCAAGAGTTAGAATGAAGTAGAGTGTGCTTATGAGAGATTACACTGAATGTAATTATCCTCCTTTAGAAATGGCAGAGACATTTCAAGATATTTTTCCATGTTTTGTGATTAACATGATTATCATCTTAGAGAAAATGTATTTAGTTCATAGCATATTCAAGTTAAGGCACTTTTTACAATACTGTAGGTTAAGGTAGCACTTGTGATGGCTTCATTGTTTTATTTTTGTTATCTTTTGTTTAGAAGATTGTATGGTATTAACTGAATATCAAAATCTGTGTAGGCCGGGCGTGGTGGCGCACGCTTGTAATCCCCGCGCTTGGGAGGCAGAGACAGGAGGATCACGCAGGTTCGAAGCCAGCTGTGCGCGTTGGCTTAGGAGACCCTGTTTCCAAATAAAAATGTAAAAATAGGTCTGGGAGTGTAGCCCGGAGATAGAAGGGCTTCCAGGAACCCCAGTACCACCAAAAAAAAAAAAAAAAAAAATCCGTGTCTTGGAATTTTAAGTGAAAGTTACCTTTTGTAATATAATTTTAAGTTACAGTATAAAACTATTAAGTTAAAACATGGTTCCAAAATAACATCAACAACAAACTGGATTCATAAATTTTCTTTTTTTTTTCTATAGTAACATGAGGACTGATTGAAACAAATTTTCAGATTTAGAAGCATGAATATCCCTGTGTTTAGACTACATTCCTAACAATAACCGTTCACAGAACTTCTTGGGATTGCTGAGCCCACCACATTTTTGCAGTTGGCCTTTATTCACAGTGTAAATTTAATATAATTATAAACTTTTCTTCTGAGAAGTTATTTGTATGTATTAGTATCCATATTTTTGGGTGCCAGGAAATTATTACTAAATAGCACACTGTGTGTGTATAAAATGGCAACCACTGTAGCTCATTGGTGATTGAAATACCTCTTTGACTTGTCCTGGCCTACTAAGAACCATGTAGGAGGCAACAATACCTGGGTGTGTGTACAAGGAAAGAGTATTTTAGAACTTACTTTTCTTGCCTCCATTCTGATGATTCCTAAAATAGTCATTTATAAAAATTTTATTTTTATAAAAGATCAGTGGTGTTTGGTTTATTGTAGTGATTAGACTGACTGATTAAAAGAGAAATTGTCTTATCCTTCTACTTTTCAACTCCATAAGCCCAAATCTAAAACCCACTAAAACTAAAAGAAAAGGAACCCCAAATGCAAATGTTTGTATAACAAAGATTTTTTTTTCTCTGTTTTTTCCCTTGGTTTTCTTACCACAGCCCAAGTTCCTTGCTGTCTATTTTATAGGAGTGTAAGGAATTGTGAAGGAAGATAGACATAAGAAAAATCTAGACTTGCACCTCAAGGTTAACTAGGAGAATAGTCTCTAACAAACATGATTTGAATCCCAAGGATGTTAGCCAAGGCAGTTTCTCACCAGGCCCAGGTGCTTGCAGAAATCTTAACCTTTTAAATGTAAGGGTAAACTTAGAAGGAACCAAACTAGCCCATTGTGAGTAGATGTTCCCCCGATTTCCACCTTCACTCATACTTTTTATTGAAATTATCTTTTAAATATGAGGAACTGTTTCAAGAAGTGTCTTTAGCCTCTTTCAGAACCACCATCAGTTTTCCCTTTCTAGATCTGTACTAAACACACATATAACTTGTCAAAGCTTTGTGCGTAGTTACATTATCAAAGTGCTAAAATCATTTCCATAAAACATTTCTCTTTCTACCTGATTGACACCCCTAGGTCTCTTCTGTAATGTAATGAAATTCTGAAGCTGTCACTGAATATAAAGATATAGTACTCTTTTTGAGTTTGTGAGTTTTTTTTTTTTCAGGTCTGGGAGTGGAACCCAGGGACATTTGACCTCCCAGCTACACCCTTGCTCTATTTTTTATTATTTTTAATTTGAAACAGGGTCTCACTAAGTTGGGGAGAGCCTCACTAAGTAGCTGAGGCTGTCCCTGAACCGCAATCCTCCAGACTCAGCCTCCTGAATGCTGGGATTACAAGCGTGTGCCACCACACCTGGCATTTGTGAGTTTCTGATCATGATCATTTATATTAGGTAATAAAAGGTAACAGCAATACTTTCTATTAAAATGTGTGATGACAAAATACATCTAGTAGCAATTGTGATCATTAAAATATACCTTGCATATGCACGATAACTTTATAGCAAGTTTTTGTTGTTGTTGTCAACAAGGAAGGAAGAGAAAAGGCAATAGACACTTAATATGTAACAGAAGTAGATAGAGGACAAGGCACCACGCCCTGAGGATTTCTACAGAAGCGGCCAAACTAAGGGTGATTCCAATGGCCTGTAGGCTGTTGAAATTAGGATCAGTGAATACATCAGTACAGTACAGAGCTTATACATATGCATGATTTTCAGATGTGCATCTTCATGGAGAGCTGCTCCTAGTATTTACTGTAGTCCCACTGAGGGCCCCTTGTGAAACCTCCACTGGTACAGTTGTACTGTCCTTTTCTTCACTGTACTGTGCCAAGTGTGCCCTGGGTTGAGAACTCTGCCTCTATGTGAGGAACAGTGGCTGCAGTTTAGTTTTTGTGGGTTGGGGAGAAAATTGGTCACTTTTTTGTGTTATTTTCTGAAATTAGAAGTATCTGTGGTTTTAAAACTTATGGATCAATATATAAGTATGCCCTGATGTAAGAAAACCTGGTGCATTAAATTATAAACTTACAAAGAGAATTATTTTTATTTTGAAATGATTTTTAAGAAGATTTACTCTTTGACTCCTCTGATACATTTTCTATATTAGTACTACACATATATTCATATATTTGTTTCCATCCTTAATTATGAGATGTTGTTCTTTTCTTCCACATAATTTCCCTTTATTGGCTATTGTAGTCACATAACAGATTAGACTATAGTTGTTTGCCATTGAAATAATGTTAAAATTATTATTTATTGTTTTATGATATTTTTTGGAAAAAATGAAACTAGGTATTTAGGCTTTACTAAATAATGCATATATTTCTTCAAAACAGCTAATAAGGACAGCCAGTGGAAGTATAGCTTGATTGTCAAGCTCTTGCCTAGCATGCACGAGGCAGTGGGTTCAATTTCTAGCACAACACACGTACCCCCCAAAAAAACATTAGAAATACCTTTAGAGACATGTTCACATGGCAGGATTCATTGCTACATATTTGCACATGCACATGCATAATTTGGTCTGTTTAATTCCTTAGTACCTCCCTTTCCCTTTCCTTCTCCTTCCTCCTAGTCTCTTTCCTTTACTGGTCTCCCTTCTGTTTTCATGAAACTCCCTGCCCTTAAAACAGAGAACATATGACCCTTGGCTTTCTGAGCCTTTATTTCTCTGTTTCTTTCTCTTCTCTTTTCTATTAGCAGAGTTTGCATGCTGTCTAGATTCTTGTCACTTCCTAGCACTGGGGATTCAGTGTTGCTCTTAGAGAATTTAAAATGCAGTCTCAAAGATGGGCTGTTCATTTGTGCTCTGACTTAGTAATTAAAGAAAATAAAACGAAAACTTTAGGTCTCTGTCAAATTCCATATTTTTTTGTTAATAAGGTCAAATTGGCCAATAGAATTCAAATGCATAAACTATTAGGAAATATTTAAGTATAATGCACTAAAAGCCCGTTGGTGACTATGTCCCCTGACATAGTGCTAGTTAAAGAAGCCTCAAAAAAAGAGCAAAACTTGTTTTGAAAAAATTTAGATGTAGAAACAGAAACAGGGTACTCTAGAGAGCAGATAGTTAATGGGAGAAGCTTAAAATTTATCTTAACAACGTTATTTCTTAACTATCTTTTCCTCAACTCCTTTTTAATAGCAGCCTTTAAATCATAATCATAATGCATTAACGGTTTCACTAAAGTCGGCCCCATGTTCTTCCAGACTCTCCTGAATGATCATATTAATGACTACATTGCTGCCCACTGTGCCCCTGCATGGATATTTACCACAGTTTTTATTACACCATTTCCATTTCTTTCTTTGAAGACACTTAAAGCTTTTTCTATTTTTTTCCTCACAGATATTAACAATGCAGGCAATTTCTTTATGTACAAAATATTTTTTTAAAAATTTTGGTTCCAGGTTTATGTGCTAAGCTAGAAGTAAACTTATGGCAGAATGTTCGAGTGGAGATGGTCAGTTCTATTTGGAAACAGTCTATTGGTGAGGGAAAACAAAGTAAATTTCCTGCCCTGAGGCATCAAATTATATTTTTATATTGTAAGACCATCAGTATTAAACAAAGTGTCAAAAGGAAGTGATAATGAAGGGAAAAGTATTTGGTAGTCATTTTTTTACAAGACTTAAAGTTTACTGAAATATAATTAATTCAAAAATAAAGTCCCTCTGAAATAAGTGTTATTTTGTGTAGTACTGGGGGTTCAACCTAGGGACATTCTGCCTCGGAGCTACACATCTACCCATTTCATTTTTTGTTGCTGAAGCTTTCCTCAAACCTGCAGTCCTCCTGTCTCAAGCTTCCAAGTACTGTTATTAGAGGTGTATGCCAGGACACTGGGCTATTTATATAATTTCTGAATATTTGATGTACATATAATATACATGTTTGTTCCAAATGAACAATCAAAATATGATTTATTAAAGAATATGTAATTTCCCAAGAATGTTCATTTTGACTAGTATATATTAATAAGGAATGAGCAGTAATTTTTTAGGAAATTAAGAATTTTCCTTTTTGTGTGCTTTTTGTAATAGAATACTTAGGATTTTTTATTCTTTTTAAATTAACACACAGATTTTAGTCTATTGTCATTGTTATATGAATTAAGAGATTGTTGTCATTTTACAGAGTGTTTGAATTGTTTTACTCTTCTATTTCTTAAAAGGAACTACCATCAGTCAAGGTTTATATAGAATAATTCTCTTTGGTAAGACACATGATTATACTCTTAGTAGAATACTAGATTCAGTTTGCCTACGTGTGTGTAAATTTGTGTGCTAATAACTCTTAAATAATCAAAATGACTCATGAAAAAAATCCTAAAACTCAGTCTTTCCAATTATTATAATTTGCAGAAATTATAAGAAAAAAGTAGATGCTTATTATTATTATTATAATAAACACATTAATTGTATAAATTATGTGATATTTAGTGTGATATTTCCATACATGCAGATAATCAGTTCTGATCATGTCCCCTTCCTCTCTCCTATTCCTCCTCTTCTCTCCCTTTAGCCCCCTTTCCAGACCCTAATAGTCTCCTTTCTACTTTCAGGTCGTCTTTGTTTCTTGTTTGTCTTCTTTTCTTTTAGTTTCCACATTCAGAGAAAATATTTGATACCTGTTTTTCTGTGACTGGCTTATTTTGCTTCCAGTTCCATCCATTTTTTGCAAATGACAGGTTTCATTCTTCTTTATGGTTAATACACTATTGTGTACATATACTCTATATTTTCTCTATTCTATGTGTTTATGGGCACCTAGACTGATTCCATATCTTGGCTGTTTTGAATAGTGCCACAATAAGCATGGATATACAGATATCTCTTTTGGATGATGACTTCATTTCCTTCAGATATATACTCAAGAATTGTACAGCTGGTTTCTATGGTAGTTCTCTTTTTGGTTTTGTGAGAGACGTTCATACTGTTTTCAAAAGTGACTATGCTAATTTACATTCCCATGAGCAGCATATCAAAGTTTTTTTTCTACAACCTTGCCAGCATTTTTTTTTCATATTAGTCATTCTAAATTGGGTGCGATGGAATCTCAATGTAGTTTTGCTTTACATTTTCCTGATGGTTAAAGGTTTTGGGCATATTTTCTATATGCCATTTGTGCTTCCTTTTACATGAAGTGTCTATTCAAATCATTTGTCCATTTATTGATTGGATTATTAGGTTTTGTTGTTAAGTTTGAAAACTAGATTTTATAGCAGAACCATAATTATTATTATTCATAATGATAATAAGTACTATAATAACTCTTTCTTAGTAATCAATCAGCATTCTAAATCCCCTCTGTAGTTAAGGTTTATATTTTGATAAAAATATGATTTATTGCTGCTTAGAGAATACAAGGGATTTCACAGTGGTGATTAGTTGGTAAGAAGCAAGCCCTCCCTTTTCTTTTTCCTAATGGAATGTTATATTAGAATTTTTCATCAGAGCTGTGGGTTCTCATTATTAAAACCAATAATGCCCATATAAGTTGTCTTTCCTTAGAAGCATCCTCCTCAGTATAATTTTAAATCATTTATAGTCATGCTATTAATGAGGACTCTGGGGGTATCTTCATTGTGATTTTGGTGGCTGAATTCTTGGGCTGCTTGCAAATCTTTCACAAATCACTCGTACAGCAAAATATTGTTTCCAAGCACTCATAGATTTATTTATAATAGAATTCAGAGCTTCCACTGGCAAATAGTCAAGGAAACAACATTTATTATTTAAGATTCATTAGATACTCAAGGAACCTTTTAATGTAACCAGGAAGTAATAATTTACGGGTGTCAGAAAAAATTCGAACCAAGAAGTTTGTGTCAAGATAGACATAAAACAGGAGTAGATCTAAACGTGCAAAATTGTTCCCACTTCTATTTGCAATGTGTTATTTATTTCAGTAGCAGAATTGTTAGTAACATAGAGATTTATGTGGATCCTCTGTTGAGTTTTGCTGTTTTTCTAAAATTTGAAGGTTCAGAAAGACTTCAAAAATCTGGGGTAATGAAAAATATTACTTATTCTATCTTCATTTTTCAGAAACAAAATTTAACTGAGAAATATATTAAAATGAGAACTGGAACTTCAAAGTCAGTCTTTCAAGTCAGGGTCACCATAATACAGTGTGGTGCAGTGCTACTGATTGAATATACAAGAGCCGTCCTCATCTCTGTACACCTGGCTAATGCGGCGGTGCCATCTCGGAGTCTGGAAATCTTATTATGTAGTTAAAAAACAGTTGACAGCCTATGGAATTTTTTATTTTTTATTTTTTAATATAGTGGGATGGAAGTTGAAAGAAAAGAAAGCAGGCTTTTTTTGGTTTGTTTTGTTTCCTGGTTCCAGGATTCATCCCAGGGTCTTGTGCTTGCTAAGCAAGCACTCTGCCAGTGAGCTAAATCTCTACCCCACCTTTTTAAACATTTATCAACTCAGACATTAATAAATGTCTAAAAGGAAGCAATAGAAAATAATTGATTCAAAAATATTCAACATGCAGAAAACACAATCTTTACAAATGAACTTGTTCTAGACTTTTATTACCTGGGTTAAAATCTTGAACAGATAGTTGTTTTTTCTTTATCTATTTAAATTGAATCCACATCAACAACTTCTGACATTCCGTCCATAGGCCTCTCAATTCTTTCATTGAAATTATAGAGCATCTCCTAACATTATGTGACTATGTACAGATATTTATAACTATTTTACTTTCCACTCTCACTCAAAGCTTCTTAATTATAAAGGTATATGATTTTATGCTAATTTTAATATTTGTAAATTTTGGGTTAGAATATACAGATCACATGTGTATATGAGTGAGAGAGAGAGAGAGAGAGAGAGAGAGAGAGAGAGAATCTTCTCCTACTCTTATATTTTTCCTAGTCTAAAATTCAGTTTTGACTTCACAAACCCTTCATTGTTTCTTTTCTCACCCATAAAAATTAAATATTAAAGTAATATTAAAGTAAATTAGAGCCAGGAATAGTAGCTCATTCTCTTAATCCCAGTACTTGGGAAACGGAAACAGGAGGATTGTGGGTTCATGGCCAGCCAGCTACTAAGTAAGGCCCTCTGCAATTTAGTGAGACCCTGTTTCAAAATATGAAAAAGAAAGAATAAAAAATAGGGGTGGGGTAGAATACCATTGAGTTCTATTCTCATTTCTGCAAAAAAAATTATATTTATTATTATGTTCATAGTTACATAAAAATAAAAGCCAATGTCCAGAAGGGATCCTGAGAAACAAAAACAGCTTAGGTACAATTATTCTTATTTTAAAATATTTTTTCTCCCGTCATAACACTATTTTAATAAACTCATGAAAAATTAAGTTGTTTTGATTGAATTAAAATTGAATTGATTTTCACATTGGTCATTTTTTATTACATTAGTAAGTCCTTATGGTTAAAAGAGATTGCTTATTTACATAAAAAGTATGCAACATTCGCTTGAAAAGCCATTCTGAAGAAAATGGTAACAACATATTTTTATATTTGAAAGATGTTACTATACCAATCAATCATTATTTTCATTTATTTTGAAAATCTTTGTTCTATTCTGATTTTAAAATAGATTTTGGCAATTTATCATGGTAATGAATTACTACTTTAAGGAATGATATTTGATATATTCTCAGGAGTTATGTAACTACCATGACATATTTTTACTCAGTAATTTTCATCTCAGTAGAGACACATTTAAATAAGTAATGGTATTCAAAACTGTTCCTGAAGTCTTTTGACTCGTTTTCACTGTATAGAAAATATTAAGGTTAAAACTGCAAAGTGATTGAAGCTAAATGGGAGCCTACTTTGATTATAAAGGAAAATGATATTCAATTAGACAATTTCATACCTGTGAGACTTCTCAACAGATAGTGGTACGTTGTCTATTTTAAGAGCATAAATCAGATTGCAAATGGATTCCTTAGAAAGATACGTATGCATCCTTGCTTGAAGATGCATTCCTTTAATTTACAATACTGTCATCTCATGACTGACAACTAGCGAATACATTGCATTGATTTCTTAATACTTGACAGCCTATACAACCCCAGAACAAATTGGTGAAATCCTAGTTCGGAAAAAAATGGTGCTGAAAAAGAGCCTTTTATTTGGTTTTCCCTTTCTTAACTCATGTGCCCTGTCAGGATGCAATATAAATAGATTGATTGCTTCCAGTTGAAAGAAAAATGCTTAAATTCAGATTTTCTACTAACAATAATGAAGATTGTTGAGTGAGATTTTAAGTTAATCTTTTTGATGCAGTTCTCTGAGAATGCAATTCTCTCAGTCACAATTGGTATCTCATCTACTTAAAAATCACATCAACCAGAAAATTCTTCTTAAATAGATGGGGGAATGAATTCCTACATGCACTAAAACACAAATGTAATAATTGAGCTTGGATGAGTTTGTTATTATATTAGAGATATTTTAATGTCCAGATGTTTCTTCTGAAATTATATATAATTTCGGAAGTTTGTTTTCTTTACAGTTGGCATTGTGTGCAGAAATATACGTTGGTAGCTGCATTCCCTTGTCTTTCTTTGTTGCTGTCTTTAGGTAGTGCTGAGCGATCTATATCTCATGAAAATTTTAAACTGCTTGGAATAAAATTGTGCTATAGATCTTCACATAATTTTTAATTGTGCTTTGTACACTGTTGCTGTTTTTGGTGTTTTAATCTACTATCATGATAAGCCATGAGAATTTATTTGTGCCACAGTGCAAGTTATAAGAAGATAAAAAATTATTTTCAATATATTAACCCTTGCACTTTTTATGTTTCATAGCCCTCTTTTTTTTATCTTGATAGCATTTTTATTTATTTATTTTTAGCAATGAAACTGTGAATATTTAACTAAAGAATTTCCAGTAGCACCAGTGACTGTTAATATTAGTGAAAACCGTGCCTGACATGAAGAGCATAAAACAATGGCTCCATCAAAGCTGTTAATGTACCGAAAATAATTACAACTGGATGATGATTTGATTTTCTGGTTAATCAATGGTTAAGGAGAAATTCTTAATAATTGATAAGTAGAGAAAACAATAAAAAATTGTTTCATGCAAACTTGCAATTGTGGTTTGAGAACCTCAGGAGGGTTTATTATTCAGACATTTTTTAATGTTTGGATGGATTTATTTTATAGCATATTTAAAATCAATTTTTAATTCATGCTTTTTTATTAGATTGATTTCATTTAAACTAATGGTTAAAATGTTAAAACCATGCTTTCTAGTTTATATGTTACCTGTATTTTTTTTTTTTTTTTTTTGTGGTACTGGGTTCCTGGAAGCCCTTCTACCTCTGTGCTACACTCCCAGACCTATTTTTATATTTTTATTTGGAAACAGGGTCTCTTAAGCCAGCAAGGCTGGCTTTGAACCTGCGCAATCCTCCTGTCTTTGCCTCCCAAGAGCGGGGATTACAAGCGTGCGCCACCACGCCCAGCTTACCTGTAGTTTTTTTTATGAAGCAAAATTTAAGAAATGTCTTAAAGACAGTTTTCATTGCCTGCTGCAATACTTTTTATATCCTGTTGTAGAATTTCCTGATTCTTAGTTTCTAACATTTCCTAACTCGTCCATCCTCAACATCTTCCTAACTCTTAATACCTCTGCTACCCAAGCCAACAAGCATTATGTGTCAAAAACCTTTGCAATCCAAAGTTCTTTTAGTTATGCCAAATGCACTCTGTATTTTACTTATATGAGTAAGAGTGACTATTGATGACATTTTCAAACACATACTTCCTTGTGCCAGTACAGCTTTTCAATACCGTTTTCTTCCATATTATCTTTTGGACAGGACAGTGTCAGAGTTTCCTATTAGGCATCATTGAACTTCTTGAGTATCAAAATTTATCCCTGTGGCTTCACCATGGTCTCAAAGTCTACAGAGATGGCAGGCAGTTTGAAAGCTACTTTTTAATGATAGAAACATATGTATTTTCCAAATTTATAATTTCTTTGTTAGAAAAAAACTGGCTTTTAAGTTTTTGTATATATCTTCTTATTTTTATTAATATAACCAAAAATTACCCCAAACAAAACACACACACACATAGAGCAACAATGTCAAACATAATTCAGAGAAACAAAGACAAGATTTAAATTGTATTTTTTTCGAATATTTTAGGCACCCAAACGCTTCTGCTGACTTTAAATGAAATCTCTAAGATGTTTGTAGTCTTCTGTTCAATGAACATTGAGAAATTTTCTTTTCAATCACGTTATTTTTTGTTGCTTAATGAGTCTTCCAGTGAACCAAAGAACATACTAAATGTTATTATTTAAAATGCTATTCTTTGATTGCTTTTAAAATCATACATTTTTTCGTCTGATTTTTACAAAATAAATTTGTAGCTGACCCCTTGCTAAGGATTAATGGTGTGTGTGTGTGTGTGTGTGTGTGTGTGTGTGTGTATGCGCGCACGCGCCCATGTATGTATGCCTATGGATATATAAGAAAAAGCTATAACTGATGCCAAAATGTAAACTGGCAGTTTTTCTAGGGTTTTAGCTAGCCAGACTTAATAAAATCATGTTTAATCTGAAGTAAAAATAGTCTGATTGAATTGGATGAAATTTTCAGGTTTATTACTTTAGCAGATCAATTTTAAAAATGCTTAGTGATTTAACAAAAGACACTGAATCTTAAATGAAAAGAGAGAGAGGGAGAAATGAGTGACCCTTATCTGGTTTCACCTACAAAACCTCCAAAATAGGCTCTAAGAAAATGTGCCCTTGGGCAGATATCTCATATGCCAGTTTCTAGCCTAGGGCCTGTTTTTTTTTTTCCACCTGATTTTTAAGCTGATCAAATTAGAAGCTAAATTATGCTCTATATTGTAGTTAAGCCATGTGCTATTAGCAGGGCACCCTGGGACTATCTCTGGTCTACAGCTGACCAGAAACCACTTGCCTTCGCACCTCTCATAACTGCACATGATTGCCCTGGAGGAAATTCTCAGGAACTCCATTCCATCAGAGCAATCTAAAATTAAGGAGTTGAGAAATAGGTTGTTTACACTTGTGGACTTTCAGAATTTTTGTTGACTCGTTGGGTCCTTTGGACGGTGAGAATATACAGGTGTTGTGTTTCATTTGATTACAATTCTCTGGGAAATAAGAGAACATATATAGACTAAGTAAAAATTGGCTAGTGCCTTTGGGGTTTTGATTTATTTGAATGATAACTGAATACCATAAGCTCCTTTAGCTTTAAAAGGATCCTCTCCTCTCACACATAAACCATAACACAGTTGCCATTAATGAATATTGCATGCAAATATTAACCAAACTATTAGTGTAGTCTATCAGACCTCTCACCTTGATTGTAACTCTCTCCCATTTTTAAAAATCAAATCATAATTTCTTTACCTTTCCCCTCTTATCCTCAATGAAGACTCTTGTAGTTACTCATACATATACATATAAGTTCTAAATATCTTGTTTAGAAAGTTCTCGTTTCTATACAACTTGTTTGAATTGATATGTGTTATTCATTTTGTTCAGTTTTATCTATGACTTACTTTTATTGATTTTTTTTAGCTTTTAAATCTCTTAAGTTTCCAAGTTTGTTTTTATGTAGATTTAACTATGTTTCTGCATACTATAAACAGAAAATTCCTCAATGTTTAAGAATCACTTATTCATGTTTTACATTTTACTATTCTTGTATGATACTTAGATATGTATATCTATGGTTTAAAATGCATTCTTTTTAAAAAGAAAATGTAGAATTTTAGAATTTCTAGTATATAAATAAGGAAAAATGTTATTAGCCACAATTCCAACCCCTAGCCCCTTTCCTTGGGTAACTAATTAGATAATTTTAGGGATGGTTTAGTTGGATGCGGATTTTTATAGGTTTTTAGGCTATTGCCCTAGTCGCCTTCTTTTCTTGAAAAGGGGATATTTGATTGCAGTTAAATTGTGAAGTTCTAAAGCTATGTTAGCTAAATTTTTTACTATGTCAGCAAGCAGAATATTGTTTGCACTTCTTTGCTTTTTAAATGCTGCTCAGGGAGCTGCGTAAGTTATAATTGATGCACAGAAGAGATTTCGAATTTTATATGCCTATAAATTGGCACTGCTACATAGACTAGAAAGATGAGATTGGAGAAGTTATTTTCCCGTGAGAATGATACAAATTACTGTCAAACTGTTTATGCTTGCTGTAAAAATATTTTCAATGTACAGGTATTTGCTTACAAGCTGTGTAGCACTCTTATTAGAGTAAAATAACATTTTGAGCTAAAGTGAAACATTTTTCAATACAATTACATATTGTTCTAGCAGGCCATTTTAGTCATTCCAGGCCTTAAATATCTATAATTATGTCTGTTCCTTAAAACTCAGATAAATTTGCTTAAAAGTTTTAGAATTTTAAGAACGATAGCATTTATCCATGTCCAGCTTTCCTGCTTTACCTGTGAAAAAAACTGAGGTTCAGAGGAATTAAAGAAGAGGCACAGGTCAGAAACTTAGAAATCTGCACAGATGGAACTTAAAGACTAAGTTTTTCTGCTTCTTTGGTTATTTTCCTACAATCTCATATGTTATTGAAACTGCTATACTTACTATGCATTTATTTCAGAAATATGAATGCTTTTCTTATCAGTTTGCATGTAACCTCCAGAGGATTTGAAATTTACAGTGTTTAAGGTGAAATTTTAGGACTTATTTAGTTGAAAATGGCTAAAACTTTAAAATAGACAAAAAGTGAGCATAAGTAAATACCTTGTTTGTCTGACTTTGTTAGGGCAATTTAGTAATGTCAGCATTAGGGCTGGGAAGTGATTCTTTACTGCAAATTTATTTTGACAGTCACCGACTCAGACTCTTTGAATGCTTTAATGTAGTCTTAACAAGAATGCTGATGGGTAGGTGCTCTTTGGTTGGGACCCAATAAAGAATACACTGCCTGAGGTTACATAGGCATTTTCATTTTTCATTCTGTGACTGGCTTCTCACATGACAGTGTAGTATGTTTTGTGCACAAAAATCCTGATTTTGACTGACTATTTAAGGATATAGGTTACTGTTTTGCTTCCCCTTCAACAATGGCAGGACCTAAGAGATCTCATAGTTTGCATTAATTTTTTTTCCTTCCTTCCTTCCTTCCTTCCTTCCTTCCTTCCTTCCTTCCTTCCTTCCTTCCTTCCTCTTTTTACTCTCTATTGGTATACAGAAGAGAAACAGCAATGGGAGCCTCAGCTAATGTAAGGTGACGAGACCGTTTGGGTGTGCCGAAATGGGAAGGAACTCAAATTTGCTTTCGCTCAGACTGCAGTATTTTTTTTTCTTCTTATTTTCTTCCTAGAAAATAAGCTCGAAGGAAAAGACTCGGTGCTATCTTTAGTATAAATTCAATAAAATGAAAATAACAAGAAGTAATTTCTTTACATTAAAGTTACCAAGTGGAAATATAAACATAGTAGGTGGATATGTTTCAGTACCCACAGTGATGTTTATTTAAGATTTGTCTTTAGGATTGCCTTACACATGATTGCTGATCTGCAGGTAGTCTCCCTCAATTATTTTATGAGTTGCTTGATGTTAGCTTTTGGAGGTTTGCCTATGCAGGAGGAAAAGAGAAAGGTGGGGAGAGGGAAATTATCAGGCTAATGCACTTCTCCCAGGAGAAAGGTATTTGGAAATAGAGATGTTTGAGCAATTCCTGGAGAATCTTGACTTTTCTGCAAAAGTTTTTGCTCGAGCTGGTGGCAATTAAAACAAGAAAGAGCCAGAAATTTCACCCAAGCACATACACACAACAAATAGCACTACCACCGCCACAATAAACAACATTTCTAAAAAAAAAGACCCAGTATGTGGAGGTAGGAAATATTACACAGTTAAAGATAAAAGAGTAAAAATCTGACTAGCAGGTGAGAAACAATGTTGCTTGTATCCCTCAGCTCCCTGTCCTACGCAGGTGACAGTCATGTGCTGGCAGTATCAGAAGCAGGTGTCTAGTGAACTGGATGTTAGGCTAAAGGACCTGACAGCCCCACCCATGATCAGAGGTGACCGAGAGGAGCATGTTTTCTTGCACATGTTTTCTGCTATGCTCTAGAAATCAGAGCATGCTGTAAGAAGCCAGGCAGTGTGTTCATGAACATTTTCTGTAAAGGTTGGGTTTTTTTTTTTTTTCTGTAAAGCTTTTTGTAGGCAAATAATACAGTAGACATTATTAAGAGTTACTTAGATTTGCCTCATTGACTTTGCATGTATGCTACCCAAAGGTCTTTTTTGTGTGAATACAGGACTGGCATTAGTTTTAAATGTTTTTATTAGGCATTCCGCAGTCCAGGTTATTTCTCTTTCTTTCCTGCTATATCCATGTTTCTCTCACTTCTGGTAATATGTTATGTCCATATTTTAAGGGAAACTCAGAAATGAATTTGTTAAGGATACTTCAAGAACTTACTTACCTTTATAGTTTCTAACAATGCACCGAACTTGTGACATTTTTACCAAAAAAATTGAAATTCATTTTTGTATGAGATATGACATAGTGGGGAAAGAACATGAACCCAGGAGCCAAACTGTCTAAATTTGAATCCTGGCTGTGATACAATTAATTGCGTGGCCTATGAGCAAGATATTTTACCTTTTGTGACTTAACTTTCCTCATTCTTCAAATGGGGGAAATGATAGTATCTACTTCATATAATTTTTATGAAGATCTCTTTCTCTTTCTCTGTCTCTATCTTTTTCTCTCTCTTTGTATAATCAATAGTATTTTATTATATAAATTATAAATTATATAAAAATTATATATTATGATATATAGAACTCAATGTGGTACTTTATACAATAAGCTCTTTTAAGAGTTTGTGGTTGATATTGTTGATATGTTTATTTTAAAGGACTAATATAGCTGGGCAAGGTGACACATGCTTGTAATCCCAGCGCCTGAGAGGTAGAGAGAGGAGGATCTCAGAGGTTCGAAGCCAGCCTCAGCTACTTAGTGAGACTCTCAGCAACTTAGTGACAACCTGTTTCCAAACAAAATGTAAAATAGGTCTGTGAGTATAGCCTGGAGGTAGAAAAGACCCTGGGTTCCACTCCCAGTACCACACAAACAAAAAGAGGACTAATATAATTTCAAAGTGTGATTTTATAACTTAGGGAATACTATTACATTGCATTTCAAAGATGTATTTAGTACTTACTAATTTGATTCCACATTTCTTTGAAGCATGGAATTATTGTTAATCATCCAAATATATAATTTTTAGATTGAAAAAATAAAGAATAATAAAGTATCACTTTTCAATATCTTTAAAAGATGAAAATAAAATGGAAAATTTTAAATTATAAATAAATTTTGTATCAATTAGATTTATGTGGCAGCTTCCTTTCATGTAATGAATAGTTATATATATTAAAATATACTTGTGCTCATTCTGTATAACTTAGATTTTCTTTCTTGCTTATCATTTTAGTCAGACCTTTGTGTTGGTTTATGTGGATCTATTTGTTATAGTTTTACATATTTTCTTCTTAAAACATTAAAAATGATTTTCTTAATAATGTATATATTTAGAAATTTTTTAAACAGTAAAGGATTGAATCTGAAAGTCCTTCATTCTTTTCAGCCTTTGTTTTTGTTACTATGTTCTCATTAATTAATTAATTTATTTATTTATTTATGGAAAGAGAGATTGAACCCAGGGACACTCTTAACTGTTAGCCATACCTGCAGCCCTATTTTTAAGTTTTATTTTGAAACAGTGTATCACTAAGTTACAGAGGGCCTTGTTAAGTTACTGAGTCTGCTTTCAAACCTGTGACTGTCTTGTCTCAGCCTCCTAAATACCAGGCATGGGTCACTATGCCAGACTATGATTTTTTTTTTTTTTTTTTTTGGTGTTGGGGTTTGAACCCAGGGGCATTCTACCTCTGAGATATGCCCCCAACACAATTTTTTAAAATTTTGAAACAGGGTCTCACTGAATTGTTGAGGGTCTCACTAAGTAGCTGAGGCTATCCTCCTCAAATCCCCATCCTCCTGTCTTATCCTCCCAAGTACTGGAATTATAAGCATGTGCCACGGCACCCAGCTTTATGTTCTTTTTTTTTTTTTTTTGTGGTACTGGGGATGGAACCCTTCTCCAGGCTGTACTCCCAGACCTATTTTATATTTTTATTTAGAAACATGGTCTCTTAAGCCAGCAAGGCTGGCTTCAAACCTGTGTGATCCTCCTGTCTCCGCCTCCCAAACTTGGGGATTACAAGCGTGTGCCACCATGCCTGGATTATGTTCTGTTTTTAAAGAGCATAAAGATTGTGTAATAAGACTGGACTTCATTCATTCATTCACTCATTCATTCTGTATTCAAGTGCATGTTATACTGTCAGACATTGTTCTAGGCACTAAATTTCATCAGTGAAACTTTTAGACAATAATCTCATAAGAATTTTTTCTCCATAATATAGTCACTTCATCCTCTGTGTGTGTGTGTGTGTGTGTGTGTGTGTGTGTGTGTGTGTGTGTGTGTGTGTAACTGGGGATGGAACCCAGAGTCATTCTACCTCTGAGCAACACCCTAAGCCCTATTTTTTATTCTTTATTTTGAAATAGGGTCTCACTAAGTTGGGACTCACTAAGTCCCTCAGCTGAAGCTGGCTGAGAACTTGCAGTCCTCCAGTGTCAGCTTCCTAGTACTGGGATTATGAGTGTGAGCCACCATGACCAGCTCACTTCATGGTCTCAATTGTGCATAACATTCAAGTACACATTCAGTACACAGAGCTGTTATCTATTTATGCCATTAAATTTTTAAAAATCTCTTTCATAAAATATCTTAATCATTACATTGCAGTGGTCAAATCTAAAACATCATCTCTTACAAAGGTGAGATTAAACACAGTGGATGATTTATATACCTTTCATTTTGATATCAGTCACATTCATCAAATTTGAATAGTATTTTAGTATTATTAAATAATAAGGGGAGTTTTCTGCCCTTGCTCTCCTCTGGGAACTTTGTGACATCAGGTGCCCCTGTCAGTCACTTTCCCTTGACCTAGAACATGGGTTTTGGAAAGGGAAGAAGGCCAGGTGAATGTAGTTGTAAAGCTAACACTGATAGCACTGCACGCCCTACACTGACAGCACAGAGGCTTCAGGACAAGCGCCCTGTATGAAGCCCAGCGGGATGCCACAGCCTGGACTAGCAGTGCTCTGAGGCCCATGGGTGGCTCATCACATGCTGCTGTTTGTAGGCCACCTTCTTCGTTTTGTGAATATTTATACCATGGAAATCTAGTCACAGGTTAGTTTCTTTTTTTAATAAATCTTGTTCTTCAGAAAAAAAAAAAAGATAGCGAAAAGATTAGGAATTATTTTTACTGTTGCAATCTGGGGGAATTCAATTAATCTAAAAATGAGTAGACCATGCTGGCCTATACTTTCATTACATAACTTCTTTAAAACCCCTTGTTTAAGTAAAAACTCACTGTAAAGACAACTCCTCCTCGTTAGAGTATTAGATGTTCTTATTTAATTTTCTGACAAAAATATGAATGGAGCAATTTCAGTGATCCTTAAGGTCTCGATTCCAGAACTTTTCTTCATTTGATCTTTGGAGAGAGAGAAATATACTCTTTCAAAAAGTTGAGGGTCCTGATTTTCTCAGTGTTAACAATGGGCCCTATTATGCTGCTTCCAACTGAGCAAAGCTAGGAAGGACTTCACAGCTGGCTGGGCACCTGACATGCCCAAGGCAGGTGCTCTGACCTGCTCATATAGCCCCGGTTCCTCCTGGGGAGAATAGCGGTTTTCATTCCCTGAAGTGCCTAATTTATTCCAGGCTATGAATAGAATGAGCTTGTTGATTTGAGACTAGTGGCATTCCCCATGCACAACCTCAGGACATGATTATCCACACCAGGGTCAGGCTGGAGCGTCCCACCTGACCCTGTGCAGTCCTCACCCTGGGCACTTAACAAGAGTGATAACAGGCTATTGGAATGTCACATTTTCTTGCATTTATTTATATTGGCATCCTCTTTCTTCTATCCAAGGCTTACTTTCTAGAAATTTAAGTACAAAAAAATCTGTTAACTCAATAAGTTGTTAAATGAAAGATATCATCACATGAATCAGGAAAACCATAGTCCTAGAATATTTCTTTTTAGAACACATGTATTTTTTTTAGCTCATAATATATGCAGAGCACATATGTGACACAGAAATAAAATGGGAAACAATGGTTCTTCTCTGAAGGCAAGAAAAACCTGGAGACATGGAGAAATTGAGAAAGAAGTGGAAGGAAGCATTACTGAATGAAATCATAAGGACTGTGGTCTGTCCAGACATCTAAGATTTATTTAAACACAAATCACAGAGCAAGAGTGATTAGGAAAGGTTACTTGTAGGTTGCAAATTGTACTAAGTCTTAGAGTGTTTCATAGGTCCAAAAGAATGGAGGCATTGCAGATACAAGTGTTTTTGCCAGGTAGAGAAAAAAAAAAAAAAAAAGGAATCTTTGTAGTGGGAGTTTTTACTTAGCTATTGTTTGAATCAATTTCCTCTGTAGGGGAAGAAAGACTGAGGTCTCTAACACTGTCAGAAAAATCAGTCTAAGCCCATCAGATGCTCATGTCTTTTAGGCATTTGAATTTGTGACCAAGAGGAAAGAAAACTATTAAAATTAAGATATTTGAAATTTGCTATCTTTTGTGTATCAGTTGTATAAGTAAGTAGGGAACGATGTTCAGGGACATTATCATTTACTGGTGGGCAGTTAATAATTGAAGGAAAGAAGGAAAGAAAAAAACAGTTGAAGAAATAGGTGCATCACAAACATTATTTGCTGGCATTTGTAAGAGAGAAAAAAGCAAGTTAGGAAATGATCAAATTACAAACTTAGACATTGAAATATTACTTTAGGAGGTATTAACTCAATTTAGGTGTTGTGCTACATATTTAAACAATTTTAAAAATATCTGGAAAATAATCCATGCCATCCAAGTCTTAGTAGGTAAGACAACTATGTAAAGCGAATAATTCCAACAATTTGAATGTGTTTATTTTGCCTATATAAATTAAATGCAGTAAATTAGAACAGGAATAAAGGAAGTATACAAAGGGCATGTGAAGTTTCATAGAGGAGTAAGTTTTATATTTTTTTCTCCCTTGGTAGATGAGTTTAATCATAGGGTGTTTCATACAGGGAAACCATGCTTATAGAGATAGAGAGATTAGAAGGGTTATTACATATACTAGAAAGTGCATAAATTTGGATGTGTCTGGAACACACCATAAATGTTGAAGCTGTAGTGAGAGGAGACTTTCAAGATGTAAGTAGGGGTCAGAGCAGGAGGGATTGTGGGTATTGTACTAAGAACTTAGGAAATTTATAAAGTATGGAAAAGGATTGAATAACTTATACTAAGAAACAAGCAAATAATCACCACTACACAAAGGATTAGAGAAGGAGATCGGAATAAGGGCAAACTGCTGGAGATTATTTCCATGGTCCAGAGGAAAACATAATGACATCCAGAATGTCAGTAGTGAAAATCAGAAAGAGAAAAGATAGATGAATTTAAATATCACTAAAGATGTGTTGTGACAGTGATGTGAAGGCTGAGAATTGCGCGACTCTAGAACTTACTCTAGTTTTTGGCTTGAGCACCTGGGTAAATTGAATGCTATTGCAGATTAGTAAAACATTAGGGTACCAACAGATTTTTAGATGGAAAAGAATGGACTCTTTTAGATATGGTGAATTTAAGTTAATGTAGGTCGACTAGGCAGAGATGTCCCTCAGGCAGTTGGGTCTGAATTTGGAGATAGAATTCAGGATTTTGGAACCATCAGAAAAGAAATGTCTATCACAGTGAAAGTCATGGATATGTATGGGGTTTATGAAGAGACATGAGGCTTCAGTGTTATACTTGGGAAAGCACCATCAGTGGCATTGGAGCCTGGCAGTCCCCAGAGTCAGAACTATTTTGTTTCATTAAGACAGCCTGCCTGTCTACTGTTGTGCAGCATCACCAAATGTTGGTAACTCTGTCTCAGCCTTGTCAATTCTAGTGGCCAGTATTCTGACAAAGAATTCTTTACGAGTTTTCCCCAGCTATATAATGTAGGATTTTCCAAATTGTGTTCCTTGGAGCACTTTCTCCAATTCTGGATGATGTTACAAAGTATTTAATGAAGTTCCATGTTAACATAGAAAGTGAAAGTTTTTTTTTTTATTGTAGAATTTCATGAGACCTTTAGTACACTGGGAATTTCTAAGAGAGCATGGTGTTAGCACAGTCATAAACTTTTCCCCCCAAGTTAACTTTTTTTGTTATGGAATACTTATTAAGAGTAAACTTTTAAAAGATGCATATTTCAAAGATGCCTGTTTTCAAAGATACTAATCTCTTGATTGGAGAAATTAATTTTATTTTCTCAGAGTCCTTGAGATTTTATTCCTTAAAAGGGTCTTTTATGCCAGTCGTGGTGGCGCACGCTTGTAATCCCCGCGCTTGGGAGGGGGAGACAGGAGATCATGCAGGTTCGAAGCCAGCTGCGCTGGCGTAATTGACCCTGTTTCAAAAATATAAAATAGGTCTGGGAGTGTAGCCCGGAGGTAGAAGGGCTTCCAGGAACCCCAGTACCACCAAAAAAAAAAGGGGGGGGTCTTTTATATGTAAACAAACTACTCATAATTTAGTGTTTTAATTAAAACTTTTTTGAAAAATTTTAAATCATAAACCTGAGTGATTATAAGCCTTTAAGATCAATTTACAATATTGCCATTTGTTAAAAAATTAATAATTTGGGGTTGTATTTTAAAGCATTAATTTCACTTGTTTCTCAGTGATCAGTTCTTTCCCTTTCTTTCTTTCTTTCTTTCTTTCTTTCTTTCTTTCTTATTCTTTATTTTGAAACAGGGTCTCACAGAGTTGCAAAGAACCTAAGTAGCTGAGACAGTTCTCGAACCACAATCCTCCTGTTTCAGCCTCCCAAATGCTGGGATTACAAGTGTGTGCCCCGACGCCCAGCAGTTTTCACATTAAACATACTAAATTCCTCGACACATATCATATAATTTTCAAACTTGACTAATTAGATTTCTTTAGACATTTCAAACTATAGCCCTCAATAATCTTTACCAACCACTTTAAATCATTAGCAAGGCAGCCTTAGATATCTACCACCAGAAAATGGAAATTTTACTTAAGAAATATTTATAAACTGAGAACCTAACACATACATTAGTCAATCGAATTAAGTAATGTGTATAAACTTAGTTAATCAACTTTCCTTGAATTTTTCAAGTTAAAATTTAAAGATTACTGTTAGTCAACTTATTTAAAATATTTTAAATAAGAGCCACAAGCCTAAATTGTGAAATTTTCTAATGTATCATATTGTCTTAAATATCAGACACAATAATTGTAGCCCTAATAAAGGAATGAAAATTATTATATAGATCCACTTCGTTATGTGTTTCATTTCTCTTTAGGTTGCACAGTCCCTTAGGACATTGGAGCATTGGTGAAGTCAAAGATTCAGTCATGCTACCTAGACAGGGAATTCAATACCTGTTTAATCCAGGATGGCTCTAAGATGCTTTTTAGAGTGATGAGACTTTCGTTGTGTGTGTACTTACTTTTTCTTGAAAACTCTATTAAATCTCCCTTTATTTTGTTATTCTTTATCTTAACCTGTTTTTATAATTTTTAATAGTCTAGTTTGAATTGGTGAGACTGTCTACCTATCCTTGGGTAGCGCTTAATCTCTTCATTGCCTGACTTGACTCTCCACGCAGTTTATTTGTTTTCCTGTCTCCTGGACCTTAATTCTGTAATAATTTTACTGAGATGAGTCGGAGAGCCTCATTATGTTCTTCATTACATGCTTCTTTGACTTTAGAATGTCTCATTTGTTCCTATTATCATTTTTTGTTTACTACATTCTTTCTACGTAGATTTTGTTCACTGTCATCTCTATTATAAAATTTCATTTGTGTCTTTACATCTTTTCTTTCAAGCCATACCTTTTTCAAGCCAATAGTTATTTGGCTTAAAAACAAACAAAATTGGTCCTTGGAATAACCTACCAGGTTATTCCTTCCGTGCTATCTAACTTAAGAGTGGTTTTAGAAAAGTTCAATTTAGTCTCTTCAAGTCTTGACTGCAACAGTTTTTAAACCAGATAAATGTCTTACCTGTGCAAAAACAGCCATCCAGATGAGGATGACTTGGAGGCTTCTGTTTATCACCAATAGCTCTAATTCTTACTCCTTTTCAACTTGATCGGTTGCTCTTTATCGACATTATCTGTATTTTGGGGCTGTTTTGTATAATTACTCAGAGAAATAACTTTTTCAACTTTTAAGTAGTTGTAAAAATTTTTTTTTAATTGGAGATTTTCTTCTTTTTTTTTTCCTTCTTAAAAATGGAAAGATGTGGGAGCACTGTGTGTCCATTCCCACATTTCCCCTAGTAGCTTGAACTGAGTCTTGGCTGCCACCTTTGGATGGGCCTGTGCTTTCCAGTTAGTCCTAGTCTCCAGTACACTCTTCTTGTAATGAACTGAGCCTATGAGGTTTACATAGAAACAATAAATCTAAAAAAATGAATTATTTTCTAGAATAGAAGGCATAATGCACGTGATAGTATGAAAGAGCAAATTTAAAATAAGTTACTGTATATTTTTGAATGTCAGATCAGCATACACATAGTAACTATCATATTTTAGAAACCAGTTTTGCTTTAAAATTTAATGAACAATGTTTATGTTTTTCCTAATTTTGTTTTTTCTTATAGTATGTATGAACTTTTTGATTTTACTGTTGATATAGGAAGAGCAAATATTTTTGTTTATGTAAGTTGAGTGCTTACTGTCCTATCTGGATATTTTATAGGACATATTTAAACTTTCCTCTCTTTCTTGCTATTATTTTCTACTGTTTAATATGTCTTAAATTTGCCCAATTATCAGGTGATTTATGTAGTTATTTTAAAAATTGATTGGGAATTATGATATCCTATTCACTTAAAGGAGTACATATACTGAATTAACTAGGTTTTGGGGGCTACCTATCTGTGTAGGATTAGAGGCACTTTTTAATATTCTAGATAAGAAAAGAAATCTGCAACATGTTTGTCATTTACCTTGGTTCTCTGGACTTAGGACATGAAATTCTGTCTAGCAGCTTGAAAGCAATATTAAAAAATGATGTAGCATCAAAGTCAATGATAAGTCTGTTCACCCTAAGAATTTAAATGTGGTGAGTATATGCAGCAGAATGATTAGCATTCAGTGATCTGTCTCTAATTCCCTTTTCAGGCATTGAAAAGCCAACCAAGCTTGAAACATTTTGCACTGTGCCAAGCATTTGTGTGCTCCATTCAGTATCGGGGTAAATTTTGCCCATTTGAATGTCTTTCTGATATACATAGTTTGAAAAACAAATGTTTAGAGATAAGAATATAAAAGTCTCTTAGTATACTACACTGTCACAAATAGTGTGGGGCCATTGACCATACAACAACTTTATTTCTCACTATTGGCTCTAAAACTATTTTCTTGCCTAATTTGTTTCAATCAGAGACTTAGTGATGTGTACCTAATTGTCTTTCAATAACAATAACACTCAATTAATATAAATGATGATTTATGCTTGATGTCATACTGAATTTATAATAATTTGGACATATAGGGAATAAATGAAATGGCTTACTTACAAATCAAAAGTAGATTAAGACTAAGCAAATTGTTACTATTTGCAATAAATCCATAACCAATTTTGAGGTTCTGGGAGCTGTTAAAAATGTACAAGTTAGATTCGCAAAGTGGAATATAAACTTTTTGGGTGGATGCTTTCTTGTTTATTTGTTATAGATAATGACAACCAAGGTTAGCTTCTTGACTTTCATATATAACACTGCTATGAAGTGCAAACACTTATTGCCACAAGTCTATTTTTATAACTAAAAATATAAACTAAGATTTTGTTCAGATGACTCATAAAATTGATAGTTACAAATATATTTGCAAAAGTTTTAAAAGAAACTAAAATGTGTAATATTTAATTATTTATGCCATAATTCTCTTGTATTTCCTCTTTTGAAAAACCAATTTTCTGAAAAATAGTTGTATACAGCTTCTTTCCTGGGATGACTATTTCAGGTATAGTGTTCAGGCATTATTTCAAAGCTGAGGACATATTGGGGATAGTGATTCTGGAGAAACAGTTTCCAGGTGTCAAAGAAATGAAGATTTTAAAATAGGCATACCTAGAGTTGGATATTTTTAATGTGAGGGCTGATTAGTCTATGGGGATATTTCTCAGAGGCTTTTATGACTTAGAGATGTCTTAGTGTCTGTATATAGAGTATGTGCCCCTCCCTTCCCATTTTTCCTAATGGAGACCCTCACTCACTCCTCTATGATCTTCTGGAGAGTGCCTTACCCAATAACTGAGATGCAGCAAATACTTTTAAATATCGGTTACATATGTGAGTAAGTGAGTTTGATAAGAGATGAGTGTGGAGATAATTTAGTGGTTTTCCACTAGCTTTCCAGGTTCAATAGGAGTAGAAAATGGGGTAGCAAGTCTGTTTTATCTCTTCTCTCCTTCTTTCCCTCCAACACATCCATACATACCTCACCTCCAGCCGAGTATAGTAAAGATCTATTTTTCATATTGGGCTTACAGGCTCAGTAGCTAAAAAGTACTTAAAAACTGAGGGTAAAATTCTATCCTTTATTAGATAAAGAGACAGAGATTCACTTACCCTCATTGTTTTCAGACAGAGGACAAAGCTAGATAGAACACATGCTTCCTGAGCCCCTTGCCCAGGCCTTTCCTGAACATTGCACAGCGGGAAGAAGGAGGGCTAGATAGCAGTAAAAGGGAGCATGAAGAGAAAGAGCTCTGGATTGCAGCAAACAGCATCACTGTGTACTATGTAACTTTGAGAATGTAATTTTCTATCAGTAAATCGAAGTAGAATTGACAAGAAATATTAGAAAGTTAATTGAGAATATGAATGCTAGATTAAGAAAAAGTTTGGAACAAATGAGCTGTAAAATAATACCTACCCCTACTCTATTCCCAATTTGAGTTACAATATCACATGATATTGTAACTCTAAAATGATTTTATGAAAATGTAACATTGGATTTAGATATTTTCACCTTAAAGCATATCAACATGCCATTTCATTTTAAGATTTGATTTGAATGTTTTTATTTTTTCCATTTCTCTCTTGATTATTTTTGTGGGTTTCCTGAACAGTGATATGTTTATAATAACTGGATAAATGTCCTTGTTCACTAGTCCTGATGTCTGTCTTTATGTGTCAATTTCTGTTGATTGGTTTATCTCCAGGTTTTGGGGATACATTCTACTTCTTTTCATACCTGGTAGTTTTTTTGTTTGTTTGGTTTTGGGTTTTTTTTTGGTGGTACTGGGGTTCCTGGAAACCCTTCTACCTCCAGGCTACACTCCCAGACCCATTTTTACATTTTTATTTGGAAACAGGGTCTCTTAAGCCAGCAAGGCTGGCTTCGAACCTGCGTGATCCTCCTGTCTCTGCCTCCCAAGCCCGGGGATTACAAGAGTGCGCCAGTAAGCCTGTTTTTTTTTTTTTTTTTTTTTTTTTTTTTTGTACTGGGGGTGGAACCCAGGGGCTTTTCTACCTCTAGGCTATATCCCAGAGTTATTTTTTTATACTTTATTTGAAAAGAGGGTCTCAATAAGTTTCTGAGAACCTCACTCGGTGGCTGAGGCTGGCTTTGAACCTGTGCAGTCCTCCTGTCTCAGCCTCCCAAGCGCTGGGATTCCTAGTGTGCGCCACCACGCCCGACTACGTCTGGTAGTTTTGACTAAATGCCAGACACTGTGAATATTATGCTGCTGGGTGTTGACTATTTTTTTGTATTCTTTTACATATTTCTGGCCCTTGTTCTTAAAAAAAAATTGGACACAGTTGTCTGTGATTTGCTTTAAAGTTTTGGGTCTTGAATGGCCATTAGTTAAAGACTATTTGACCACACTAGAGCTCTTCTGAATCTTCAACTAGATCTCCCGCGAATTAGGAAGTCATTCTATCCTTGCTTGTGAAAGTATTGAGTATTCTCGGATCTTTGTGAGCTCCTCCAGATATTGTTACATTCATTCTTTAATTATGTCCCACACCCCACCTCAGTAGCTTCTTGAGTACTCTATCACTGAGCTACATTCTCAGAGCTCTTTAGTTTTTATTTGGGGACAGGGTCTTCACTCAGTTGTCCAAGCTGACCTCAAACTTTCAATCCTCCAAAAACAGCCTGTGGAGTAGCTGTGATGACAGGAGTGCACCACCACACCTGGCTAGTAGTTTCTTTTTATGCATGTTCAGAATGCAGTCCAAGACTCAACTAGACTCCTGTGCACATTTCTAGAGCTTGTCACTTGAGCTTCTAGGTAGCTCTCACCTTCCTGGTTCTCTCCCTCTGATTCTGGCCTCTGTGGTGACCTGTAGCTCTTAACTCTGTTTCCTGCACTAATAAGCCACACTGCTGGGCTCTGTTTGAGATCTCCGTGCCCAGGCAGCACCTGGAAGCTCTCCCAGACAGTGAGTGTTTTACTTATGCATAGGGCTTTCATTTGTCGTCCTCTCTCTGAGATCACTCGCTTGCCTTGTCTCTTGTTTAGTGTCTGACCACAGGTTCATGACAGTGCTAGCGTAAGCCACAGAGTGGGTTCTCTAAGAAAAATACTAGAACTGCTATAACACAAGGACAGTGACTAAGTAATCAATGCATGTGACAAACATTCACTGAGAGTTTTTTATACAATAGGATTTTGCTAGGCATTGGAAGTATAGAAATGAATAAAGCACACAGGTCTGTGTCTTAGTGGAGGAAATTAGCATGTACAGCTGAACACTTGAGTTTATAAAAATGAGAAGACTCTTCCTGAGAGACCATATAATTTTGTGTTGGTAAGATATGGCATATGATTATATTTTGTATACAGTATCATTCAATAAATACTTGTGGTCCAAGGGTACAGATGCTGATTTATAGGCACATTCTGCTAAAAAAAAAAAAAAAAGTTAACTTGTTTTTTCTTAGTTCTCAAGGAAAGGTAGCTTAAAACACACAAGAATATATCTTTTAAGAAAAAGTCTTATTTTAGCTTGCCCTATCACAGATGTTATTTATTGAAAATCTCCAAAGATTTTGAATGTAAGATTGATATCTAAGTGATAAAGACTTGTTTTCTTTCTAATTGTCATATCAAACAGTTGAAAACCTTCATTTGTAACTACTGCTCTCCTTCACTTATATTTTTTTTTGCTTATTCCTGTTCATATTTTGAAAAGCAGTGTCTGCAGATAGTTATTTATATGTATGAATTCAGTGGTTCATTCTAGTGCGAAATAGGTCATTCTGGAACAGTGAGAAATGTGATTGCTGAATTTCAAGCAGTTTTTCCTGCTCAGCTGGATCTGTAGAAAAAGAAAAGGGGTCAAGCCAGCACTTGTTGAAGGTTTTCTTGTTGCCATTGTCCTGGTAAAAGAGGCTTGATGCTGGTGAATATCAACTCTTTAGTGTATTCAGGAGAGCGAGGCTTAGGTCCTGAGTTTAATAACTATTAAGATATTTTATTTTAACCATTCAGTAGATAAAAGGAAACATATAAAATTATGTCCTAATAAAAACCCTATAGTAAGTGATGGTACTGTGAAATATTTTAAGCACAAATCTGTTATTTTTTTTAGCATGCTAATGTCATAAAAACGAAAGAAAACTACAGTAGAATAGACCAGTGATGATTCTCATAAAATAAAGTCTTTAACAGGAAATTAAAGAATATTTTGAAAAATGGAATTGAACATATTGAACATTACTCAACTCAGCACTTGAAAATTAAAGTTATTTGGTCTAGTGCCTTCTTTTCTTCTGTGTGGTAGAAAGTGTTCAAGTCGGAAAGCATTTTCATGCATTAAACTACTTACAAAATTGATAAAAGGCCCATTTATTAAAATCTAATTCTCACTATCAAGTGGAAATCTTGTTTGTGAATACATGCATTAATTCATAGATTTCTTTTTTTTTTTTAGAATAACATAACTCTAATGAACTAAAATTACTTTCATTAATATCCAGTTAAGAAATTTCAGAAATTCTATATCTGGAAATACCTATTTTAGTCCATTTTAATTATTAATATAAATTAACAGCCTGTATTACTGAAGAATTTGTTTTAAACTGGCCTCAAAGAAATGATCTTATAAAAGATTAATTCAGAATTATGCTGCAGGTTCTGCTTGGGTGTTTCTGAATCTAGTGGTTTTTCTCACCTTCAGTTTAAAGCCAGTGAGCGAGAATGAGAGCTGATGGGCAGGGAGAGCTTCGCCTGGCTGGCCAGGGAGACAGTGTGAGAGGGGCACATGAAGCTGCCAGAAGCTGCGGGAACCGCAGACCAGCTAACTGCCTTGGCCATGGCTTCATTTACCCGTGTGCTAGAAGAAAAATCAAGGCACCCGACTTCATTATAAGTCATGTTTTATGAGAAAATCTTTACTATGAAGAGAAGAAATCTTTTTTTGTGGAATTTTGTCAGAATGAATAGGTTCCTTCTCCCACTCCCACTATCCCCACCTCCAATGGATTTAATGAATTGGATTGTTAGGTGATTTAGATCAAATGTGGCATTATTATCAAAATTGTTGTAAAATATCTTAATAATGTTTCACTTTTGTGTTGATATACATTGTTTTCTTCAAATATATGCAATGAAATGTTCGGGATTCTTGGTAAGGGGACACTAACCAGTATTTCATTCTGTAGGGGGAAAGAAATCTCTTTTTTGCCCATTGCTAGGTTTATGATTGAGGCTCTAATAACAAAAGACATATTAATAAGGGAAAACATGCAAATATATATATATATGCTTTATGTGACAGAAATTTTCATTAAAATGAAACAGGTAAGCTTACATATTTTTTTGTGCTAGGTTAGACGAAGAAGTAGATAGTTGTGGAGCATTATGATTGGATAAAGGGTGTTTGATCATCTGGGCATGGTGATGAACCCATGTAATTCCAGTACTTAGGAGACTGAGACAGGAGGATTGCAGTTTCAAGGCCAGCCTTAGCAACGTAATGAGGCCCTTTACAATTTAGTGTCACACTGCTTTAAAATAAAAAATAGAATGCGGCTGTGGATGTAGGTCAGAAGTAGAATGCCCCTGAGTTCAATCCCCAGTACTGAAAAAAGGGGGTAGTGTGGTATAATCTAATGGTAATAAATTGGAGAGAACATGGCAGGGCTTGTTTATTCAGATTTCATTTCTGTGTCCCTGAGTCTTAAGGGATAAGGATGGTTCTCTTCTCCAGGTATGGGATGGGGGTTCACATGTGTGTCTTATTAATTACTTAGGGGAAGGTCAGGAAAATTCTTCCTAGATTGTATGACCTGCTTTGGGGAAGAAATATATGAGAAAAGTGAAAATGATATGCTGCTTCTGCTCTTTCCTGAAATTCCAAGATGCCATGCTTTGGGGAAGGGTGCTTTGAACTCCATCAACTCTCTCTAGTACCTTTGTCCTTGTCCTTGTCCTTTTTTTTTTTTTCAAACCTTGCCTGTTTCCTTGCCTTTTCTCTCTTTTACTTTCCCAATAGGTTTCTGAAGGTCTAAGTCTTTTTGTCTTTTGGGGAACCAGGTATAACAGGGATGATTTCCCATAACTTGCCTTCTTTTAAGTAATATAGATTCAGGATTTTTAAGAGTGTTAGCTATGGTGAGGAAATGAAGAGGCTTTGTAAGAGTTTTTGTTGTCGCTGTTTGTTTTTTAATAATAAAAAAAGCTCGAGCTGGGCATGGTGGCGCACGCTTGTAATCCCAGCATTCGGGAGGCTGAGACCGGAGGATCGCAATTCGCGGACAGCCTCAGCTGCTTAGTGAGGCCCTCTGCAACTCAGTGAGACCCGGTTTCAAAATAAAAGAATAAAAAATAGGGCAGCAGGTGTAGCTCGGAGGTCGAATGCCCCTGGGTTCCACCCCCAGACCCATAATAATAATAATAATAGTAATAATAATAATAATAATAAAGCTCAAAGAAAACTTAAAACTTTAATTATGCCTTCATTTAAGCATATAGATCTACTGGTTTAATGATTCCTTCTCTGAAAATGAGCTATGCATACAAAGAAGTTTGGGGACTTGGTTTGCATTACATGGGATGTGCTGATCCTCTTCCATGAAAAGCTTTGGGGCATGTATTCTAGACATTAAATTATGGCAATTGCAATGGAAAAAAAACATATAGATCTATTCTAACCTGATTACCCTTAAGCATAACAGTTTCATTTATTCACTGATCCAACTATTTACTCTTCAGAAATTAATGCTCATTCTCAGGGTACAGATATGATTCCTTAGTTTTTTAAGCACCCTCAGTGAAGTTCACCTGTTTGTTTGTTTGTTTGTTTGTTTATGACTACTTGCCATTCTCCCAGTCCTTTGCACTGGAGTTACAGCTGTGAACAAAACAGCGAGGGCTGCCTTTGTGGAGTTACATTCTAGTAGGGGACATGGATAATCAACAAGTCAACATAAGAAAAGTATAACAGGCTAAGTGGTTATAAGGAGCAGGCTCTGTGGCTGGGGTTACTGCTTGCAGTTTTCCACAGTATGGTCAGGTTACACCTCATGGAGGAGCTGCCACTGCACAAAGTGAAGGACGGAGCCATGTGAATAAATGAGGGAACAGCAAGAACAAAGTCCTCGATGTGGAACACATTGATAAGTTTAAGAAACAGAAAGGAGATCAGTCCAGCCAGAGCAAGGTCAGTGAAGGAAGGAATGAGAGAAATGAGCTTGCCTCCCCAGCCAGCAGGCAGACAATGTTGGACCTCACAGGTCACATGGAGAAGGCTGTGTTTTATTCCAGGTGTGATGGAAAGCCACTGGAAGGTTTTTGTTTCATTTATAGGACACAGTTTCACTTATGGTTTAAAAGCATCATCAGGTTGATGGGTAGTGATTAGATAGTACCCGGGAAAGGATGAGGCAGAGCAATCAGCTAGGAGTGATAGTATAGTATTTGGAAGCTGGAAGTGGAGATTATGGGAGGTAGTCAGATTAATATGTGTTCTGAGGACAGAGCCAGTAGCATTTGCTTCTGAATTGGATGTAGGAAGTAAAGAAAGGAGTCAAGTTGACCTATGTGGGCCCCGCCCAACTCTGTGATCTTGCGCCATCTATAGGGGAGGTTTGGAGGTGATAGGTGCTTGCCCAGAGGTTCTTCTGTTTCAGAACCTGGATTCGATCTGAAAAATATTAATTCTTTTTACGGTTGATTATTTTTCTATTACCTCTATTCATAAAAGTAAGACTAATCATTTTACTTAAATGAGAAGGCAACATTCTAGATATCAGCATTCCAAATATGAGCGGTTACTATTTTATCACCAGAAGGCTTCTAGAAATTTTCATTTTTTTTAAAGCACATACTCAAGAATATAGATCACTTTCTTTAAAGTTGTTTTCTTCTTTGCACTGCATGTGGTCTCCCCTAAGTAGGACAGCAGGGAATGATTGAAAGCCACATGTGAGTTTAGAGAGAGAAATAAAGGTGTGGAGGACTCTCATAAAGCAAATAGAATAGAAAAAGGACAGTAAGTTGGGAACTAAAGTAGTTCTCATCTAGTTGTGGACTGCCTCCGTTGCACACTGTTCTCTGTGGTGATGGGCGCTGCACTCTTTCTTTCTAGTACTGCCTGGTAGGGACCAGAGTTTGGCTGGTTTTAGGAGAGTGAGCAAGGTGAGGGCTCTAGATAGCAGTCCAGCACCTCCCCTGTGCTGCCAGCCTGGGTGCCCAGCAGGGTGACAAGTGACCCAAGTCCAAGCCACAGAGAAAGGAGGGGCTGCAGGTAGTGTCTGTTTTCATTATCTCTCTCCATATATTCTATTGAAATTAAATATTTTGTGAAGATGGCTTGAGTTATGTAGTTCATCATTTTCCTCACGTTTTTTATTTTTAAATGCTTGTGGAATGAAAAGGAGCCCAGTGAAATGGTATTTTTCAAAGTGCACAGGAAACTGCAGTATAAAATAATAAGCAACCACATACATACTTTGCTTAAGCAAAGTATAAAACTTTCATGTCTTGCCAGGCATGCTAACACATGCCTATAATTCCTTCTACCCAGGGTGCTGAGGCAGGAGGATCACTAATTCAAATCCACCTTGGGCAATATGTGAGGTCCTTTCTCAGAATTAAAAAATGAAAACAAATAGGGTAGGGGACGTAGCTAAGTGGTAGAGCACTTACCTGACATGTACGAGCCCCTGGGTTCAATCTCTAGTACCAGAATAAAACAAGATATAATAAACAGAAGACAACCCTTTCACATCTTTATTCCATCTAATTAATAAACGCACCAAAATAATATACTATAATAACTATGTTTACAATTCAGAAGTTTTTAAGGAAGAAATTTATATTTTCCTCACCATTTAAGTTTTCTACATTTTTTTCTGTGTAACAGCTTCATTGTGATATAATTCACATATAAAGTTTATCTTTCTAAGGTGTTATAATTCAGTAATTTTAGTATAGCCACAGAACTTTACAGCTACCACTATTATCTAATTCTAGGATATTTTCATCAGCCCAAAAAGAAATCATATAACCAACAGCAGTCATTTCTCATCATCTTCTTTCTCCAGCCCCTGGCAACCTTCAGTCCACTTTCTGTTTCTAATGATTTGCCTGTTCTAGACATTTAATATACATGAAATGATATATGTTTTTTATGTTTGGTTTCTTTTGCTCAGCAGTGTTTTCAGTGCTATTCCATGTTATAGCAGGTATACTTCATTCCTCTTTAAGGCCAAATCGCATTCCACTTTACATTCTACATATCCACTCATTGGTTGGTGCACATTTGGGTTGTTTCCACTTTTTAATATTTTTAATATTTTTATATATTATAATAATGCTGTTATGGACATTTACATTCAAATGTTTGTATACATTTTGGGGGGGTATGCACGTTGGAGTGGAATGACTAAGCCATGTGGTGACCTTATGTTTAATATTTTGAGGAACTTGTAGATTCCTGGTTGTACTATTTCACAGTCTCATTTGCAGTATATAAGGGCTCCATTTTCTGTACATTCTCACCAGTTCTTGTCATTGTTTGTCTTTTCGATTCTATTTCCTTTACTTTTCATATTTTAAAAAAGCTGCAAACCTGTCCTACTTTGTTATTCTACACTTAGTTTCCTCTTCTAGATACTATGCTGGAATTGTTAGCTGTGGTAGAGGAGAAAGAGCCATAGACTTGGCTGGAGTCCCAGGCTATGGCCTATTGCTAGAATGGCCTTGAGTAAACCAATCACAGCACCTCGATGAGCCTCAGTGTCCCACTATGTAATGAACAATCATTAATCTTTACTTTTGGGGAACTAAATTAGAGCATCAGTTTTTTTTTTTTTTTTTTTTTTTTTGTCACTCTTTCTTTTACTCTCTTTTTGATGCCTATTTTTTTTTTTTTTTTTTTTTTTTTTGGTGGTACTGGGGTTCCTGGAAGCCCTTCTATCTTCGGACTACACTCCCAGACCTATTTTTACATTTTTATTTGGAAACAGGGTCTCCTAAGCCAGCCCGCGCGGCTGGCTTCGAACCTGCGCGATCCTCCTGTCTCTGCCTCCCAAGCGCGGGGATTACAAGCGTGCGCCACCACGCCCGGCTTTGATGCCTATTTTTGAGGTAAGTAAATAGATATTATGTGATTTTACCTTAATATTTTTTTTCTAATAGAATCTAAAGCTTAAAGAAACTTTAAGTTTCTTTTTAGTCTTTGTAACTGTTAGTTAATATTAGAAGTAGTTGTATCGATAGAAAAGTTAAAAGCTAAGCCTATACACTGTCCTATTCATTTTATAATTGTATAATTTGTCTAGAAGAAGAAATGAAGCAGATAATGTAGATATATAGATAATTAAGAGTAGAACATGACTTTTTTTCTTTACTAGCACTGAAAATCTTTCTCTACATCGTTCCTATTTATGTTTATAGTTTGGTTATATGTCCAAAGAAAGCTACACTTTCTTCTTTGCCTTCTTTGTAATAAAACACAACATTGAGAAGATATGCAAAGTTTAATGGCGCAATAACAACATAGTGGCAAGGCCTCTGGCAGTTCACAGTGGCCAGACTTTTCTACTATGATTTTCCTGAATTGTCCTCTGAAGCTGATTGACACAATTGCAGTCTTGCATAAGTGTCGACAACTTCACACTTGCTCTGACCTTTCTATGTCACAAGGGTGGCCCGCCTCTAAAGTCTACTCCTGTCTGCCTTCTACAGGAAGCTTTCTCTGCTCTTCATTTATTAAAATCCTTTTAATTTACTACTGGTTATTTTTAATACAAAAGAATGCCATTCTTAAATAAAGCAAACATATAAGAATTGTGTGAAAAGCTGATCATAATGACGATATACGTATACGTCTATAATCCCAGTACTTGAGAGACTGAAACAGTAGAATACAGGTTCTAGGCCAGCCTCAGCAACTTACTGAAACTCTCAGGAATACAGAAAGATCCTGTTTAAAAAGAAAAGAAAAGAAAAAGAAAAGAAAAGAAAAGAGAAGAAAAGACGGAAAGAAAGAAAGGAAGGAAGAAAGCAAGCAAGCAAGCAAGCCCCGTTTGGTGGTATACACTTGTAATCCCAGTATTTGGGAGGATTGCAGGTTCCAGGACAGACAGCCTCAGAAAGTAGTGAGACTCCCATCAACCTAGGGAGACCCTGTCATAAAAAAAAAAAAAAGCTAGGGATGGGGGTGTATGTGGCTTGGAGGTAGAATTCTCTAAAAGTTCAAGCCCCAGTAACAAACACACACATAATTATAATAATAATAAAAATAATAAGGTTGGGGTGTAGCTCAGAGGTAGAATGCCCCAAGTTCAATTCCTAGTACTTAAAAAAGAGGAAAGAAGATTTTTGTGATAAAGGTAGCCCTTCCTCTCTCCACTATTGCCTGTAAGTATCCTTCCAGTAATTTTTATTACATGCCTAAATTGTTAACACAAATACAAGATTCTATACATGTTGGCGTACACTTGCTGTGTTACAAAGCTAATAGTCCATCTCTGGGCTCATCAAACAAATCCTTGACACATACATTCTGTTTTCTTTAACTTTCATGTGTGTTAGTCCTACTCATCCAACTAAAATAAAAGCATCCTGGAGGGCAGAGGCTATATGTCAAGCTTTTAAGCTTTCCTTTTCCCCACCAGGAATGCACCGAGGCCTGTCCTATAGGAGATGCTCAATAGGCATTGTACGTTTTGAGCCTATAGCCTCATTTGATGTTCTACCAATTCAGGAGAAGCATTAGAGAATTGATTAATTAATTTATTTTTACTTCAGGTCATCTTTCTAATGATGAAAGTAATATTGAGAAATATGATTACATGTAAATTAATATTTGGGTTGAAATTGATGAAGTAAATACAATAAGACACATCATAAGCCGTAGTGCCTAACACAATTTGCTTTATGAAATGAAGGGAAAGGAGAGCAGCTAGAGTGAAATGAAAAGGAAAAATCAACAAAAAGCATAAAAGTGACTTGGATGGAGACTGAGAGACAGGTTGAATGAAGGGAAACTTTTTGAGAAGTAAAATATATATAGTCAATAAAAAAAAGGCAGAAAGACCCTATATCCTTTTAACTATAATAAAAGCTATACTGCCTTCCAAATACCTCTTCCATCAAAGAAAACAAGAGATAAGCTTTGTGTCAAATGAAAGAGAAAATACATTCTTTTTCCTGAAGCAGTTGAAACATAGAAAGTTTGCTACAAGAGTATGAGATTGCCTGATCAAATACAGAACATGACATAGAAGCTTTCAATTAATATTGTCCCTAATTTTACTTTTGCTTCTCACTAACCTGCTTACAAATCCTATATTTTATTTTTTCTTAACTTAGATTGGTAATATTTTATACCAAAGTTCTCATTGAATTTAACCTGTATTGGGATTCACTCACCAAAAGTTCTTTTAAACAAACAGCAACAACATACTGTTTTTGAAACAGAGGAAGGGACTCAACTTTGTGCATTTTCAAATGAGTGCTGTTTGAATTTTAAACTTCTTTGCCACTGGAATGGTTGCAGCTTAAAACTGTAAACTACGGAAAGTTTTCTGAAGTTCTAGAAATCGAATAGCTGAATACAGGTTACTTTTTGCATAACTGGTGTGGAGCTGATGGTTTTAAGCAAGATATAGACAGATTAATGGTTCACATAAAATAAAATCTTTGGAGAAAGACAAATGAAATAGTACCACAGCTTCACAAATAGGTATTCGTAAAGTACTCAGTAATTCTGAGGGCAAATATCCTTTATCCGCCTTTAATTGGTTTCATTGAGGTGTTTATAACAAATATACTTTACCTTTTCCTATTAGTCAATGTTGCAGCTTTTATTTAGTCTCCCAACCCTGCTTTATGATGCTTAGAATGGTAAATGTTAATGGCAGAAAAAAAAAAACTGTCGTGAGAAAATAGCTTTATCAAAAGATTTTTTATCTTATAAAAGGTGTTACTTACATATTTCTTCAGCTAGGAATTCTTTAGACAGTTAAACACTAATGACTCACAGGAAAATTATTCCTGAGTGTTGTGATTGCATAAATACCTTTTAATCAAGGTTTTTGCTTGTGTTTTTTGTTGGTCGTGGGGTGTACACCAGCACACATTGTGCAAGGAATTGCTTAAATAAGTGCAAAACCAAAGCCATGTCAGAAGTTACACAGTTGCTGTGTTGTGATATGGTTCCCTTCTGATGAACACAGTGGACAAAGTTGAAATGGGAAGATACCCCCCCCATCATTTGCACTCTTATTTTTATTTTTGTGGTGCTGGGGATTGAACACAAGGACATTTTAATTCTGAGCTGTGCCTCCTGACCTCCAGAGCAAGTGGTTGAGGGTTCCCTGAGTTGCCGAGGCTGCTCTCAAACTTGCAATCTTCCTGTCTCAGCCTCCCAAGTACCTGAAACACTTAGGCATGTACCACTGTGCCACCACGCCCGGCTCACCATTTGTACTTTAATTCAAAGCAACAAAGTAAATGTTACTTCCATTTTACAAATACAGAATCTGTAAAATTTGTGGCTCATAACGATTTAAATTCCTTGCCCAAGTTTCTATTGAAATAAAGATAAAAATTCAGGTCTCTCTGATTGAAAAGTTGACTTCCTTACTCAGACCATTCATGCTTTCTTTTTTCCCCTCTAAAAAATGTAAAAATTTTAGCCGGGCGTGGTGGCGTATGCTTGTAATCCCTGCACTTGAGAGGCTGAGACAGGAGGATCGTGCAGGTTCGAAGCCAGCCTCAGCTACTTAGTGAGGCTCTCAGCGACTTAGTGAGACCTTTTTTCCAAATAAAATATAAAAATAGGGCTGGGGTATAGCCCAGAGGTAGAAAGCCTCCAGTATATATATATATATATATATATATATATATATATATATATTAGTAAGGAAGTTATTTTGAGTCAAAGGATATTAAAAAGATTAATAACTTATCTTTATTTGAGAGTAAAAACTGATTTGGTACTAAACATTTTAGTACTTAGAAATAGTACATGTCACTTCCGAATTTGTTTTGTTTGGGGATCAAAATTTCTGATGCCCCTTGTATCTCTCCATATTCTGATTTTATGATTTTCACTCTTTGGAAACTGAAACACTCTAGTTTGTAATGGCCACCTCTCAAAGGGAAAGAAAAAAGAGTTATATTTAACCCTTCTTTCTTAAGGCAGAGGACAAAGTGCTGAAACTGATTCAACTCACTTCACTTGAGCCTCAGTTACTACTGTTCTGCCCCACACTGAGTGTCCCAGCCTTGGAGGGGAGTTCAGCCACCCTGGGAACCCATGAACCCATTCACACAAATCTCCCTCAAATGTACCACTTTCCCAGGGGATGCTTTCTTCTGTGATGTTTATTTTGAAGTTTTTTTCAAAGTATATCCTTAGCATGTCTTCTAGCTTCAGTGGCATGGCCTCATACAACTCAATTCTATCTCTTTAGTAACTTTGAAAATTTTTTAGTTAGTTGAAATAGAAGCCACAGATTAATAAAAGTGGTAATTAAAAGTTTCTACTTCTTGTTCAGTACTTTTTTCCCCAAGCCTACACACTACTGAAAAGTGTGGGATGAGGATTACTTGGAAAATTACTATCACAAAGTATATTTTTAAATGAAGAGTTATAAATATTTTCTCTTTTTCTATCAAGTTAAAATATAGCAGAGAGGTAACTCGATTTAGTTCAAAAGCCATTTTCTAAATGAGAGGAATTAGCTGGGAACAGTTATATTAATAGTCACTGCCAGCGGCAAGATTCTGCATACAAAACACTTGTTCATGTTTTCCTTGACCTCCTTTGATTGGACCCAGTGCTAACTTCATACTGAATGGACTCAGTCTCGTCTTTGCCAGGCATCAGGGAATAATGAATAGTGGAATATCCAAAGGCTTAAATGTCCTGGCACAAGCCCTGTGTCCTTATGATGAGCTAACCATGGCATTGTTCAAAGAAAAGACCTGTGTCCCTTTGGAAATAAAATCTTGGCTTGTGGACAGAGGTCTGTGTACACACATTGAATTCTTTATCTGCTGTGCTATTCCATTCATAATTAAACTTTGAAAGCAAAGTTCTGAAGAGGTTCTTGAATGCTTCTCTTCCAAGTATGACCAGAAACAAGCGGCCGTTGTAAGAATAGCAGAGCTGTATGCCTTTATTTGGTAGCTCAACGACATTCACATCAAAGACATGAAGAACAAACTCTTTAAGCTGGAGAGCAGTGTAGAAATTCACTGTTTCTCTCCTCAAAATGTCTTCTGTCTGAAAGCTGTGGTAATCACAGATTTTTGCTGTAGAACTTCTGATGTTCTGATTTTTGTGTTTATAGCTCCATCTGTATTTGTAGTGAAATGTCTAAATTTGTCTCAGCACATCTCAATTCCAAGAATGAATTGATCTTCTTATGAGTGGTTCCCCCTTGAAAGCAAAGAAAGGAAGGAAAATTAAGTTAGTTCTCAAGATTAACACTGTAACATTATAACTAGCTTTTGTTTCTGAATATAATTCTTAAAAAAAGAAAAAAATTATATATAGAGCCTGACAGAAAGTACCTGAAGATGACAGGAATATTTGAGTAACAGAAACTTACTGCTGTTGATATCGCAAATTATCAAGAAATCTCCTAGGAGTCCTTCTAAAACAAATTTTAATTCCATGTTATAAAATTCCTGATGGGGTATAGTTAACTAAACCCATAAATAACCCGAATTATGCAAATATTTAAAATCTGAGTATCTTTTAGAAATACATTCTGAAGTACTTTTAGGTAATATAAGTATTACTTATACTAATATAATTTTCTGGGATTTTCTTAAAAATAATTTGAAGGCTGGAAGTGGTGGCGCACGTTTGTAATCCCAGCATTTGGGAGGTGGAGACAGGAGGACTGCAGTTTGCAGACAGCCTCAGCTACTTAGCGAGGCCATTCACAACTCAGTGAGACCCTGTTTCAAAATAAAGAATAAAAAATAGGGCCGTGGGTATAGCTCGGAGGTAGAATGCCCCTGGGTTCCATCCCCAGTACTGTAAAAGAAAAAAAAAAAAAAAATGATGTAGAGGGATGCCAGTCATCAAAGATTCCCATAAATTCACTACTGTTCTGGGTAGTGTATACATGAATATTCTTTATACTATTTTCTCTACTTTGTAGATGTTTGGAATTTTTTATTATGAAAAGTTAACATATGTTTTCTGAATAATTCAGATCATAGTTCCATAGTAAGAAACATTTTCTTTCAGAAGAGACAAAGTAACCCAAATCTAATATATTTGTAAAAATTATAAAAATGTTGACATGCAAATAATACTAAAATGGCAAGTAATCAATTTTTATTTAAATTATTACATTTTAAATGCTTGCTCTTAAATATATATATATATATATATATATATATATATACATATGAAAATCATGCTATAAGTAGTCTGATACTGAAAATGGTTGCAATCATTGAGATAATTAGAATAGTTCAATCCTGAAGAACTATCTAAAATATCTATCTAAAAATAAATATCTAATATTCACAGTGAACAATTTAAAAATCGATATATTAAAATATGTACCAGTAAATGCAACCAGGTATAATTTAAAATCCATATTATATCTAATATCTGTTATATCTATAAAGTGATTATGAAAATTATTGGATTCTAATGCTTATGGCATTGAACCGTTGGGAACAAGAAAAATCTTTGATAAACAGACTATGAAGAGAATGACATGTGATAGAGTTAAGAATGTGTCTCCCCAAAACATGTTGCTGGCCTAATAAGTATTTTGTTTTAAATACACTTGAAAACCAGCAAGTGCAAGGAGATCAATCTGACTGTCCTTGTATTTCTTGAAAGTAGGAGATCAAATTCCCATATGATAGGAAGTTGAGGCCAATGGAAATCTGTACAAATGTTGTCAGACTAACTTATCTTCTGGCCATTTCCCCAGGTAATTAGCCGCCCTAACCCAAGCCTCTATGCCTTATACTTTTATAACTGACTACTTTTTGTCTCATAATTAATTAATTAATTAATTTATTTATTTATTTAGGTGGTACTGGGGTTCCTGGAAACCTTTCTACCTCAGAGCTGCACTCCCAGACCTATTTTTATATTTTTATTTGGAAACAGGGTCTCTTAAGCCAGCATGGCTGGCTTCGAACCTGTGTGATCCTCCTGTCTCTGCCTCCCAAGCGCGGGGATTACAAGCGTGCGCCACCACGCCCAGTTTGTCTCATTATTTTATCTAGTATTTTTTTTTTTATAATTCAGTATATGTGTGTAACACTAAGGGTGTCTTTGGGTCTTCTTTTGTTTATAGATCCAGTACCACATAAAACTTATATTAAGTAAATTTGTATGCTTGCCTCCTTTTGATCTGTCTTATGTCTATTTAATTCTCAGGCCTAGCCAAAAAAAGGGTGTATTTTCTACAATATTTTTATGTGCCAAAATAATGATAAATATGTCAACATTTGCATATATATATATATATATATATACACACATATTTTTTTTTTTGTGGTACTGGGGTTCCTGGAAGCCCTTCTACCTCCGGGCTACACTCCCAGACCTATTTTTACATTTTTATTTGGAAACAGGGTCTCCTAAGCCAGCGCGCATGGCTGGCTTTGAACCTGCGCAATCCTCCTGTCTCTGCCTCCCAAGCGCGGGGATTACAAGCATGCGCCACCACGCCCGGCTATTATTTGCTTATATTACATGGTAAACTATCTCACATTGTCATTTGGTTGGCCTAATTTGGCCACTGTTAAAGTTCAGGGTCTTTTGTTGTTTTGAGATGGTGTATCATTATGTTCAAGGGTGGCCTTGGAGTCCAGAGCTCAAACACTTCTGCCTCAGCCTCTCGAATTGTGGTTTCAGGTGTGCACAATCACAGCTGGTTAGGATTTTTTTGTTTGTTTGCTTTGTATTTGATCCTTGTTTTCAGTACAGTCATTTTATTGCTCACATGGGGGGATAGGTAGATCTCTTTGGATTCAGAAGGAAAAGCTTTAGTAAGCCTTTTAATTTTCAGCGTTAATGCAAGTGGAAATAGCAGGTAGATGCTGATGACAGCTGAGTATGTAGAGCGAGGCTTTGGTGACTCTGTTCTGATCTGCTGGTACTCTGAGTATTTTCTTGAGTATTTTAGAGCCTCAGTAATTGGCTATCTGTTCTTAGGGATGACCAAAATGTAGTCATTAATGGAAAGAAGTTTTTACTTACATTGTTTTTTACTCTTTTGATATTGAAAAGAAAGTGTATTTATTTGTTTCAGCTTGGAAAACTTGACAACATTTCAAAGATGTAAAAAATAATACTGATTTCCGTGACATGTTAACACAAAATGTTGACAGGAGGTACATGCTCAGAGATCAGTATTTGTGTGTGTATACGTGTGTGTGTGTGTACGTGTGTGTGTACGTGTGTGTGTGTGTACGTGTGTGTGTGTGTTATGGGGGATAGGACCCTTTGGGCTATACCCCCAGACCTATTTTATTTTTTATCTGAAAATAGGATCTCACTAAGTTGATGAGAGCCTCAGTAAGTTGCTGAGGCTGGCTTTGAACCTGCAATTCTTTGTCTCACCCTCCCAAGTATTGGGATTACACGTATGCAAATTACCAGGTCTGGCTGAGATCAGTGTTTCTAAGGAAAAAAAGCCCCTATGATTTAGAACTTTTACAGATATGAAGATCATGTCTGCAGTATATAGTAGTCTGTGTTAAATTTCTCATCTTTTCAGAATATAGTTAATTGTGAAATATCTGTTGAGGATCTAATGAAGTCACCGTGTTTTCATCTATCTGCCCATACACTTACTTGTCTATTTGTTCATTCAATAAATACTCATTTAGAGTCTACTATGAGCTTGTTTTAGGAGATCTAGTGGTGAAATAGTTGAAAACTTACTGCTTATATGGAACTAGGAGTCATATGTTAGGGCATTATAGTAGCATGATGTGAAAAAGAGATGCTAGATGGTCATGAGAGACTCCTGTGAAAATGTCATCTTTAAGGTGAGATCTGAATATCTACAAAGAGCTGGGCATGCAAAGATTAATTGCTTATCTCTTTAATTAAAAACTAAAATCCAAGGGCTATGTCTGACTTTTATAATGGTGGTCTTGACCAAATTGTTATATAAATATGTAGATGAATAGATAGATAGTAGATTCTTTGAGACTTGTTACTTTAGTGTTATCCTTAAATCATACCACTCTTCCACTCCTTCATTCATCAACACATTGTAGGTTGGCTTTCTTTCTCCTATAACATGGGCTCTTTAACTCTCAGTGCAAAACTCAAAGCAGGATGCTTGTGTTTGATATGCCTTTCATGGCCTTTTAGCCATTGTTGTAAGGCCTGCCCTGTCTAACCCAGAACTTCATACTGTCTGGTTGCTCAGATAATTCCTTACTTCTTGATCCTTTTCTTTTCATCCAGGCTCATTTGTTGCCTGTACTTCTTGCCTCACAAATAAGAACAGTCTATTTTGTTTTCTTTGTCTGCTGAATGGCAAATTCTTGTTCTTTTTAAGTTACCTGGATAATCTGATATCTGAATCTTGTCAAAAAAACTTCTTCTTTGTCTCATACTTTTCTCTCTTCTCTCCTTTATCCTCTCTCCTCTCTAACCTTTCTCCTCTGTCTCTGTCTCTGTCTCTCTTTCTGTTTCTATCTCTCCCCTCCTTAACCCCAGGTAATATAAATAACATTTTCTAGTGGTCTATTGGGACATTTTCCATAAGTTTAATGTTCATTCTGAACAGCTAACCAAGATATGGAGAAAACAGGCCTCGTGACACTAAGATTTTTTTTTAATGTGAATAACTAAGTAAATTAGGAGCTGTTTCTGCTCATGTCTGAAAAAATACTGTATTTTCTATTTGCATAGGGTCAGTGTTACTGATAATGAATTAATGGTTTCTTACTGAGCTGAAAATCATTTTGCTCATAGTTCATGTGTGAATTCTTCATGCTTAAGTAAATTGTTGCTTCAGTGCATATGCAAAGGCTAACTAAAATTTATGAAGGAAATCAGATGGAATATTTTGTGTTGCTGTAATTGTTCATGTTTTTTTTTTACTCCTTAACTTTATGAAATTGCAAACAAGCATAACAGTTTTAAAACACTGAGTCTATATTGAGAAAGATAAGTAGATTGATATGGTAATCATGCTTTTAAAACAGATTTAGCGCAGCGTTGGCTCCTTAGAATTTTAAACTTTTCAAAAGGATTTTTATCTGTATTCTTAGAAGTTATGTTTTGGCATAGAAACTGTGTCCATGTCTGGCATTGATTTTTACCTATCTAGGAAAATGATGTATCAGGTTTTTTTTTTCTAAGAAGGCAATTCATAAAATATTCTAGTTCGTTTCAAACAATTGAATTTTTATCATTTGTTCTGGCATTTGACTGAACAGGTGAAAACTCTATTAGTGATGCCGTTTATCATCACGTCAGTTCTAACTACGCTTGACACTTACTAGACTTGGCCCAATAACAGCAGTGCTAAAGTGAATAGAATGGGTTCTTAACGCATATGTTCCGAACACAACAAAATCTTTAAGATTTGTTGAAGTAAGAGAAAAATTATCTCAATTTTCAGGCAATTAAGATAGATGTTAGAAGATAATTTTTAAAATTTAACTAGCTATTCAATGTATGTACAGTTTATAAGATATAGGGTTAGAATTGGCAAAGACTTCTGTTCTCCAATGTCTTTGTTAAATAGATTACTAAAATAATTTGGATTTTATGTAGCTTGAGTTTCCCCACATCAGGGACATAAACACTGTTCTCTCTCTTCCTAACAGTATGATTAAGGTTAAGTAAATGACACATATATTATAGAAGAAAGTATCTGAAGTTCCTATTGATTTTTGTCCTTAGTTTCTTTATTTTCGTATTTTAGATAAACAGTATTTGTCATCTTATGGTATTTCTAAATGTTGCTTTGAGATCTTTAAAAGTAGGGTTCTGGTAGACACATAGAAAACACTGACCATAAATAGGAAGAAAAATACATTCACCTCCTCAAATGTGAAAAGGTAACATGCTAAATTTTTAAAATTAATGTTGTAAATGAAATTATTTATTTTTAAAGGGACTCCCTTATGTATACAATAGAAAAGCTAAATATATCACTTATCATATTTGGCCAGAGAAGCAAATATTTTCTCCTCAGTATGATGGTTGCTAGCATTGCTTCCCTACCAATTTTGAAATGTTCTGATAAAATACATAAGAAATAGGCATGCCAAGATAAGCATTAAGTTGATTTTTTTTTCCCATAGGAGGTCACTCAGTTCCTCCTGCCATCCTTGTTTCTGTCAATTTTGATATAAACCTATAAAAACTCAATCTTTTAAAAATCATTTTCATTTTCACTTTAAATCTCCATAAAGTTCCTAATCAGTAAATCATATAATAATTAGTCTGCAAGAATGTTTTGGAGAGTAACAGTTTTAGAGCAGAATAAGAATACCCTTTGCAGATATTAAAGTAATATATTTACAATTATAAAAAGACTTTTCTCCCATAAAAATGTGGTGGTACATTTGCAGAGTTGTTTGTGTTGCTGAACTACAAACTCAGATTTGTACACACTAAAGGAACCTGCAATACTTCAAATGAATGAGCAGAATGGCATTTAAAAAGTCTTAGTTTTCTTTGAACATACTGAGAGATGAAATGTGAGAAAGGAAGAAATTGTCTGGATTTTTTTCTCTGAAGAGTGCATGAGGGTTACGTAGTGTTATGCACCTGTCCTGCTGGCGTTTGTGTGAAGGACACCTGGTCTTGTAATCACTGCCCCTCTCTCGTATAAGGATTGAGTTTACTGGGGTTTGGATGCACTTCTGGATATAAGATATCTAGAGAGACATAATTTACCTTTTTATTAGAAAGATGGTTTTGTAACTTGTTTGTGCAGAAAATTTTTCCTTGTTGTTTTATTCTTGCTCTTGATTAACTGATCACAAAGAGCTTAATTTACAACAAACTAAAAAAAGTGACATTATTCTAAGTGCTACAAATTATGGTTTATTAAAATACTCATTTAACATTTAAGAGCCCAAGACGTTTTAACTGTGTAACCTTCAGAGAGTATATTATAAACAAGTATAGGTTTTGAGTTTGAATCATAGACTTAATGCTGGTATTTTGGAACAAGTGACTGAGGAACTACAAAGAAGAATTTGGATATCTAAAAATAAGAATGATAGGCCATGCAGGTGTGTTCTAGCTCCAGCATCCTGAATCTGTGGTTTAAAAAGTAATGAATGGCTGATTTTTGTTGCCTTCCACATTATCATACATTAACATTACATCTTGAAATAAAGTTAAGCATTAGAATAAAACATAGACACCCCACTGAGTTAAAGAGTTTAAATCTTATTTTATTGTCCTTACCCTTAGACAGACCCACCCACTTAACTCTGAGGTCTGCATATAATCTTTGCAAATATAGATGCAGTAAAATGACTAATTCAAAAGATGTTAAAAACTGTCATTGTAGGATTGTGAAATTGAATGCGTAGAAAAGGAAATTTTTCTAAGACACTAAACAGTGTATGACAAAATATTTTTTGTTGGTGACCCTTAGGGAATATCTAGCAGTGTAAATTGCCTTTTCTGCTTTTTAAGATGAGTTTCATATTAGAAATTCAAAGGAAATCTTTCTTAGGAATCACTCTGATGCCCCACATTAGTGGATTAGACTTTGCTGTCCCATAAATTTTTTGCTTTTCTTCAGTAAATTACTGTCAAAATGCAATGTTTGTTTCAGGGGTGTGGTGGTTGTGATGGTGGTTGTGGTGGTGGTGAGTTGTCTTACAGAACTCAATTGGGCAGTATTTCAGTGAAAATAACTTATTTTTAAAAATAGATTAAGAATGTTGGTGGTCACCTTATCCTAAGAGTTGTTTATGGCATGTAGAATGTAAAAAATAACATCTTCAAGTGAAATATTTAGCAGTTTTGTTAGTAAATTCTGAAAATTGAATCGTAACTTACTTTCCTTTGGAGAACACTTAGAATTATGTCTGGATCATGTATGGGAGTAGTAGGGTGGTAAGTAAAGAGATCTGTGCATCTATGTGTAGGGCTAAAATTCTAATTATTATTATATTATTTATCCAAATAAATAGTTAGGAAATACCTCCACCAACTTCTGTTGCTGGTTCTCTGGGTAATTTTCTCACAAAATGATTATATTTTTATATAATTTGGGAACTGAAGAGACAATCCAACAGTCAGTCTCTTGATTCATAGTCCTTTCTTAAAACAAAAATAACGAAATTTTAGAAACATGTCATTCATCCTAAAATTGTGCACAAATCCAGTAGTTACTCTTTTTCATTATGTTCCCCTTGGAAAACATTCAACCCCAAGGTATGTAATTGAAAAGATCTTTTTGTGCACTCATTTTGGCAAAAACATTTAATGAGACCAGAAAATGATTCCTAGCCGTAGAAATAAAGCAACTCCCAATGTCTTTCATTTCACATTAACAAATGTGAAATGACTCAGCTCCAGCCTCACACTATAGTCTTTGGAGATCACCTGATGTCTACTATCATTGTGTCTACCCCTTCTTGGCATGTTGAGACGCAATAGAAAAAAATCCAGAAAAGGACTGGTCCAAGGGCACCAGGAAGAAACTTTATAGAACTCCTCCGTTCTTTTAATCACAACAAAGATACTTGTTAATTTGGGGTGGTATAATTCAAGAAAATTATAGTGTTTGCATTAATATATGGAATGAAAAAAGACTTGTATAAAGTCAGTTTTTCTCAACCTCACAGATAATAGAACAGGGTTTAAACTGATACCAGAATATAGACAGAGAAGGGTATTGTGTTTTCTAGACAGAGTGATGTTAAATGTAAATTAACAAAAGAAAAGAAGCTATAGATTATTTTTGCTGTTACTAAAAGCAAATATTTCATTTTGCTACTAACATATTATTCAACCCTACAACATAATGCAAAGATTAGAATATATTAAAAATTTACAAGAATTCTTACATATACCTGAATTTAACTGAAATGCATTTAAGTAAAATATAGATGCAAGGAATTCACAAATTAAGCTAAAAATTCACTTCAATAGCAGCAGTCCATTTCCTGGAGACCTGCTGTGATAAGCTCTGTTTTAGGCAAGTAAATGTGGGGTGTGTTTTATATATAAGGAGTGGAGGGAAAACACAAGTTCTTATCCTTGTCCTGAAGAAGCATATTTAACAACCTACTTAGAAGAAGCAAGGTTCGTATAAAACAAACAGCAGAGAACCAAATAATAAGAAACATGTAATAAAGTGCCCAAGTGGGTGGTGTATTAAAGTAAAAATAAAGTAAAAGCAGATTTTCTTTTCCAAATCTAATTGTATGCAAAACAACAACATAGAAAACAGAAATGTGCTTTTTATTACTGTAATTTTGTCATACATGTTCAAATGTATATAAAACTTACTCAACAAGTCATTCAAGAAACCATTTAAATAAGTAGCAAAGGGAGTAAGAATTCAATAAATGTTAATTGCTGCTGTTACTATTACTGGTTTTATGTTATGTGCTTTGAATATCAGTTGCAATTCACTGTTAGCCTCAACTTTCAGTTTTTGTAGTTCTGAATTTTGTTACACATTTTAGAGAGCAATCTTGTTTTACACAGATAAGTGCTGTAGATGGCAAGGTTATGTTTACTTGATTTTTAACAGCTTGCTTTGCTAATGTCATATTGTGACATTTTGCAGTTAAATCAAGTTAAATCAAGCAAGAGAAGAGTTTCCTTTAACTCCCCCCTCCTATCTTAGGGGAAAGATATCCCAAAACTTAGTGGCACAAGTTAATTCATTGGATATTTTAAGTATACAAAAATGATAATTTGTGTTGTATTAATGTTTAACAGCCTACAAAACAGAACCAGACATTTGAAAATCCTTTTAAATGCTTTCATATAATAAAAGCTTTGCAAAGTATATGTTTTGAGAACCCGTGGTGTATCTGTTGTGACAGGGGTCAATAAACTAAAGTTCATAGGCCCAATCTGGCCAACCACCTTTTTTTATGGCTCAAAAGGTAAAACTGGCCTTCATATGTTAAAAAAAATTGAATAAATATTTTAGAAAGTTTGTCATGGCATGAAGTTCAAACTTGTCTACAAGTAAAGTTTTAATGGAACACAGTCATGCTCATTCATTTACCTATTGTCTTTGAATGTTTTTATGCTATAGAGGTAGAGGAGTCAATGTGATAAAGACCGCGTAACTTGAAAAGCCTATCCAGGTGTGGCGGCACACACCAGTGCTTGGGAGGCTGAGTCAGAAGGATCACAGATTCTCGGCTAACCTCAGCTACTTAGTGAGGCCCTTTGCAACTTAGTGAGACCCTGTTTCAAAATAAACAATAAAAAAATCAGGCTGGGGGGGTAGTATAGCTCAGAGGTAGAATACTCTTGGGTTCCATCCCCAGCACCACAAAAAAGAATGAAAAACAACAAGAGAAAGAAAGGAAGGAAGGGAGGGAGGGAGAAAGAAAGAAAGGAAAGCCTAAATGATTTACTATCGGTCCCTTTAGAGAAAGTTTTTCAGCCTCTACTATAAGAAATGTGGTTGAAACAGAAAAGGACCATTGAGTGCTCAAGTCAGGGAAGGCATCATGGAAGTGTTAATTCTGATCCAGTCTATTATCCAATGAAAGGTAATGCAAGGGCCAGGCTTGGTGGTGCACACTTGTAATCCCCGCGCTTGGGAGGCTGAGACAGGAGATCGCACAGGTCCAAAGCCAGCCTCAGCTACTTAGTGAGGCTCTCAGCAACTTAGTGACACCCTGTTTCCAAATAAAATATAAAATAGGTCTGGGAGTATAGCTAAGAGGTAGAAAGCCTCTGGGTTCCACCCTCAGTACCACACACACAAAAAAAGAGCCATAATCAAACTCATAAATGTGAAACATTTTTAAGATACCACTAATTTGTCAAAATAGATTTTACATGCTTAGATTTTCTAGAGATGATATGTGTTAGTTTTAATGTGTTTACATTATGATCAGTCATACTAAAATTCTACTTACATTCATTTACTATTTATTTGGTCATTTTTTCACATAAGATTTGAACACCAACTATGAGTGAAGCATTTTATTAGGAACTTCAGGTGTAATGGTGAGCAAAACCAAAACTAAACAAGGTACGAAAAGCTATGGGTCCCAGCTCTTTTAGGAGATTATAGTCTAGGGAGAAGAAGGATAGATCTCAAACAATCACAAACAAATAGAAATAATACTAGGAAAGCCTTTAATTGACAGAGGAAATAGGGAGTAACTGCATAATCAGAGGGATGTGGAAATCTTCCCCGAGGAGAGGAGATACATGTAAAGCAGAGATTCAAGGAAGAAACAGGAGTTTCTCTAGGTATAAGCAGGTGGTGAGGTGAGAAGTCAGATGGGAATGCAGTTACTGAGGAGCCAGGGGGGGAGTGAGGGTCAAAGTCCATTCCCATGGCCAGATAGAGTTATGAGGGTGAGCACAGTGCAGGTTTAGTCTGAGGCCAAAGCCTGAAGATTCAGGGTCTTATAGACACTTACGAGATTTGGTCTTGGACTGTGCGTGTTGCTCATTAGTGAGAGCACTTGCCTGGCATGTCAGAGGTTCTAGATCCAACCCCCTCACTCTGCCTCGGCACTACAAAAGAAGGAAAAAAGAACAAAGAATGATTTTTGGTCTGAGACCAAGAGCAGTAGTTTTCCTGAGTTGTTTTAAGTGTGGGGATGTGAACTATAGACACAGGCCAGCTAGACCAGTCGGGAGGTCATTGCAGTCCAAGTGAGAGGGAAGAACACTTTGCATGATGAGTAACAACAGAGATTGAGGAAAGTAGATAAATTTAAAATGTATTTTGGAGGTAGAACCAATAGGACTTGATGGATTTGGATTTGGGGAGACAGTGAAGGAGAGGGAAATGTCAGCTAAGACTACTTGAGTTTGGATTTTCACTCTAGGATGAGTAACGGTTCCTAATCTGAGGTGGGCAACTTGAGAGAGGGGCTGTCAAAAGCTCAGTCTTTGGCCGGTGAAATCTGAAATGCCCTTGAGAATTCATATGATATGATGTGAGTGGTCTATGTACAAGTTGGTGATGTGTGTCTATGTTTTAGTGGTCTGTGGATAGGCGCTGCTTTAGAGTCCTGGGTATGACTGTGAACCACCAGGAATTGCTTACTTTGTGACATGGGAAATGGTGTTGGACCTTCTACACTTTAATGATAGGGCAGAAGATAGTAAGCCTAGAAAGTGTACAGAGGACAGGCAAAACAGTGAGAATAAAACGCTAAGAGTGCTGTGTGGTGGAAGTCACAGGAACAGAAGAAGCCAGGTGTGGTGGTGCATACCTGTTGTCCCAGTAACGGGGAGGCTGAGCCAGGAGGATCACAGGTTTGAGGCCAGATGTAACAATATAATGACACCCTCAATAGCTTAATGAGATCCTGTTTCAATATTTTTTTTTAAAAGGAGTAGGGCTATAGTTCCAGCCAGAAATGTTTTGATGAAGCATTGAGAATAGATTCCCTAACTTATTACTTCATGAAAGTTATTTATGCCTTTAACTATGTTAGTTTTTTTAAAAGCCTACATTCCCAGGTAAAATTATTTTATTGCTCGAGTTCTGACTTTAACAGTGGCAGTTAAATAAAAATGGCATTCATTTATAAGATAATTGTGTCATAGCAAATTTTAATTAAAAATACCTATTTTTCCATCAGCTGAGTCCTCAAATCTGACCTAGATTATATATCAAATCCCCTTTAATAAAACAGAGCAATAATGAGAAAAAAGGTGGTTGTTACAACATTTATTTATTTATTTATTTATTTATTTATTTTTGGTGGTTCTGGGGTTCCTGGAAGCCCTTATCCCTCTGGGCTACACTCCCAGACCAATTTGTACATTTTTATTTGGAAACAGGGTCTCCTAAGCCAGCGCGCGCGGCTGGCTTAGAACCTGCACGATCCTCCTGTCTCTGCCTCCCAAGCGTGGGGATTACAAGCGTGCGCCACCACACCCAACTTGTTACAACATTTAAAATCATTACAGTTGGAAGCCAGGCATAGTGGTGCATGCTTGTAATCCCCATGCTTGGGAGGCTGAGACAGGAGGATCGCACAGGTTTGAAGCCAGTCTCAGCTACTTGGTGAGGCTCTCAGCAACTTAGTTAGACCCTGTTTCCAAATAAAAAATATAAAATGGGCCTAGGAGTATAGCCCGGAGGTAGAAAGCCTCTGGGTTCCACCCCTAGTACCACCAAGAAAAATAAATAAATAAAATAAAATCGTTACAGTTGAAATAATGCTATATACATTACTTTGCTCACAGGCCTTGTCACATTTCAATAAGTTTGCAGCAAACTCAAGTGCATTAGTGCAGTATGTTGTGTAATGCTTTCCTGCCTCAAGTTGATCAGAGAAAGGTGGAAAGGGAAGGGGTGGGGCAGAAGAAAATCTATATTATGCATATTGCTTATAGAAATTTGGTGAAAACTTAAATGGTTTCTGATATGTATTGCTATTCTTTTCTTATTTGGTCATGATGTGAAAGTGGACAGAGACTATCTGTCAACCTTGGGTTGTTTGGATGTTGTCATGGAGATGGAGACTGGGGTTTATTAGGGATCACCTTTCATGAAAATAAGTGTGAAGGAAGAAAGGATTGGGCAGAGGTGAAATAGAAACTGAGGCAGTGAGATGCCTTGGTCAGCCCAGCGGGGGGCTCTGGAGCATTTTGCCTGTTGGAGTGTCCTGCTTTGAACTGAATTAATGGACTCTTAGTCCCCCCTTGCACAGTCGCTGTGGCAGGCTGCTGCTTGGGCAAGGTGGCTTTTTGCATCCAAGGCTGACCCTGAAGTAGCCAACAGCTACAGATGGCTGCTGCCCCTGTCCCAGAGAGAGTAGCAGTCTTTGCTTCAAGAGGGATCCATCTCTACAACAGTACCTTGTGATCTTATACATAAATGAGTTGAATACTTTGTGTACATTTACACTGAGCTGGATTCTTTATGTTACATAACACAAACAATACATATTCACTGAGTCTTAATTGGTTCAGGTAAGCGGTAACCTTGTAGTTGGCAGGTTTCAGATGTTCCTTAATCCAACAGCTCTTCTTCACTTGTGGGGGTTTTCCTGACCTTGTTCTCTTATTTGTGAGGCTTTTCCCATGGGCTGACTTCTTTGGTGGTAGCAAGGTGTCTGTGACCCAACATCTGCAAGCCACCCTGTCTGGTTTTACACAGTGTGCAGGGCCAGTCCTGAGACAATGTCTGCCAGACACTTGAGGCTAATATAGCAGCGAGGCAGGGAAGGAAGGGGCCAAGTAGCTTAGTCTAGACTCCGAGCTCTATTCCTAGATCCGGGGATGGAGTCAGCCTCTACTGGATCCTCAGGGCTGTCCTGTGAGAACCAAGGGCTAGGGAATAGGGAAGGGAAGCCAGCAATAACAGTGAGACCAGGATTGGTGCTAAGTACCTCGGGCTGTGTGCTCACCCCGTAGTAACTGGTTTGCTGCATTCTGTGATCTATTACTGGGGGTAAAATTGACCTTGTAAACTCTAAAGCTGTCACAGGCTTGGGCATCCAGTGCATGGAAAGAGGATGTAGGAATATATAAGACAATGTAATCAAAATTTGAAATTGATATGTTTGACTTCCATTTTGTCTCTTTTGCCCTGGTTCATCTCTGTGTGAAGATAATAATGAAGAAAAAGAGTATAGAATCAAGGAGCTTAGATGATTCAAAAATGTAAGCCAAAATTAAATCACTGAAGGACAACTGTGGATCAAATTGCAATGCCAAAGAGAGAAGAGAAAATGGATAAAACTGGCATTTAGGAGTTGTACGTGTTAAATGATTTATCTACTATAACAAGTTCCTAGTCTTGTCTGGGATTCCTATTGTACTGATAGGAAGTAGACCCAAGGAAAGTTTCATTTTCTTGGAGATTTTATAAAACATCAGCACTTGATTTCCCTGCCTATACTAAGTGGGTAAGATTGCAGACTGACACTTATTAATTATACTAGATTTCTAGTTTTAATTAGAGAATCTCTTCTGAGACTAAACCTTTTTTACCATTAGGCTGTTTGAAACCTATGAGATAAAAAGAGAGAGTTCTTTCAGAAAATTATTTACATGATTTTAATTAATGATTATAATCTCCATGGTCATTTTTGCAAAAGAGCATTTAATCCCTTAACCAGTTTTCATGATTTGCATTTTGCAAAAACATGTTGGCCCTGCAGGCTTATTATCTCTGACTTGTGTTTTTTTTCCAGATGAAACTTATTTTGGGTAAGTTTTATTTTGCTACTGCTCCAAGCCCCATTTCATACCTTAACACCTGTTTCTCATGCAGAGCAAACCGAGTGGTAGAAAAGTAAAGTTTGCTTCCTTTTGCCAAGACAGAACATAGCCCTTGGCAAGGTTAACTTTGAAAGCAGTTTTTCATGCAGAGACCGTATACAAGTAGCATTGCTGTTGCCAAGATCCTCTGACTAATGAAGGGTCGGAGCGATGGTGTATTCTTTTTTCATTACTTGCGGCACGTATATGTAGCATTTCTTCTGAGAAAAGGCACTCTAGCGTTTCAAACAGAAGCTAGAAGTTTAACCTTCCAGGAGGAAGGTCAATGTTAGTTTTTATTGATAACACAGAAGAAAGCTGCTTTATAAGAATATGAAAGATAAAGTCTGTGCTAAATAGAAACGATTAAACTGAATTTTCCACCTTTCTTATGAAAATCAGTCTGAAACTCTTTTACAGTTTCAAAGTTGCTTTCTTCCACTCCTCAGAGCTTAAGTGTCAGTCGCAGTGTTTATATAGATGATGCTACAAGCGCTGGTGCCCAAACTGGACACTCAGTAAGCTCCCAAGGTCTAGGTCCCTGTGTATAGCTGCCTGCTCTGTATTGGCATTACTGTGTGACACATTTTCTAGTCATATTTAATTATATTTTATGAAAGGATTGGCATTTCACTTCCAGATTGCTTAAAAAGTTATATATAGCTTTATGGTTTCACGGAGACTGATGTTTTGTTTCACAAGTTGGAAAATCCTGGAAAGCAGTGATTTGGATATTTACATGGAGCTGGAGACAGAATGGAAAATTTTTACTCCTATGTGTCTGATAAAAAGAACTGCTATCTTAATAGGTGTGTACCTGTGTGCTTTCTGATCTGAGGGGAAGAGAGAAGCCATGGAAAGGAATCCATATTTATTTTCCTCATAGTAGGTGAATGTTTTCAACATTAAAAATGTTTCATATTTTATATCTACTTAAACGATTATTGGGGAGGTTAAATAGTTTACTTTTTTCTTATATCTTGTCCTATTTGATTATGGACAAGGATAAAATATTGCATTAATTGCATCAAATTTCAATATTGTGATTCTACAACCTTGCCTTCCTAAACAAGTTTTCACATGTTGGAGGCTTCCTCTTCAGTGTTGAGGTAGAGACCTTTAAGAGATAGGGCCTAGTGGAAGGTCCTGAGGCTATTGAGGGCATCCCTTAAGAGAGATTAGTGTAGTTCTCCTGGGACCCCAGTTAATCTCTAGATGCTCTCTGGCTTCTTGTCTGCTGATATGATCTCATCAGTCAAGCCCACTATTGTGGGGCCATCCATCCTAAGTGCTTCACTAAAGCTTGAGATGAGGCCTGCACTGTGCCTTGAACCTCTAGAACTGTAACTAAAGAAACTTTCTTCTTATCTAGCCTCAGGTATGTTGTTATCATAGAAGAAAGTGAACTAATATGGATTTTTTTTCTCTTTGGAACAATTATACATTATAATTTAAGACAAAAACTACACTCATTTTTCCTTAACAAAAACATACCTTTCATACTCCATAGCTTTGCTTATCAAAACACATTTTATGCCAGGCCTGATGGTATATGCTCATAATCCCAGTACTTGGGAGGCTGATCTCAGGTTCATTCTGGCCAGCCTCAGCTACTTAGTGGGGCCCTCTGCAATTTAGTGAGACCCTGTTTCAAAATAAAGAATAAAAAGTAGGACTGGGAGGTAGAATATCCTTAGATTCAATCCCCAATTTCGCAAACAAAACAAAACAAAACAAAAAACCCTCACATCTTACTTTCTTCACATACGGGTTGTTAATGTGTTTTTTTTCTAGTTTTGATTACCATATTTTCATTTAAATTTTTAATTTAAAAAATCTTATTGAAGCATTATAGTTATATATATTAATGGAGTACAAGATGGTAGAGGCATACATGGACACATCACTCATTTAGCCATTTTCCAATTCCTATCTCATTCCGTTCCCCCTTCCTTCTTCTCATGTTTGGCTTAGAGATTGACGTTGATATGTTTGAAAATGTACATCATGTACATCAGGGAATTTCCCTCTCCCCCCTCCCATCACCCTCAGTCAGTTAGGCCTTATTTGCTCATCTATGGTTTCTTCTCCTTATTGTAGATTCTAAGTAACCTTAATTTTCAGTAAAAACTAGAAAGTACAATAAAATCTATTAATCACCATTTTGTAATTTCTTATAACATGGTTCCTCAATTTTTTATACTAATAAATATATTTAGCTTCTATATACCACAGAAAAAGTAGGATAACAAAGTATATAAACTTAATCTTATATTTGGTATTTGTTCCAGTATTTTAGCTTAGAAATAAGCCACATGTTTAATATATATTACTTGCCATAACTTTCAGTTTTAAGCTACCAGAGTTTTAAAAATTAATTTAAGGAGACTTATTTTGTAAAACATAACTTATTAAAAATTCACCTATAAATTTTTATCCACTTAACATTTACCTGATTTATTAATTTTTAATAATTATATTTGTATTGTTTGTTAACATTTTTATGAATAATTAAATAAAGCTAGCCACTACTTTAGAGTATTTTTGTTGTTGACTAATAAAGCAAGTATCAAAAATACAGTATCACAGAAACAACAAAACTAGTACTTATACACATAAAAGCCAGGTATAGCCAGAAGCAGAGTACTCTGTTTTTGAGAAATTAAGAATTCCATTCCCAGTTTTCTAAGGAATCTCCACAGTGATCTCCATAGCTGCTGAACTAGTTTGCATTCCCACCAACAGTGTAAAAGAATTCTATTTCCCCACATCCTCGCCAGCATCTGTTGCTATTTGACTTCTTGCTTGCCACTCTCATTGGGATTAGATGGATTCTCAGTGTAGTTTTGATTTGCATCTCCCTGATGGCTAATGATGTTGAACTTTTTTTTATGTATCTGATGGCCATTTGTATCTCTTCTTTCATGAGGTATCTATTCAATTCAGTTGCCCATTTCTTGATTGGGTTATTTGTTTTGCTAGTGTAGAGTCTTTTGAGCTCTTTGTATATTCTGGATATTAGTCCTCTATCAGAGGGGTAGCTGGTAAAGATCTTCTCTCATTCATATGATCTGGCTATACCACTACTGGGTATCTTTCCAAAGGGGTTGAAATCAGAGAACTACAGCAACATATACATATCCATGTTCATAGCAGCACAATTCACAATAGCCAAAATATGGAACCAGCCTAGGTCTTCATCAACAGATGAATGGATTACAAAATTATGGAAGACATACACAATGGAATTCTACTCAGCAATAAAGAAGAACAAAGTCATGTCATTTGCAAGAAGATGGAAAGACCTGGAGAACATTATGTTAAGTGAGATCAGCCAAGCACAGAAAGAGAAGGGACATATGTTTTCTCTAATATGCTCCAGCTAGGTAGTATTAGGGATACTAGAGGGACTCCAGATAATGGAGGGGGAACTTCAGCATAGCCAGCAAGGAAGGGTAGAGGAAGAAGAAGCCTGAGATTTATTAATGGAAAAGCTACATATGACTATGTTTATACATGTGAATATAACATTGTTAACCTGGATACCCAATATTGGGAGGGAGGGAACAGGGGAAGGAGGGGCTTATCTGTTTAGTTTTTCTGTAAGGTATTTGCTTGCTTGGGGAGGGGGAACCAAGTAATGTGTGAATATACGTCATTATCAACATGATCCACCAATAAAATAAAATTAAAAAAAGAAATTAACAATTAAATTTTTTCTGTAAATCTTGGGTCTCTCAACACCAAGAACAGCCTACAGGAGAAGAACTATAGGATTGGGTCATATAATATTTCCACAGTTTACATGGTTGTGTGGACATTTTCTTGAACCTGGCAGATACTACCCTATTCCATGTCCATTTTCTCCTCCTCTCCTGGTGGACATTTTTTTTTTTTTTTTGCTGTTGTTGTTGTTGTTGGGATTCTGGAACAACTATTAAGTCCCTGAAATGTACTCACCAGTCAAGTTGTGGCTCTGACTCTGAGATCTCCTTAACCAACTTAGCCTACTTGAGGGCTCAAGTAAGAGAAATGAAGAAGATGGAACCCAAATTCCTGTGACTTCCCAAAGCCAGTTCTTATAACCTGGCAGTAATAACCTCTTAAACCAACTATCAATTACTGTTAACACTGCAGCTCTTGCCAGTGACTTACCAACCACCACAAATCAAAGTCATATGGTCTCTCAAAGCACAATCTAACATTGGATTTGAAAGCCAAAGAGATAGGAAGATGGTTACACAAAATCAGTAGATCTGACCTGAGAGAAACTTACTCTCCTTGTTTTCTGCTGCACACTCATAAGGATGTGTTGCTGTGCCACAGGCCCAAAAACACTGGGCCAGTCAACCAAGTTTTAATTCTAGTTATGCTTTCATTTTTTAAAAAGTCCCATAAATTTAGCTTAAGTTTTACTTATCTGTTTAGTTTTTCTGTAAGGTATTTGCTTTAAATTGTATTCAGTCATTTCCATCAGCCATCCCCAGTGTCACAGGGACCCAGTGAATAAATAAAGTGCCTGCAGACAGTAGGTGGTGGTGTTCCATCCTGTATGAAAGTGCTGTGTAATATAGAAATACCATGCTTAATATTTGCCTCCCTGCCTTCTTTCTTAATTGGATCTGTGCTGTAGGGGGCACTAGGTTGAAGTGAACAACATAGAAACAACATTGCATTCCTGAAGCCAAGTCAATTAATCACATAATGCATTTCAGAAGAGTTATTTCTAAGCAATTGTTGTATAAATTAGGCCCATTGCAATTGCTGGGTAGTAAACATGAGACAGCAGGCCTGTTTTCTGCAACTTGAAACACATCACAAGTTTGCTACTTCTACACTCCCTGTGAGTTAATCCTTAAAACCTCATTCCTGGCACCTGCAAATAACCATACAATTTTTTGTAATCACATTGGTTTGTTTTCCCAGTGAGCCTGTAATTACACATTTAACTTTTTGAAGCAGAGGTTAATAATGATGAAATTTTTTAGAGTATTCTATTTTTCTCTAATGACTTTTTCTAGTTCTTATATAACAGTGAGGATTAAAACATAGGCAAAGAAAGGATCACCTTTAACGATATTAAACTCCACCCAGTAGCTTTGGTCATATCACTTCTAATACATTATTTATATTTTTATTTTTAATCAGAAATCAGCAATTACGTCTTGAGACTTCTTATTTCTGGAATACGTACAAAATTCTAATAAGGATTCTTGTGGGGAGAGTTTCAGTATCACTTTGCCCCATCATACAAATTATTTTTCAGCAACATAGTCGAGGTACTCAATAAAAGTTTCCCACTGGCCTCATTAGGAAGCACCCAGCTTTCTAGTAACCATGCTCAGAAGTACTGCCCCTGCTGAACCTGGACTAACCATGTCAACTTTGATGTTCACGCTTCATCATCTTCTCAGACATCCCACGTGTCTGACCCCAGACCTCGATGACAGAGTATTTCTGAAAGGTCTTGTTCACTGATTGTTTGAGTCAGCAGTTAAGGCAGCTCAAGCTAGCTGGGCCAAGGAGAGAACAGGAAAGAAGGTGTGAACTTCCTCAGCCCTGCTTCTGAGTCACTCTCAGAGCCAAGTTGCAGAGAAGTGCAGAGAGAAAGGAAAGAAGCAGGGCTTCAGCATCCCCTTCCAGTTTTCCTGACTGAGACTGCATTTGCTTCCTTCTAGGGCCCAATCCATTGGCTTTTAATGCAAACTTAGTTCAAATTCTTCTTTCAGATTTAACTCAAGAGATTTACTGGGCTAGGTGCTTCTCTAAGTTTCCATCCTGCTGGGTATTTGATTATTCGTTGTCTCTGTAAGGAGGGACTGTGGCACCGAATCTGGCAGTTAGTGGATAATAAGTAAACGTTGGATGAAGAATGAATGAATAAGCAACCATATTGATTTCAGTGTCGTGAGCAACAGAGGGTTTAAATCTGCTTGATTTTACATTATCTATTCATATAACCACTCGTCATAAGACACATAAGTATAGTAATGTTTTATATTTATTTATAAATATAGCACTGGATGCTTTCCATAACAAGGACCTTCACTTGTTGGATTTTCAGGGAAACCTGCTTATGCAATAAAGCTTGTTATAATTCTTTTATCATCTTCATCTGAGAAACTTCTAAGTAGAATAGTTCTTTTTCAATTTGAGCAAACTTTCATTTTTATCATGTGTAATGTTTTTATTATGATTTTTTTTACTTTAATTTAGGTCCCTATAGATAATACCTTAATGTTGTTAGTAATTAAATTTGTGAGCAATATTTTATTTATATCTCAAGTCTTCATAGATTTTTTTTCAGAAGCTAAGTGGGATGTTAATAAATATTTAAAATACTTGTTCTCTCCACCCCTTTTCTTCACTATCGCTCTGAGTTTTAAGCCCAGTGCATTGCCAGTCTTTATTCATTAAGGCTAGTTTTCCCCTCACTTGGTTGATACTCAGCTTAAGAATACAGTCACAGAAGAGCTTTTCACTTTTTATTTTGTCTTCTTTTCCATTTAGCCAACAATTGCTATGAGATACAATTAAAATGTAGCCCTACTCCCATTTCTGACTTTTCTAATTTGACATCAGACTTACAGTTGTGTTCTTGAGACAAAGATATGTGTAAGTTTAAAAAGGCTATACGTTTGCATATTTCAGTCACTCATTTTATGGTTGTTGGTTCCATACACCTTTATCTTTTTTACCTTAGGTGTGATCTTTTTATTTGTCTAGTTCAATGACATTTTTCTACTAAAAGCAGGGTATTTCATGTTTCTAGAGGGTATGTATACCTTAGCTTTCCTTTAGACATAAAAATATTTCTGATGCAAAAGAATTAATAGGGAATGAGTTTAAAAGTATTGTTAATGCTTGAAGTCAGGGTATGGTTGTGGATTTGATGCTCTCTAGTATTACTGCTTACTTGCTGTTGCTAATACTTGAATTTCTAGCAATAACTATCTCATTTAAATAATATGTTAGATTAGAGGTATTACTAACAAGATTTGGGGTGTTTGGGCCTCTTTATTTTGTCAAGTGAATATCTGGGCAAAGTTAGGTATGAAAGGGATAAAAACAATTGCTTTTACCCATGTAAAATTTCAAATGAAATTCATGTAGAACCATATTTTAATCATAAAGATTAAGAATAAAGATCAGTGCCTGGAATGATTTCCGGAGTCCTTTGGGCAGAGCAATTGTACTAAATGCATGTTCATAAACAAAGAAGCAACCAGAAAGTTTGGAAAAGGATGCTGCCAGAGGAGAAGATGTTTTCATGAAGGACAAATTTAGCAAATTAAGATTCTGCAGAAGTTGTATAAAATGAGAAGCTAAGCTTAGCCTTCGATTTAAGACATTCTGTGATTTAGGCAATTTTAGTAGAAAAGTACTCAAATGTAGGGGAAGAAACTAGAGCTTAGTGTAAATGTAGAGTTTGTAAGTAAATGAAAGATGAGAAGGAAGGGGCAGGGAGTTTAAATGCCTTGACCTGTGCACATGAAGGCTCAGGGACAATGCAAGTTCATGTTAAAACTTGGGAAACTTGAACATGGAAGAACAGAGAGAGGCTGAGAGAAGGAAAAGAGGCTAGATGAGAGGAGGGGGAGAGGGAGAGAGAGAAGGGGGAGAGGGAGAGGGAGAGGGAGAGGGAGAGAGGTGGAGAAAGGAGGAGAGGGAGGGGATGAGGAGGAAGGTGCTGGCGCAGGTGGCCTGGAATCCTAATGGTGTCCATTTGAATCTGAATTGAGATCAGCACAGAGAGGAATGCATGTATGTCCCTGAAGTCAGGCTCACAGTCATGAGGTGAATCCACACAGGAGATATATGACACACAGTTTCTGATTTCAACTCTTCTTGAGTTCTGACATAGGTAGTTCCCATTATAGATTTTGAAACAGGATTTTAAAGTGTATGTTTTTGCAGCCAAGCCAACCATTACACTTTGGGACTTGCTGTGAAAGAACTGAGCTCATCTAGCAGTGTGAACTAAGCCCATAATGCCATTGGTGTCTCTTTAACATGTGATATTGTAGCAAATTGACTGGACACATTTTATTTTGCTCCTAATTAGGTGAATCATTTTTGGGTTTTTTTCTTCATCAGGAAACCACATTTTTGTTTTAAAAAATAAAAGTGTTATGGCAATGGTTTATCTGCTTCATGTACAAAGTTACTAAATTTAAAAGATTTATAAAATAATTTTTTAAAGTCTCCACTTTTATTTACACCAGAGTTTCCTTAAATTCCTGCTGCAAATTAAAGTGCAGTTCTCGGTGGTAGTTGCATGGTGATAGGTGTTCTGAGTTAGGCCTCTCTATCTTAGAAGGCTTTATGCTCTGCTGCGCTCGCCCTAAATTATCTTAATCTCACTAGTCCAGATAATAAGGACCAGGGTTAGAAAAAAACTATCCAGAGAAAACTACATATATTTAATTAAGTGACATTAACTTGGATATCTTTATATCTGTGTTTTCAGAAGTGCTGAGAGCCTTGCAATTGAGATTTGGTTACCCTAATGAGTTTACACTAATGAGTACTATTTTGATTTATGCAATAGAAACGACAGTAGGATAAGCAGATGCATCTTGTGAGATGGGCTCAAAGCATTTCTAGTGTGAGTAAACGCTGTCGGTGACTTGAAAACAGTATAATTTTTCAGTTTTCACTTTATGACAATTTCCTCATGGAGTCATGAAAAGGTTTTCATTTGCTAGCATGAAAGATACTATTTTTAGTAACAGAGAAAAGCTGTTAAAAGTATCTTTAAGAGTTAATGTCTTTGAGAATGGCAGTGGTTTTTAAGAGCGATCATGCTCCTTGAAGAAGAAGGCAGTCCTGATGGAAACCACCATTAACCAGATCAGAGCCTTAAGATTGCATGTGTTATTGACTCTTTTGCAGAATTTGGCTTTGCAGGATCTTATTGGCTATAATGAAACAGCATAGTGAGCATATTAATTTATGATGACATTTCTAACACTGATGGATTCACTTATAAATCTGTTACATGAAGAAATACTTCTATTTAATCTGCTGTTTTAAGGCATAATATTTCACTTTGAAATATATGTCACATATCCAAAGAAATGTCCTAGAACAGCAATAGAAAAATCAACCAACTAACTTGGGTGGGTAATTGTCTTTGTAAGATTGTTTCTACAGACTAGTTTTATTTGACCACTGGAGTGCCATCCAATTTCAAAGTAATTACAGCTAGTAGTTTAGAATATAAAGTGAAAAACAATATTAGCACAAAAGGACTTGGTTTCCTGAATCTGTGTGAAGAAGGTGTTCAAATTAGAAAGATACATGTAAGGAATTGTCAGCTCTCATTACTTCCTCCAGCTGTGTGGGGCATGACTTCCTTTGAAATCCAGAGAAATAAGGCATTTCTCTTAACCAACTCCAACCAATAGGAGCAGAAGGAAAAGTTTTTCTTTTCTTCTTGGATCAGCAGGAAGTTTTCTTCTATCATTTCCTGAGGTACAGGTTATAGAATATTGCCTCTTAATAAGAAGTTATTTTCTTTGTGACTTTTGCTTGTGAGTTATTTTCTATTCTTGCCTACTCTTGACATGATGCAAACCCATACACTAATGCATATTAACAGAGATAAGAAAAATTGTTCTTTAAAATGATTTTCTCCAGCTGGGTGTGGTGGCGCACACTTGTAATCCCCGCACTTGGGAGGTGGAGACAGGAGGATTGCGCAGGTTCGAAGCCAGCCACTGGCACTGACTTAGGAGACCCTGTTTCCAAATAAAAATGTAAAAATAGGTCTGGGAGTGTAGCCCGGAAGTAGAAGGGCTTCCAGGAGCCCCAGTACCACCAAATAAATAAATAAATAAATAAAATTATTTTCTCCAAAAGAAAAATTTTAAGTGTTTCCACTGTTTCTTTGCACATAATATTCACTTTTCGTTATCTTCTTTGATTTTTAAAAATTTTGTCCTTGATATTTCTATTTTCAAAGTAGAATGCATATTTTGGAGTAGCCTTAGCTAAATGCCAAATCATTGAGTTAAATCCTTTTCTCCTTAATCTTTTATATTCACCTTTTTGTTTTGTTTTGTGGTGCTGGGGATTAAACCCAGGGTCTTGTGCATATTAGGCTCCTAATATCCACCTATTAAAATACAAAGTCACTGACTTAATGTAGATAAAGAATGCAAAAGGGGAGAGCAAATAATGTAGTTGCAATAGGCATTATTCAGCCTTAAATTTTAAGACACGTTCTCTGTGTAGTTTTATTTTAATCTCTCTTAGCTTTCCCTTAAAATAACAAATGTCTTATGAAAAGGACCAAAGTATTTCTTCTTATAGACTCTTGGGAATGTGTGTGTGTTAGTGTAACATGTGCACACAACTTCAGGTACTTGTTTCAGAATTATCTGATGATTTGTTTTCAGTGGAATTAGTTGTTGTTCTTTAAGTATTTTCATATATCATTCCAAGGCCAAGAGAATTCTAGTCATCCCATTAGCTAGTACTGCTGTACATGTTTGATATTTCTTCTTAGTTTTTGTTTGCCACGGTGTCAGTGTTTTCCAATGTAAATATTATTTTCCAGGCATCCATTGCTCAGCGTAGGCATTAAACATTCATTTTGGGGCTAACACTTGTCAGAAAAAGTCTGTTAGTAATTAGAAGTATTTTATATAAATTTATTGGTGTAAAAAGAACTTTTGGCTAGCTTTAACAAAAGCATCTTTCACTCAAAAAGTATTTCATATGCTTTTATGGTAGTTGACTTTTGCTATTTTTGTAAAAATGAATATGTCAAAATAGTTTAACTGCAAATTGAATGTTATTTGCCTATTTTAATTAATGTACACTTTTAAGAAATATGTTATATCATACAGGCTATAATCAGCAACTTTGTGATATTTTCACAAGGTGAATAAAATGTACAGAATTAAAAAGTGGTATCGAAGGTCAGTTCTCAAGTAACTTAGGCTATCTGAAATGTGAGTAAATGTGAAATATTTGCACATGGAGTAAAATATATATTTTATATGCATAGTAGAGCAGCTGTTAACTGTCAGTAAATGTCCAAGCATGATTACCTGAAAAGAAAACTGCAATTTGAGAAAATGTGCTGATACATAATTGAGATCTCACTACATGACTTGTTAGATCATAAACTGTACTTCAGGATAATGTGCTCAGCACTTAACTTAGAATTAACCAAATTCTTGTGTTTCAGTAAATGACAGATATTTATGAAAGTAAACTAAATTTCGGTTACCTTCCCAAATGTTGGATTAGTTCCAGTTTTCCTATAAATGTACACATAGTGTGTCAGAAAAATACAGAGGAGCAGATCCAAGTTTGTGGGGCCTGTCACTTTTATAACTTGCCATCTACCCTTTAAGAAATCAAACACAAAATCACAGACCCAAAATTTGGTTCTAAATATACAACAGTCTTTATGGTAGTTCAAATATCTTATAAAAATTTATGAACATATTTGACCATGTGAATAAACACTGGGACTTTTCTAAGGCTTTAGAACAGGCCCATGAAATCTAGAGGCCTTCTAGTTTGTAGATTATAGAAACGGACAGTCTAGTAAATATAATTAGTACTTAAAATTTTTGTTTTCTAATCACGTATAGGAGTGATTTTTCTCATTTTACCACTTAAGTGTGTTTCTTATGTGTTTATTTATTCAATTATTATTGGACTCCTGTTATATATGGAGTTCTGCGCTTATTAATAAGATTAAAATGACATGTGTTTCCAGAAAGAAGGTAAAGCAAGTACACATGTAACAATAAAATAATGTGAGGTAGATGAGAAGGCTGTTTTCACATAACCCAAATGACAATCACAGTATTAATACTGCAAGAAAAAACCCTATAATATTATATAATGAGTCTCCTTATATTTTGTATAAATTATTAATGATATCCATCACATTTCTACTAGAATATTCATTCATTTATCAAATATAAAATATATCTTAGAATGTGTCTTTTAGGTAATTTTTAAAAACTTAATACAGATTCAAGGTTATATGATACTATAACCTTAATTTGTTTTAAATATAAGAAGGAAATTAGTAATTTATTTTTTCAGAAAAAAGATGATTTTATTGGAAGGGTATAATAAATTTTAATTTAAACTACTACTTTGCAATTACATTTAAATGTTCAGCACTTATTTTTAAGATTCAAATGTTTTATTTAATTTCAAATATGCTTTTTGTACCATGCCATGTGCTTTTTGTACCATTGAGAAGTTTATACCTTAGGGCGTATGTTTTTGTTTTGTGTGTGTGTGTGTGTGTGTGTGTGTGTGTGTGTGTGTGTGTGTGTTTTGTGGTACTGGGGGATGGAACCCAGGGACATTCTACCTCCGAGCTACACCTCCAACCCTAGTTTTTACTCTTTACTTTTGAAACAGGGTTTCACTAAGTTGCGGAGGGTCTCACTAAGTAGCTGGGGCTGTCCACAAACCACAATCCTCCCATTTCAGCCTTCCAAATGCTGGGATTACAAATTTGTGCCACCATGCCCATCTTAGAGGCATTGTTTTGTGTTTTGAGAATCAAGCCAGGCATGGTGGTGAACACTTGTAATCCCAGTGCTTGGGAGGCTGAGACAGGAGGATCGCACAGGTTCAAAGCCAACCTCAGCTACTTTCTGAGGCTCTCGGCAATTTAGTGAGACCCTGTTTCCAAATAAAAATATAAAATAGGTCTGGAAGTATAGCCTGGAGTTAGAAATGCCCCTGGGTTCCACTCCCAGTACCACCAAAAAAAAAAAAAAAAAAGTGAGAATCAAAGGATGAATTCTTATATAATACTTAGGTAAACATCATAATTATATAAACATGATAGCTTTGTGAAAATATGCAAGTTGGTATATAAGATAAAATAATAAAATGGAGAAAAGTGGCCCTTGCCTTTTTAAAAAATGATTGCTTTTACCCATGTAAAATTTCAAATGAACTCCATGTAGACACATATTTTAGTCATAAATATTAAGAATAAAGATCAGTGCCCTAATGAATTCCGGACTTCATTAGGCAGAGCAATTGTACTAAATGCATGTTTATGCAGTATACAATTGTATCTAAAATTTGTATCTAAGAAACAAATTATAAGATAATCTAAAATTGTATCTAAGATAATGTATCTTCAAATTTTAGATACAATTATATACTGCATACCTATTTTATATATTCTGCTTTACATAGGGTGATTTATATAGAATTAATAAAGAGATGGTATTAGAGTTCTCAAGACTTACATAAGTTGTTTTAAGTTACTTTAGTACTAAATAGCAATGATGATCAGTCTTTTAAGGATTATGATAAGACCGTGATGCCATCAATATAATCCCTTGGCAGACTCCGATCCCGGACTCGGAGGCTCCAACACCAGCCTTGCCTCAGGGCAGGCTCCAATCCCAGCTTTGCTGTGTCCGTCTCACCCCTTGGCAGGCTCCAATCCAAGAACCCTCTTCACCCAACCAATTGTCCCACATTCTCAAGGGTGCGTGGTGGTAGCATTCTGTCTCTGGAGTCATTACTTCAAAGGTTCCAGGTGTAATGCATCAGATCTCTGCCTCCCCTGAGTACTGGCCACTGCCATTGCCACTGCCTCCACCATTTCAAATCTTTCCCAAGCTCTTTTTCCACTCTGAATGTTGTCTAGTGTTCCTAAGCATGTGTGACGGTAGCATTTGACATTTGGTGTAATTTCTCCTAAACAATAAGGTTGGTAGGATCCGATTTCTGCTTCTCCTGCATGCAAGTCTCCACCGCCATCACGGAAACCGCTTTCAATACCGCCTTTCTCCTAGGTCTCCGCTAAACTCTCTCCTTACAGGTGATGCCCAAGATTCTTAACTATAAACTATATAGAGAAACAGCAGTCCTCCTTCACGGGGAATTTTTCCATAAGTTCCAGTTCATTTGAATAAGGTTTGTCTGCATCTCCAGTATCCTGGCATCCGCTACGGCCTTCTTAACCCCTCTCCGATATTTTTCTTTTTTCTTTTCCTTTTTTTTTTTTTTAAATAAGAGAAGACAGTATGTGTGGTTTGAAGAGGTAGTGGGATCAGGAATTCAGTAGCACTGTGACCCGGCTTGGTTTCCCCATGTGTCCAGCGTGCTCCGCACTACTTTGCCTGGGGCCCAGAGTCCTGTGGCCCTGGCCCGGCTGTTCCGGGGTCCGGCGTGCCCCGCTCGACCCCTGCCCGGGACTCAGGGTCTTACTGGGCCTGGTTTCTCCAGGAGTCTGGCGTGCTACACGTGGTCCGGCCCGGGGCCCAGAGTCCCCGATTTGGGCCCGGCTGTTCTGGGTTCCGGTGTGCCCAGCGCGACCCCTGCCTGGGACCCAGGGTCTTACTGGGCCCGGTTTCTCCAGGGGTCTGGCGTGCTACGCGCGGTCCGGCCCATGCTCAATTTTTTAATTAAAAAGATTTCAAAGGTAATCCGTATATTTTTATATGTTCTATAATTAATGTCATGAATCATAGATTTAATTTTTTCTCTTTAATCCAGTACAAGGACTTGGATAATAATCGTACTGTTGAGCAGGTTCTGAATGATCTTTCGGATTTCCTAACCTTCCTTATAATCAATGTCATGATGTCTCTTGCCCTCAGTGAAGACATTTTGGGTTAGGACACTGAAGTTTCAAAGTGCAGATCTGCCTACTTTCTCACTTTCCTTTTCCTTAATATTTGGAGAAATCCTTACCAAAAATGGAGTTGGTGAAACCCAGCCAGAAACTTGACTTTCATGAGTCCCGTCTCCTTCTGAAGCCATTTTCTTTCCCAGGTGCCAGTATTCCTTTGACAATCATCTTTTCCCTATTGAAGGCCTGATTGGAAACTCTAGGATTTCTTCCTTCCTTCCTTCCTTCCTTCCTTCCTTCCTTCCTTCCTTCCTTCCTTCCTTTCTTTCTTTCTTTCTTTCTTTCTTTCTCTCTCTCTCTTTCTCTTTCTTTCTTTCTTTCTTTCTTTCTTTCTTTCTTTCTTTCTTTCTTTCTTTCTTTCTTTCTCTTTTGAAGATTTAAAGAAGTTTATTAAAAGATAGAAATACAGAGGATAGGTACAGCTCCATACCAGACAGGCATAGAGGGGTGAATCGAATGAATACACCACAAACTCTAGGATTTCTAATTCAAGTAGTCATGGTTTTATTTTACTCTTCTCACTTTTTCTTTTTTTCTCATCACTTCTTGTTTGAGGATTAAGTAGACAGAAATTTTCTTTGCAACTCTAAGGTACTAGAAAAGGCAACCCATTGATTGAATTGGAGTGTCACTATGTTGTCCAGGCTCCTCTCAAACTCCTGGGCTACACAGACCCTCCTGCTTCAGCTTTCCAAGTACCTGGGACTACAGATGTGCATCACTACACCTAGCAAAGAGGAACCCTAAACCCTAAATTTGAATTTTTTTTAATGTTAAATTCAATTTTTTTTGTCTCCCAGACAGTATAAAACATGTGATTCATGCTCGTATTTCTAGGGGCCTATAATTATTCATATACCTTAAAGTATTAGCCTTGAGAATAAGGGGGTGACTAGAAACAGAATCTCTTAATTTTAAATTCTCTTTCCCTTCGTAAAAATTTATAATAAATCATTCTACAGTCACAGTATTCACAATGTCCTTTGCTATGTTATGTTTTTGAATTCCTAGTTTTTAACCATTGATAAGATATAAGAAATAAATTGGCAGTATTTTTCCAAATAACATATGGATTTGCCCTTTGAAATAGAATTCTACTTCTAGTTATCTAGCAAATAAATTACCACATGTATGAGATAATATTTAAGGATATTTACTGTATGTGCTATTTGGATGTCTCTTGGGGGGGGGGGCGCTCCTGGGGTTTGAAGCCAGTCTCACACATGGGATCATGTTCTTTTTTTTTTTTTTTTTTTTTTTTTTTTTTTTTTTTTTTTTTTTTAATTAATTTATTTTTTAAATTGGTGCATTGTAGTCATATATCAATCACATTGGAGTACAAGACTTGAGAGGATATACAAGCACACATCATCCAATTAGCCCTCCTCCAGCCACCGTCCCATTCCCTCCCCCTCCCTCCATCCCACACTTCTTTGGTGATTTACTTTGATATATTTGTTTATGTACCTCCTGCATTTTAAAGAGGCTCCGTCCTCCAGTATTACATACCCTCTGATTGATCACATTAGTTGCTTCACTATAGGGCCCTTTCTATAGCTCAACCTCTTCCTGTTGCCCTTTTCCTCCTAGTTATTGCTGATTAAGAGAAGCGTCTGATTTATATTTTCTGCGATATTTCTCTGTGCATGCTGCGTTGCAAGTACCAATCCCACTCTTGATGGTCCCAGTAGTGGCCTGGCTACTCAGTGGACTGATCCAGACCTCGCTGGCTCACGCAGCGGCCTTGCCTCATGGGAGGACCCAGTTCTGGTCTCGCTGGCCCCTGAACCGGTCAAACCCCTAAGCTGGCTTTGGTCCCAACCTTGGAGGCCGCAGGAGTGAACTTGCCTCACGCCAGGCTCCGATGCTGGCCATTGGCCCCTGCACCGGTCTAACCCCTTGGCAGGATTCCAATCCCGGCCTCGGAGGCCCCAACACTGGTAATGCCTCACGGCAGGCTCCGATGCCGACCTCACTGGCCCCAGCACCGGCCTAACCCCTTGACAGGCTCTTAAACTGGCCTCAGAGGCCCCAGTACCGGCCTTGCCTCACGGCAGGCTCCGATGCCGGCCTCGCTGGCCCCAGCAGCGGCCTAACCCCTCGGCAGGATCCGATCCCAGCCTCGGAGGCCCCAGCACTGGTCATGCCTCAAGGCAGGCTCCGATGCCGGCCTCGCTGGCCCCAGCACCGGCCTAGCCCCTTGGCAGGCTCTTATCCTGGCCTCGGAGGCCCCAGTACCGGCCTTGCTTCACGGCAGGCTCTGATGCCGGCCTCGCTGGCCCCAGCACCGGCCTAACCCCTCGGCATGCTCCGATCCCGGCCTCGGAGGCCCCAGCACTGGTCATGCCTCACGGCAGGCTCCGATGCCGGCCTCGTTGGCCCCAGCACCGGCCTAACCCCTCGGCAAGCTCTTATCCTGGCCTCGGAGGCCCAGTACCGGCCTTGCCTCAAGGCAGGCTCCGATGCCGGCCTCGCTGGCCCCAGCAGTGGCCTAACCCCTCGGCAGGCTCCGATCCCGGCCTCGGAGGCCCCAGCACTGGTCATGCCTCAAGGAAGGCTCCGATGGGGCCTCGCTGGCCCCAGCACCGGCCTAACCCCTTGGCAGGCTCTTATCCTGGCCTCGGAGGCCCCAGTACTGGCCTTGCCTCACGGCAGGCTCCGATGCCGGCCTCGCTGGCCCCAGCACCGGCCTAACCCCTCGGCAGGCTCTTGTCCTGGCCTCGGAGGCCCCAGTACCGGCCTTGCCTCACGGCAGGCTCCGATGCCGGCCTCGCTGGCCCCAGCAGCGGCCTAACCCCTCGGCAGGCTCCGATCCCGGCCTCGGAGGCCCCAGCACTGGTCATGCCTCAAGGAAGGCTCCGATGCCGGCCTCGCTGGCCCCAGCACCGGTCTAACCCCTTGGCAGGCTCTTATCCTGGCCTCGGAGGCCCCAGTACTGGCCTTGCCTCACGGCAGGCTCCGATGCCGGCCTCGCTGGCCCCAGCACCGGCCTAGCCCCTTGGCAGGCTCTTATCCTGGCCTCGGAGGCCCCAGTACCGGCCTTGCCTCACGGCAGGCTCCGATGCCGGCCTCGCTGGCCCCAGCACCGGCCTAACCCCTCGGCATGCTCCGATCCCGGCCTCGGAGGCCCCAGCACTGGTCATGCCTCACGGCAGGCTCCGCTGCCGGCCTCGTTGACCCCAGCACCGGCCTAACCCCTCGGCAAGCTCTTATCCTGGCCTCGGAGGCCCCAGTACCGGCCTTGCCTCACGGCAGGCTCCGATGCCGGCCTCGCTGGCCCCAGCACCGACCTAACCCCTCGGCAGGCTCTTATCCTGGCCTCGAGGCCCCAGTACCGGCCTTGCCTCAAGGCAGGCTCCGATGCCGGCCTCGCTGGCCCCAGCACCGGCCTAACCCCTTGGCAGGCTCTTATCCTGGCCTCGGAGGCCCCAGTACTGGCCTTGCCTCACGGCAGGCTCCGATGCCGGCCTCTCTGGCCCCAGCACCGGCCTAACCCCTCGGCATGCTCCGATCCCGGCCTCGGAGGCCCCAGCACTGGTCATGCCTCACGGCAGGCTCCGCTGCCGGCCTCGTTGGCCCCAGCACCGGCCTAACCCCTCGGCATGCTCTTATCCTGGCCTCGGAGGCCCCAGTACCGGCCTTGCCTCACGGCAGGCTCCGATGCCGGCCTCGCTGGCCCCAGCACCGGCCTAACCCCTCAGCAGGCTCTTATCCTGGCCTAGAGGCCCCAGTACCGGCCTTGACTCAAGGCAGGCTCCGATGCCGGCCTCACTGGCCCCAGCACTGGCCTAACCCCTCGGCAGGCTCTTATCCAGGCCTCGGAGGCCCCAGTACCGGCCTTGCCTCACGGCAGGCTTCGATGCTGGCCTCGCTGGCCCCAGCAGCGGCCTAACCCCTCGGCAGGCTCCGATCCCAGCCTCGGATGCCCCAGCACTGGTCATGCCTCAAGGCAGGCTCCGATGCCGGCCTCGCTGGCCCCAGCACCGGCCTAGCCCCTTGGCAGGCTCTTATCCTGGCCTCGGAGGCCCCAGTACCGGCCTTGCCTCATGGCAGGCTCCGATGCCGGCCTCGCTGGCCCCAGCACCGGCCTAACCCCTCGGCATGCTCCGATCCCGGCCTCGGAGGCCCCAGCACTGGTCATGCCTCACGGCAGGCTCCGCTGCCGGCCTCGTTGGCCCCAGCACCGGCCTAACCCCTCGGCAAGCTCTTATCCTGGCCTCGGAGGCCCCAGTACCGGCCTTGCCTCACGGCAGGCTCCGATGCCGGCCTCGCTGGCCCCAGCACCGGCCTAACCCCTCAGCAGGCTCTTATCCTGACCTAGAGGCCCCAGTACCGGCCTTGCCTCAAGGCAGGCTCCGATGCCGGCCTCACTGGCCCCAGCACTGGCCTAACCCCTCGGCAGGCTCTTATCCAGGCCTCGGAGGCCCCAGTACCGGCCTTGCCTCACGGCAGGCTCCGATGCCGGCCTCGCTGGCCCCAGCAGCGGCCTAACCCCTCGGCAGGCTCCGATCCCAGCCTCGGAGGCCCCAGCACTGGTCATGCCTCAAGGCAGGCTCCGATGCCGGCCTCGCTGGCCCCAGCACCGGCCTAGCCCCTTGGCAGGCTCTTATCCTGGCCTCGGAGGCCCCAGTACCGGCCTTGCTTCACGGCAGGCTCTGATGCCGGCCTCGCTGGCCCCAGCACCGGCCTAACCCCTCGGCATGCTCCGATCCAGGCCTCGGAGGCCCCAGCACTGGTCATGCCTCACGGCAGGCTCTGCTGCCGGCCTCGTTGGCCCCAGCACCGGCCTAACCCCTCGGCAAGCTCTTATCCTGGCCTCGGAGGCCCCAGTACCGGCCGTGCCTCACGGCAGGCTCCGATGCCGGCCTCGCTGGCCCCAGCACCGGCCTAACCCCTCGGCAGGCTCTTATCCTGGCCTCGGAGGCCCCAGTACCGGCCTTGCCTCACGGCAGGCTCCGATGCCGGCCTCACTGGCCCCAGCAGCGGCCTAACCCCTCGGCAGGCTCCGATCCCGGCCTCAGAGGCCCCAGTACCGGCCTTGCCTCAAGGCAGGCTCCGATGCCGGCCTCGCTGGCCCCAGCAGCGGCCTAACCCCTCGGCAGGCTCCGATCCCGGCCTCGGAGGCCCCAGCACTGGTCATGCCTCAAGGCAGGCTCCGATGCCGGCCTCGCTGGCCCCAGCACCGGCCTAACCCCTCAGCAGGCTCTTATCCTGGCCTCGGAGGCCCCAGCACCGGCCTAACCCCTCGGCAGGCTCTTATCCTGGCCTCGGAGGCCCAAGTACCGGCCTTGCCTCATGGCAGGCTCTGATGCCAGCCTCGCTGGCCCCAGCACCGGCCTAACCCCTCAGCAGGCTCCGGTCCCATCCTCGGGGGCCCCAACACTGGCCTTGCCTCACGGCAGGCTCCGATGCCGGCCTCGCTGACCCCAGCATCGGCCTAACCCCTCAGCATGTTCCGGACCCGACCTCGGAGGCCCTAGCACAAGCCTTGCATCATGGCAGGCTCCAATGCCGGCCTCGCTGGCCCCAGCATCGGTCTAACCCCTCTGCAGGTTACAATCCCGCCACGGAGGCCTCAGTAGTGGCCCTGCCTCACAGCAAGCTCCGATGTCAGCCACTGGCCCCGGCGCCCGCCTAACCCCTCAGCAGGTTCCGATCACTGTCTCTGTGGTTAGTATTTCAAAGGTTCCAGTTGTAATGTATCAGATCTCTGCCTCCCCCGAATATTGGCCACTGGCATTGCCACTGCCTCCACCGTTTCAAATCCTTCCCAGGCTCTTTTTCCACTCTGAATGTTGTCCAGTGTTCCTAAGCATGCGTGATGGTAGCATTCGACATTTGGTGTAATTTCTCCAAAAAAATAAAGTTGGTAAGATCCGGTTTCTGCTTCTCCTGAATACAAGTCTCTACCACCATTGCGAAGAACTCTTTCAACACCGCATTTCTCCTTGGTCTCCGCTAAACTCTCTCCTTATATGTGATGTCTGAGATTCTTAACAATATAGAGAAATAGCAGTCCTCTTTCACGGCGAATTTTTCCATAAGTTCCAGTGCATTTAGATAAGTTTTGTCTGCATCTCCAGTGTCCTGGCATCCATAACGGCTTTCTTACCACCTCTCCGATATTTTTCTTTATCTTTTTCTGTTCTGGGCCCGGTTTCTCCAGGGGTCTGGCGTGCTACTCGCAGTTCGGCCGGGACCCAGAGTCCCGCGATCCGGGCCCCAGCTGACGTGCCCTGTGCTAGACCCCCGCCCAGAACCCAGCGTCTTACTGGGCCTTGTTTCTCCAGGGGTCTGGCGTGCTACTCGCAGTTCGGCCTGGGGCCCAGAGTCCCGCGACCCGGGCCCCATCTGGCGTGCCCAGCCCGCGACCCCTGCCCAGAACCCAGCGTCTTACTGGGTCTGGTTTCTCCAGGGGTCTGGCGTGCTACGCGCAGTTCGGCAGGGGCCCAGAGTCCCGCGACCCGGGCCCCATCTGGCGTGCCCAGCCCGCGACCCCCGCCCAGAACCCAGCGTCTTACTGGGTCCGGTTTCTCCAGGGGTCTGGCGTGCTACGCGCAGTTCGGCAGGGGCCCAGAGTCCCGCGACCCGGGCCCCATTAGGCGTGCCCCGCCCGCGACCCCCGCCCAGAACCCAGCGTCTTACTGGGCCTGGTTTCTCCAGGGGTCTGGCGTGCTACGCGCAGTTTGGCCCGGGGCCCAGGGTCCCGCGACCCAGGCCCCGGCTTTTGTGCGCCGCGCGCGACCCCTGCCCAGAACCCAGCGTCTTACTGGGCCTGGTTTCTCCAGGGATCTGGCGTGCTACGCGCAGTTCGGCAGGGGCCCAGAGTCCCGCGACCCGGGCCCCATTAGGCGTGCCCAGCCCGTGACCCCAGCCCAGAACCCAGCGTCTTCGGGATCATGTTCTTTACCACTGTCTTACATACACCCCTAGCACCCAAAGTAAAAAGTTTTATGTATGGAAAATTAGACAGTAAAAATGTAGAAATGGCATGTGTGCTATAGTAGAATTTTATAGAGAAGCAGATTGTATATATATATATATATATATATATTACATATATCATGTATGTATAATATTTATACATTCATAGGGTATCTGTGGAAGGCTATTCAAGAAAGTGCTAATGGGATAGCCTGCAGGGAGAGGAAAATGAGTGTCTGAGGATAGCAGAGGAGAGAGAGAGATGTCATTTTTAGTATCTTACTGTTGTAGCTTTTATAAAATGTTTATCAAGCCGGGCGTGGTGGTGCATGCTTGTAATCCCCACGCTTGGGAGGCTGAGACAGGAGGGTCGCACAGGTTCGAAGCCAGCCTCAGCTACTTAGTGAGGCTCTTAATAACTTAGTGAGACCCTGTTTTAAAATAAAATATAAAATTGGTCTGGGAGTAAAGCCCAGAGGTAGAAAGTTCCTGGGTTCCACCCCCAGTACCACACACACACACACACACACACACACACACACACACACAATATCAATAACTAAATAAAATGAACAAATTATATTATGTTTTGTGCATGTACAAATATGTGACAAGTCCATTATTTTATATAATTATAATTCACCAATACAACCCTTAAAAATAAATAACAAAAATGTCTAAAATTAAATTTGAAAAGTTGAGATAAAAAAGAAGCAGCCCAAATGAGAACCTCTGAAGGAAAGGATGTGTAAGAAAACTCTGAGCTGTTTAGCCCAGGAACTGCATGATAAAATTCACCAAGTCCATTAGGTGTTACTGCACCCACCATGTTAGCACTCTACTATCCATTTGTGAGTGGGTGAAAATATCTAATTGTCGAGGCCAGCTTTTCAGCTTGCATTACAGTAATGTCTCATTCTAAGTTAATAAATTAGCATTTTGTAGGAGTTTGGTTTTCATTAGTTTTTCTCAGCTTTTCTGTAAGAATAAACTACTTTTGGAGTGCAGAGGTGAGAACTTGTTCTGACTCCTGTGACTCACCCTTCTAAGCTGCCCTCGGGACTCGCGGGCGGCACTTCTGTTCCTTGTCTGCAGCAGAGTTGGGTGCGTGTATTGTTTGTCACCCATCCATTGTCCCCTCCACTTTAGATATTAGTTTAATTTCTCCAGTTTTTATTTTATAGACTAAAATCCAAGGCAGAGGAGATCCTGAATAAGTGGTGAACAAAATAAGAATCTTACTTTGACAAGACTCAGGTCCTAAGAAAATAGAAAAACCAGTGCTCATTATCTACATTAGAAATGGTGAAATTATTTCTCAGAAAGTGAAACTTTATGAACTCATAAAAGAAAATTATCTTTATGCAGAGTAATTCAGAATAGGCTAAAAAGTACAATAACTGATTGACTGACATAAATATAGGTGTGCCTCCAATATATATTAATAAAAAGGATCATAATATTAAGGGGCCAGAAGCAATTTATTTCATTTTCAAAATATCAAGTGAAAGTTATCTCTGCAATTATGAATATTTAAATCGTATTATTGTTTCTCAATATATAAAACATGCAAACATGCCCCATTATTTTTATTACCAAAAAGGAAAAAATAATTAAAACTATAAAAAGCTGCTTTTAGTGTCATTTTAATGTGTCTTTGTTATTGCCATTTATCTCAAAGAGATAATATGAAAAAGAAATTGAGAAATAATGCATCAGTAGATGATAAATTTTATTCATAGCAAAATTTCTTTTAAAAAATTACTATTGCATTTCCTCCAAGGAAACAACAGAGAGAAAAAAGAAAGGCATGTCTGCTATAAATATCTGTTTTGTATTTTTATCATTTAAAAATAAAAGGTTTGCTTTTTTTCAGCTTTTCAATTAAGTATACCTTTATGTATGATTTTCTGCTTACATAATTCTTTAAATATAAGCAAGATTTTTATTCATTTTAATGAATGTATATATGATAGAATTTCTCATCAATATACACTTAAGTTGATACACTCACCTTTTCCCTGTGCATCTGTCAGATTAGGAATAGTTTAAAGGAATTCTTAATAGTTACTAGAAACAGTTTAGAAATCGGGCTTGTTTCCTTACATGTTACTGTGATAGGCTTTGGGGCTGTGAGGGTGGAGGAACTGACATAGAAAAAGAATGACAGTTCATTCTTTTGAAAGTTCAATTAAGGTGAAATTACTGTACAGTTTTTACCTTCTATTTAACCCCACCCGAGGCTATTTCATAATTGAGATATGAGGCTAAATTCTTGGGTTGTTAACTAGGAGAAATTCTGTTCCTTCTCCGAGTTTAGATACTAGGGCACAGGGCTTGAGAAAGGGCGGTGACAGTGCTTCAAATAAGACTGTCACTGCCCTTTCTCAAACCCTGGGGACAATCTGTAGGATAAATAGCATCAGTTCTGGGTTCACCAGCACCTCTTTTTTGTACAGTTAAGAATGTCAGCTTTCCATTGGGAGAGCAGGTTTTTGAAGAGGGAAAAAAATTTGAACTTTAAATCAAAAAGAACACACACTCTAGGTATAAAATGATTATTGACATATTAACTGAAAGAGCATATGACATTGTGTTTCAAGTGTAACAGTGTATGAGATATAGGTAAGAAAAACAAACACAGAAGAAAACAAAGTAGCTGCATATTGGAAAACAAGAAAAGCATGAGAAGGGACCAGCAAGTACACTAGACTCACAGGGTTCCTTTTCTTCTTACTTTGCTTTTCTGAGCACCAACTTTTATATGAACTAGCATTGTTTACATAAGGAGGCTAAAGGAAAGCCTTGTCCTGTAGAATTTGCTAATTTCATGTTGTTTATGTTTTTGCAATTACTTCTTTGTAAACTCAGTACTTTATAAATTTATGTATTATACTTCAAAAGTAAGACAGAAAGAATTAAGTTATAAAAAGGAATCAATGTAAAACAATATTCAGTAGTTGGCCACTTTTCAAAAAACATTGGTGTGAAGATTGCTTTAATATTTTAATTTCTAAATTGAGAATGTTACATTCCATTAGGTCAGGGTGTCTATTTAATGTTTCTTATGGAATTCAGTTCACTCCTAGCAGCTGAATAGTTTGTGATATTTGTGGCTGTCTTTACGAAGTCTCTCATTGCACCCAATTCCCATCCCTGATGGAAAAACTGACTTTAGTTGTTGTGAGAAGAGTTTGTGTTGTTTTTACATTGATATTTATACTACTAAAATATGGATTTATATCCAAGGATTTTTAGTTTCCTGTTGGATATACCTCTTATCCATGACTACAAAAGCATGATGCCTATATGCTAATATGCTTACTTAATATTTAATACATTATATTTTAATAATATAGGAATGCCAAGCTACGGAAGAGCAAATGAAAAGGTCATTTTTTATTCATGTACTACTGGATGTACCTTCTGTTTGTAGCTCATTATACATGCAGTTGAGCCCAATTTTTTAAAAGTGGAAAGCATACCAAATTAAACCACAAGTTTTACAACTGATGTTCCTTTTGTAAAAGGGATGCTCTCCATCTTTTCAATTTTATTTATTCTGGCTGCTTGTTACTCATTTGTGCTTCTCTCTTCTCTGTTAGGGTCTGAATTTCTAATCCCATTTCAAGCAGAAGGCTGCCACTTTTCATCAGAGAAGAGGCAATAAATACGCATCACACTTACATATGCGGGCTTTCATCTGGGGAGCTCAAAGTGTTTTATGCATAAGTAGCATTTCCCCTGGCTTTTTTTTTTTTTTTTTTGGTAAGTAAGGAAAATGAAGCCTAGAGAGCTGTGATGACTAAAGGAAGCCCATACCTGCACCACAAAAGTCATGATTTTAATTAAATGTATATTTGAAAAAATCCTTAGGATTCCTTGACCTGGGTATCAATTTATATGTTCTGCTTGAAGAGTAACAAAATTATGGAGAGTAGAAAGTGGTATCACACTCTGTCATGGCTCAGTTAAGAAATGGTGACATAACAAAAATAAATTCTGATGTAGAGTAGTTTTATGAACCTGGCTGTGCTCCTAATGCCTTTAAATATTAAAATTATAAAAATAACTGGGGATGAGAAAGCATTTTCAAGGTCAGACATTTGAGAGATTTGTGACTATGAGTGAAAAGCCTACAAAAAAGGCACAGATGAATGGGATCAGCCAGGGCAGTAAGAGAGGCTGGCTCTAGGAGTGAACCTTGCCCTCCACCCCCATCCCATCTTCTTCTCCCTTTTCTTCCTGACAAAGGCATAAATCATCTCACTGGTACTCAATCAAATGTGGATAATTAGTTATAAAAGCATAGGTAAGAGATGAACAGAAAATAGGAAAAAGAATTAAATTAAAGGGAAATAACAGCATCTTTTCCTGAAGATGTCTGGATGCAGGTCTGTGGTTTTCAACCTGCCTTGCCACTGTATCAGTAGGGAGGGGCTCTTCTGAGAATGTAGAAAATCAAAGAAATGGGAATGCTGAATACCTTTTTCTCATTTTGCTTCTGTTGGTGGTATGCAGATCCACTTACTGTATGAGTGTGGAGATGAATATGAAGGGGTCCTGGGAAGTTTAACTTCCATTGAGTAAGGAGGTATAGGGTTGTATGTGGGTGGGGGGATGTGGAAAATTAAAACCAGGGAAGGCTGTGTCAGAGAGTGATGTGGGAGTTGGGGGATATACATGTAGACAGTGGTAGATGTAGATGTTGTTGCCTTCTGTGATGAGTGGAAGCTTGAGACAAATTTTGGAGAAGGATTTTCAAAAGCACAACTAGATAGTAAGACACTAGTGACTACATAAAGTGCCATGAGATAAGGTATTCTTGAATTCACTGACAAATGACACTTTTTACCTGGTGAAAAAAAGCATCAGAAAGTACTGTGTCCCATGCCTAACTGAGAACAAAGGACACCAAATAATAGATTGAACAACAGAGGGATCCACATTCTCACTCTACTCTTCACCATGTATGATCCAAACCAGAGTAATTTCTTAAATATTTAATTGTTAAATCAACTCTGAGAAAGACTTTCATTCCTTTTAACTGAAAAATGACCTGAAAGAGAATTCACTAAGAGCAATATATATTTTTTGCTCTGACATATCTACATATACATAAACATATATAGATAGAAAAATATTTAGGTAGTATGTAGAGATATATTTAAATTAATACCACAACATATGTAGAAACTTGAAATCCCCTATTGAGTTCCAACACACACACACACGCACACACACACACACACACACCCCTATATGCATTTTCTTTACAAAACCACTTTAAAATCACTATGTAGGATGATGAAAAGCACTTAATTTTTTTTCTCCAAATTATTCATCCTTGTTAAATTTAGAAATACTTCCGGGCTAGTTATAGATGCCTGTCATTATGACTGTTGGGGGAAAATTGTCGTATGTTAGCCTAAAAACAAACATTTTAGGATGTCAGACGCCTGCCTGATATTCCCATTAGAAACATTTTATGCTGAAAATTGCAGCTTGACAGTGATATTTTGGATGGTTTCCCTTCTTTTATAAATTAAGGATTTTTTGGATGTTTCTTTTTGTAAAATAAAAACAACAAAACAAGATAGCAGAGCAGCAGTATCCTGAGGTGATATTCTGTGGTCCTACAAGGTATACCTTCCTTAGCCTTCCCTCTGGTGGCTAGGAGAGTTGTTTCTCTGGGACTTGTGCACCAGCAGAGAATTCCAGGCCATGCAGAAGAAGGTCTCTCAACATATCCTGCTGCATATAGGCACCGTGATGCAGTCTGGTGATGAGAGAGAATCACTCACCAGCACACGCACTTTCTGAAGTAATGTGTTCTTGGAGTAGGTTCTCAAATCCTCTCACCTTTAACTTCTTTGGAGTTAAATGGAGAAGGATTATAAAACTCCTAAGGCCTCGGTGAGCTATAAGATCCAGAGATGGTACCATTTTGTCTTACCTGTCCTCAGATTATTTCTTGTCTATACTTTAATAATAAAACTACAGATTGATACCTTAAGAAAATACACTGAAGTTTCCACTATGTGGTAATTATCATATAGGAAAAGTACAGTGTACTTAGATTATTTTCAGAGTCAAATCTGAAACGAAAGAAGTTGTTCAATGGAATATTAATAGGTCTTACACTCAGGAAATGCTTAAACTAGGTGAACCAGGCCTTGGTTTTGCAATATCATTCTGAGCTTTTTCTGTTTGTATATGCACTGCAACCCGAGGACCTGTGGGTTCCAGAACGTAGCGTTTTTCCAAGTGATTTGAATGAAATCCCCCTGTTTGTGGCAGAAAGTCCCTTCACTCTGGGAAACAATGATTTTGGCTTTTCTCAGCCTATCCACAATGTAGTCAGTTAAACAATCATCAGATACAGTGAACATTCCTAGTGCTAAAATCTGCCCTCTTGATGGCTTGCTCTAGCCTCTGGGGACAACTTCTGTAGAGTGCCTTCAGGCCTCGGGCTATTAATGCAGTGTTAGGAAGAAGCTGAGGAATATCAAAATAAAGCATTATAGATCTCACCCAAATTTGCCTGGTGTTTTGGGTTCTTTCACCTTTTTCCTTATATAAGTAAGCATCTATGCAGACAGGAGTGCATATCCTAGCGTTTGAATTATTTCTAGCCTTAAATTGTTTCTCCTAGGGAAAGAACTTTGTATCATGCCAAAATCTACCATTTAATGAATATAACAAGACAGACCACTCTCAAACTGAATTTGTTTCTGTGAATATAGAATGGAGATGATAAAATGGCAAAAGAGACTTGTATTTTGTATAATTATATAAGTAAACAGCAAATTACCAGATTTTGAGCACTAATGTTGGCTAGCTTTAAATCCTCCATTGCCTATCAGGTGACCCCAAAGCTAAAAGGTACATATCCTGGTCTTACTCCATTGCAAATTCATTGTTCACTAGCACAACATAAAATCTTGTTGGCCCGAGGACTTATTCTCTGTATAATTTAGTTCCCTCATTTATCACAGGGAGTTCAGAAGGATAAACTGAGATACCAGATGTGTCATGAACTTTAAAAGATTGAATAAAGATACCAGTTAATCACACTTATTCTTACTACTAGTAGTAAAGTTATTATTGACTGTTAACTGGAAAATTTTAGTTATATATCTTGATGGGGTACAAGGTGGTAGAGGCATACATGCACACATCACTCATTTTTAGCTCTTCCCACACTATTCTCTTCCCTCTCCCTCCTTCTCATGTTTGGACTCCTGGTTGACTTTGATGTTTGGGAATGTACATCATGTTCATTAGGGAATTTACCTCTTCTCCCCTCCCATTACCCTCAATTAGGTCACCTTATTTGCTCATCTATGGTCTTTTCTTGTTTATCTAAAGTTCCTCCTATGACCCATTTTCTCCCTAGCTTCTGCATATTAGAGAGAACATCTGCTTTCTTACTTCTTGTGACTGAGTAATCTCACTTAGCATAATACTCTCTAATTCCATCCATTTGCCCGCAAATGATATACTTTTGTTCTTTTTTATGGCTGATTAAAATTCCATTGTGTACATATGCCATAATTTTGTAATCTATTCTTCTGTTCATGGACATCTTGGTTGATTCCTTAGTTTGGTAATTGTGAATTGTGGGGCTATGAACATAGATATGCATGCATTAGTTTGGTAGTTTGGTTCTCATTATTTTGAGTAGATACCTAGAAGTGGTATTGCTGGTTAGGTCCATTCCCATTTTTCTGAGGTTCCTCCATATTGTTTTCCAAAGTGGTTGCACTAATTTGTAGTCCCACCAACAATGTATTGAAGTTGCCACTTCTCTACACCCTCACCAGCATTTGCTGTTGTTTGTGCTTTTAATGATTGCCATTCTAATTGAAGTTAGGTAAAATCTCAGGGTAGTTTTGATTTGCATCTCTCTGATTGCTAATGAGGTTGAACATTTTTTATACATTTATTAGCCATTTGAATTTCTTCTTTTGTGAATTGTCTTTTAATTAACTTGTCCGTTTTTTATTGCATTATTTTTTTCTTAGCGGTAAGTTTATTGAGTTCTCTGTGTATTATAGATATTGTAAATGGGACTGCTGAAAGAGCATACAATTTTAACAATATCCCTTATGACATATTTAAGAAAAAATACTGTGCCTCTTGTTTTCCAACATATATTTAAGGTTTATATCCTTTCAAATAGTTGTATATGAGTTCTTTCAGCTTCAGCTGCACAACTGTAAAAGATTTAGTTTTTCAAGAGTGTGCATTTAATTTTTAGCTGAATTATATATAGATCAAATCCATGAATCAGAAAGTCTCCAAAAGGAGAATTTATGGAGCATGGGGAGAGAGAGTTAAAAATTTATAGGTCTTTGGAACTCTAAGTGGGAAATATGTAAAAACCGTGGGAAACAGCTCTTTTTAAATTTTCACATACAAGTCATACTGTTTATTTTCTATTTGAGATAAGTTTTTCTAAAATGTGCTATTTTCACAATGCAGAGATACTATTGATGCTATAATTTTTTAAGTAACTTTAAAGCAGTTTAAAATTAATTTTCTGTTTTGAAATTTTAATAATTTAACTCAAAATGTTTATTTTATAAATTCTTTATTCTGAGACATAATATATTTGTCTTACATTATATCAAGTACTCTTTGCCCAAGTTTTTTATTTGGATACTTGACATCTCTGAATAGACTAAAAGTTTCAACAGCATTTGCAAAATGCATTTTGTTGGTGGACAGCTAACCTGCTTTTTGTTACATTTCTCTGTTCTTTTTTTCAATTTGACATTTAGCGGAGAGGTCCATCTAAAGTCCTGGCTTCATATGCTGTCTGTTGCGGCTATCTATTCATAGTTCATTTCCAAATGAGAATAGTTAGATGGGCATTTTATGATTTTTTTGGTAGGCGTTATATGATTTGGCAGAAAAGTCTTAAAATTGAAAAAAGCTCTCTAAAAATGTAAATCACCATTCCATCTAAGATATACTTAAATTGGTGACATTTTAAAGGATCATGGCTCAGGTATCTATTTTCATGCCATAAATGATGAAAGAGAGTGTTCCTTAGCTGTTTTTCTAGAATGTTGTTATGGAATGTATAAGTTTCTCTACCAAGTTCCGTTTCTGGGCACACTGTCTCAATACCATGACTGTCAACACTTCAATGAGAGTCATCATTTCTTATCATTTCATTTCATCAGCAATTGACTAGGGGTGATAGAGCCAGCATAGTCACTAATCATGAAGGATCATGCTAGTATATGCTAATTTGCACAAAACGAATCACAGAAAGGAAGGAAATACAACCAGGAAAACAAATTGTAGAAAAATTATTTCTCACTACTTGGAGTAAGAAACATGATGTTTTATAGTTTAGTGGACTTATTCCCAGTCTTCTTCTGGTATTCTCTGCAGCACTTGAAACACACAAATCTCTGACCAGAGGCTTTGACCTTACTGTGATGAGCAGGGGGAAGAGGGAGAGGGAGAGGGAGAAAGAAAATGAGAATGAATATAGTCTACTATTTGATTCCACTCCTGTAGTATTCTTTACTTTCTTTTTGTGTGTGTGTGTGTGTGTGTGTGTGTGTGGTACTGGGGTTCCTGGAAGCCCTTCTACCTCCGGGCTACACTCCCAGATCGATTTTATACTTTTTATTTGGAAACGGTCTCTTAAGCCAGCGCGGCTGACTTCAAACCAGCGACATCCTCCTGTCTCTGCCTCCCAAGCACGTGCGCCACCACGCCCGGCTCCTGTAGCATTCTTTTTTTTTTTTTTTTTTTTTTTTTTTTAGTGGTACTGGGGTTCCTGGAAGCCCTTCTACCTCCGGGATACACTCCCACGGGCTACACTCCCAGACCTATTTTTTAACTTTATGTGGAAACAGGGTCTCTTAAGCCAGCAAGGCTGGCTCCGAACCAGCGTGATCCTCCTGTCTCTGCCTCCCAAACGCGGGGATTACAAGCGTGCGCCACCACGCCCGGCTTCCTGTAGCATTCTTTAAATGACAAAATTATCGAAACAGAGAACAGATTAGTGGTTTCCGGGATCAAAGAAGGTGTATGTGTAGAAGGGAAGCCAGTGGGACTATGACAGGGCACCATGAGGGATCCTGATTAAAGTGGTCTGTATTGTGACTGCATCCATGTCTATATCATGGCTGTCATATTCTGTAATTTTGCAAAATGATAGAAACTGGGTAATAGATACAGGAGATTTTGCTATTTTATTTTTTCCAACAGTTATCTCAAAATGTAAAACTTAATTTTAAAAAAATTATGTAACATACCACGTTTACACCTATAATCCCAGGTGCCACTGGCCTGTAATCCCAGCTACTCTGGAGGTTGAAGCAGGAAGATCACACATTCAAGGCCAGGCTGTGCAATTTATTAAGATCTTGGCTCTAAATAAAAAAATGAAAAAGGACTGGGACAGTGGGAAATTGTCCCTGAGTTCAAAAAACAAAACAAAACCAAAAATAGCCCTACGACAGTATATAGAGATAAATCTCAATTAGAACAAGGAGAGTGAAATGTTAATGATAGACTCAAGTAGGAGATATATAGGTATTTACTGTAAAATTATTTCAACTTTTTTGAATATTTATAAATTTTCATAACAAAGTATCATTAATAAAATAGAATTCCTAAATTTGGGGTTATACAAAGACAAGATTATTTTCCTAGTGCCAGAGGTGAACAATTTAAGGTTCTTAACATGGCTCAGGGTTGACAAATGTATTGTGACATGAGAAATCCTATTTATTTAACACCTAATCATGAAAAGTGATTGCGCCTCATTTTTAAGAAAGGGAGCATTTCATGTTGGGAATTTTAATGTAAAACAATAAAGATAAAAGGCCCTTGCATAGTTTACAAAATATATTTTTATTTATAAGTATTTAATAATAACTACCAACTATAATAATTGAATTTTTATGAATATGAAGGTATGTAATTGTTCCTCATTTATTCCCTAACATACTCTTACAAGTGTCAGATTGTCTTTTTAGGTTTATTTCTTTTTTCTTTTGCTATTTTAAGTTGCTAGTATTTTTTTTTATAATTCACTATGCTATATATTTCATGTTTATGTCATTTTCAATACTGAAATTCTAAATTGTGTAAAGACTTTTAAGCACTCTAATTCTTTCTACGAATTTTATTTTTCAAATTTGATTCTTCAGAAATGTGTTATTACAACATTGACTTTGTATTTTAAAATTGTGCACATAAGAGAAAACATTGAAACTTCCTCAGTAGATGAAGAGATGTCATTTGTACATTTGTACTTGTGAAAGATGACATTTCTAGAGGCTTGGATTTTTGAGTTACTATGTATGCAGTGGTGACCCATTGTGGTGTTGAATCAATCTCATCAAAAACTAGGTAGTCAGTCACAGTACACACTAGATGACCACAGTTACAAAGTTGGGTGCGCATAATTACCAACCACAGTGGTATATGTTTATACATTTTTATTTTTAATCTATTTCCTTATGATAGTGTTTATCTATACCATGCAACTGTTGATAAGTCCACCGTGCCTTTTTTTTTTTTTTAATAGATGAGCTGTTTTCAGAGAAGCTTGGAAGTACTCTGAGACTGTGTTTCAGAATGCTCCCAAACAGCAGTTATGAAAGTACACTGCATTTTCGAAGAGACAGTCCATCATTTTTAAATGCTTACTAATAATTTCAAGCCAGGCATTTGGGAGGCTGAGACAGGAGGATCATGGTTTAAAGACAGCCTCAGCTACTACTTAGTGAGGCCCTTTGCAACTCAATGAGACCCTGTTTCAAAATAAAGAATAAAAATAAAATAGGGCTGGGGGGTATAGCTCGGAGGTAGAGTGCCCCTGGGTTCCATCCCCAGTACTGCAAAAAACAAACACACAAACAACAAGCAAACAAAAACCAGGAGGCTGAGACAGGAGGATCACAGGTTTACAGACAGCTTTAGCTGCTTAGTGAGGCCCACCGCAACTTAGTGAGACCCTGATTGAAAATAAAGAATAAAAAATAGGACTGGGGGTGTAGCTCCGAGGTAGAATGCCTCTGGGTTCAAACTCCAGTACCACAAACAAACAAACAAACAAACAAACAAACAAATCTCAGATTTAATTATTATACCTAAATATTTAGTTCTTATAATTATGAAAGTTTGGCTTAGAGAAATTATAATACAAGGTTTTATACTTTGTTTCCAAAGATATGAGTAATATGATTCAACATTTTTACTACTTTTTTCTTTATATTTAAAGAATTTTTTTTGGGGGGTGGTACTGGGGTTCCTGGAAGCCCTTCTACCGCCGGGCTACACTCCCAGACCGATTTTATATTTTTTAAATTTGGAAACAGGGTCTCTTAAGCCAGCGAGGCTGGCTCCGAACCAGTGAGATCCTCCTGTCTCCGCCTCCCAAGCGCGGGGATTACAAACATATGCCATCATGCCCGGCCCTTAAAGAAATTTTTTATTGGTGCATTGTCGTCATATATCTTAATGGGGTACAAGATGGTAGAGGCGTACCTGCACATGTCATTCATTTAGCCCTTTCTCAGTTCCCACCCCATTCCTTCCTCTCTCCCTCCTTCTCATGTTTGGCTTAGTGATTGATTTTGATGTGTTTTTGAATGTACATTAGAGAATTTCTCTCTTCCTTCCTCCCATCCCTCTCAGGTCGCCTTAGTTGCTCATCTTAGTTGCTCATCTTTAGTTCATCAGGATTTGGGATGGCTTTTTATAATTATGTTTATAATCTTCAAAATATATGAATAAAACTCAGTTATGCTATTGTTAATACTCAGCTGTACCATATGAAGAAAAATTTTTCTTTCTTTATAGTGACCTATTGTGGCCCTTAATGGAAACCAGGGCCTTGTAAATGCCAGACCAGCATTCAACTACTAAGCTACACATCCCCAACCCTAAGACCAATAATTTTTAATAGGAAAAGATATTTAAATTATGGTACATTATGACAGTGACTGAATATTTTATGTAACTTGTCTTTGGAGGAAGAAGCTTCTTTTTGCCATTGTTTTCTCCTTTTAGAGCAAAGTTCAAAAGCATTTTTTATAATGAACTAAAATGAGCATTTATTTTCATTTTTAGCTCTTTACAATTATCTCTTAAGTACAGAGAATATAACTTGTCATAGCTACAGTACTTACTGAGTCTAGTTGATATCATATATATTATTATATATTTTTGTTTGTGAGCAAATGCAAAACACATCTTTTTGCAATTTGTAAAGACCTCCAGCTTCTAGATTATAGTTATTGAAGCTATAGTCACGGTCATGTGAGTTTCATTATTAAAACTATAAAACATATCATGTTCTCAGTTTATATAGCTTTAATTTTGTATTATGAATTAGTTAATTAATTTAAAGAGTTGAACTAATATTTTTAACAGAATTTTGAAATAGAAATAGTCTCTAAACTGTATTGACTTAGTAAGGGGTCTAGAAACTATCAATGAAGAACATACTTGTAATGCAGAAAAATTCCTCTTTCCTTTCCTGATTGGAATTAGTATTTGCTCATTTAAAGAGTTTAAACAAAAATGTAAGCTCTTTAAAAAATTTGCATCATGTAAAATTATATAAATATGCATTTATTCACAAATCTTCTACTGAAATATGAAGACCTTTACTTATACATGAGCTCCTGGGAGTTCCATGTCATCTTTCTGACATAAACCAAACCCCAAATACATTTTTAGGGATTTTTAGTTTTCAATATGGTGGAATGAGCAGTAATATACTCATGAAACAATTCTATAATCTTTTTAAATTTTACAAACTTACATCTCCTACACTTTAAAAGCCACTTGACATTTAAAAAATAATCATCTTAAATTTACTTTTATAAAATATATTCAAAGCATATAGTATAGTTTTATAGAATATTCTGCTTTTCCTTTTTATGTCATTAATATAACATTTAAATTGCATAAGTAGAATAAAACACATGATTGGTATAAAAGGCAAACAACTGTTATGTCTAAATAATGAATTTTTAAAATTTGACACTTTGGGAAGTTTAAAATATAACATAGATAAAAGGAAAATCATATAGTGAACTCTTATGTCCTCATCACTAAAACACAATTATCAACATTTTGTCATTTTATCATTTAGTGGTCTCTTCAACTTTTTTTTCTTGGAGTATTTCAACTTAAATCTCAGGTAAATTACCATTTGTAAATACTTCTGTTATCTCTTAAAGATGAAGAGTTTTATATACAATATAATTGTATTATAATTGACAAATGTAACAATACTTTCTTAATATAATTTAATATGAACTCTTTTTTATTTTCTAATCAAAAACAGGAAAAGTACTTTATTTGGTTGACCTAAGATCTCTTTAATGATCTCTTTTAACAGCACCTATCTCCCATGCACAGTGCTTTGGTATACCATTTATTTGTTGAAGAACGTTAATCATTAGTCCTGAAAATTTTCTTATACTCTAGCTGATTGTCTTATTATGGTGCCACTCAATATGTTTTGCTATTTGTTTGTCTTTTACTTTCTATAAGTTAGTATGCACATTAGAAACTTGATTAAAATAGGTTCCTGCTTTGGAGGCAAGGCAGCTTGTTTGGGACTTTGGCAGGGTCTCAGTATGTGAGTGTTTTACTGTTTCGATACACAATTCATGAAGTAAATGTGCTCAGTGGATAAAGCCAGACAGAGTTATGCAGAATCTCTGAACTACATGTCAATATCTAGTGCAGGCTATGTTGAAATAAATAGATGGGGGAAAAATTTGAACGATGACAACAGAAGTGTCAAAATCATCTTAGTTCATAAAGGAGGAAGATAGTGTGATCCTGGGAGAGCAGCAACCAGTTGACACAGATCAGGCCTGTGCTGGATTTCCATAAGGCATACCATGTGCATTCCAAGGGTTTCAGCATGGCAAGGATGGCATAAACAACCAGAAAAAATTACTTTGATCTTACTTTTATTAATTTTACAGTTTTGTGTTTTGTTGTTGTTGCTGTTGTTAATGAAATTATAAATGAAAGAGGACAAATATTTTCCACCAGTACTTCATGGTTTTTATATACCCTAATCTCATCAAATAGCAAAATTTCAGATTTCAAGTTTAAGGGATTTGGTGTTTGGATTAAACTGAGATTCAGGATGGTTGGGCAAATAACAAATATGGCTACATACTATTTGTATGAATAGTCTCTTGGCCATGTGAAAATTCTTCTTCTCCCCCCAAATAATTCTGAATGTCCCTTCACAGTTAATATTTAGCATTGGTTATACTAGAAATTATGGGAAAATTTGAAACTCATAAATTTAGAATTTGAATGCTTTTATAAAAATAAACATGCATTTTTTTCTCTCTTGCCGTTATCCATAGACATTGATTCTAATAATTGTGCTTAGAATGAAGGTATAAACATGAGTTTCCATTGAGAGATCAATTTTTTTTGTACTTGAAAGACAAATGGTAATTTGGTTCACTCTGCATGCCTTTTTCTATATTGTATCATTAAGGGAAAAGTTATATAATATTTTGGGGAAGAGAATGTCTATGAATAGCAATTTTACTGCTTAGAAATGGCAAACATTGCCGGGCATGGTAGCGCACGCTTGTAATCCCTGATTGCACAGGTTCGAAGCCAGCCTTGCTGGCTTAAGACACCCTGTTTTCGAATAAAAATATAAAAAAATAGGTGTCTGGGAGTGTAGCCTGGAGGCAGAAGGGTTTCCAGGAACCCCAGTACCAAAAAAAAAAAAAAAAAGAAAGAAAGAAAGAAAGAAAGAAAGGTCAAAGATTGTAAAGAACAATGACAGAAGATGAAATTTCCTACTTGTTAACAAGCGAGTACCTTGAGAGTGATAATAAGTATGTTTTCAAAAGAATTAGGTTGAATTTTTTGAAAGTTACATGACATAATTAAATAATATAACACCATGAAATGACTTTTAAAAGATTTTGTATAGTCAATAAATTTGCAAATGTTTCTCAGTGGTTCCTATTTATAAGTGTTACTCTTATGAAAAGAAAACCTAGTTTGGGCATGGTGGTACATGCTTGTAATCCCAGCACTTGGGAGGCTGAGACAGGAGGATCACAGGTTTGTGGCCAGTGTCAGCTTCTTAGTGAGGCTGTCTTCAATTTAGTGAGACCCTGTCTCAAAATAAAGAATAAAAAATAGGGATGTAGCCGGGCGTGGTGGCGCACGCTTGTAATCCCCACGCTTGGGAGGCAGAGACAGGAGGATCGTGCTGGTTCGGAGCCAGCTTCGCTGGTTTAAGAGACCCTGTTTCCACATAAAGTTAAAAACTAGGTCTGGGAGTGTAGCCCGTGGGAGTGTAGCCCAGAGGTAGAAGGGCTTCCAGGAACCCCAGTACCACCCAAAAAAAAAAAAAAAAATAGGGATGTAGCTCAAAGATAGAATGCCCCGGGTTCAATCCCTGGTAACACACACACACACACACACACACACACACACACACACACACACCAAAAAAAGAAAATAAAAGAAAAAGAAAAAGAAAAGATAGCCCATTGAATTCTAAATGTATTTTTACATATTAGAATAAAGGTATACTTTCTTTTTCTTTTATTGAATATTAGAATTTGATTATGTACTTTTATAGTGACATCTCAAGAATTATTAATATACTCAATTTATTTTTGTTCTATACACCAAAAAGGTCTTTTAGATATAGTAGAAACCTCCAATACAAAAACCTGTAGTATGTTCTAATGTCTTAGTTTGGCTTATTTCAAATTTTCTATGACTCGAGCTTTAGCTGAATACCAGACTTGTGACCACTTCTTTTCTTGGACGTCATGTTTACAAAGAATCCAGCTAGAAAGAAAATAAGAAATAAAAGGGACTTCAGATAAATGAGGAGAGAGACCAGTAGAGCCATGGTTTGTAAAATGGATAAAGTATAACATAAGTGTACTTTTATGTCTTGTGCATTTTTAAACAATTTTAGAAATATCTAGATTAATTTTAGAATATTAGCCACGTTTCAGTTTTCTTTTAAAATTGCATATTTTCTTAGTTGTAAGAGAAAAAAGAATAGAATTATTAACACAGATTTTTAATGTTGAATGGGTCTCCACTATTCCCCAGAATGGCTAAAGGGCTGACAACTACATTACTGATGATGGGAGCAACTAAAACACACACAAGTTCTGATGGGAATGCAACTTAGCATAACAACTTTTGGGAAGAAGAATTGGCAATTTCTTATAACACAAATCATATATCTCCACATAGATGCTACTGATACTGTGTGACTCAGCAATTTTAATCCTAGATTTTTACCCACAAGGAATGAAAGTATACATCTACATAAAGATTGTCCAAGAATAGTCATAGCAAATGTATCCATAACTGCTTCCAAACTGCAAACAGTTCACAGCTTCTTCAGTAGAACAGATAAATTACAGTACATTCACATAAGGGAGTACCTGTTGGCAACCAAAAAATAAAATCAGAAAAAAATATTGAAACATGAAATGAGGTAACAGATGAATTCAGAACCTTACACTGAGTTGTTTTTTTATGCCTTACACAAAGGAGTTCATTGGATTTGATCCTATTTTTGAGGTTTTAGAACATAGTAAAAGGTAAAATAAAACAACATAAATATCTACAAAAGTAGTTGCCTTTCTCCATGGGAATGGCCCTCTATTTGCAAAGAGCATGAGAGAACTTTGCGGTGCACTAGGCGTAGCCTTGGCCTTGATGCGGGTTCAAGGTAGACATGCATATGCATTTCTCAGAATGGGTTACATAAATCTTGCTTTAAAAAAACCATTAATAAACATTGAACTCTAGTTAAGTATGTGTGTAGTAAAGTATTTAGGAGTGAAATACACTGATATGGATTTTATAATGCCTAAAATAAGATATATTTATATACAGATATGGGAAAGAACAAAGATGGCTATATTAGGGATAAAGCAAAAATAGCAAAATGTTACTTATAGAAAGGAGTATTCTAAAAAGTTTAGAATATAGACTTTGTTGGAATTTTGTTCTAATTCAGGCTAAAGATAAGAGTTTTTCCTTTTTATGCCTCTGTCATAATTTAAAGTTTTGTCCTACCCAATTGTACCATCTCAATTGCAATTAGCTTGTTACCTTTTTAAATCAAATTTCTTGGTTCCTCACATGGGACCTGTTGATTAATTGAATAATGTTTTAAGGATCTGTATTAGTTTCCTGGGCCTACTATAGCAAATTACCACCACTTTGTACTTTAAAAACAAATAAAACATTCTTTCAACGTGTGGAGGACAGAAGTCCAAAATCAGGTCTCTAGCCTGAAATCAAACGTCAGGCTACCTCCAAAGGTTCTAGAGGAGGATCAGTTCCTTCTCGTTCCAATTTCTGGTATCTAGCTCTCAAAGTACACTGTGATTGCACTTCAGATAAAATCTCCCCATCTCAGAATCACATATGTAAATATGTTTTTTAAATACAACATTTGTAGGTCCAGTGGACTTTGACCTGTTATCTTTAGGAGCCATTCTTAAGCATTTTTTAAATGTGCCAGGCTCTATGCTAGGACCTGAATAATAATAGTCAACATTTAGCTGTGTCCTGTATGCCAGGTGTTGCTCTATATACTTGACTTTTTTTTTTTTTTTTGGTACTGGGGATAGAATCCAGGGGCTTTTCTACCTCTGAGCTACACTCCCCCCAAGTCCTATTTTTTAATTCTTTCTTTTGAAACAGGGTCTCACTTAGTTGTAAAGGGCCTCACTAGCTGAGGCTGTCTGCCAACTGCGATTCTACTGTCTTGGCCTCCCAAATGCTGGCATTACAAGCGTGCACCACCACACCTGGCACTGACATTTCTTTTAACTAAAGAAAAAATTTGACTTGATTCAACATAAACTTATTGGACCATATATTTCTTTCTTGTATATGTCAACTATTAAGCCCCAGAGTGCTAGTTTTTTGAGAAATGCATATTAGGAAGTTATAGTCTATTCTAAATAACCCTACTTTATTTGTATGAAAGATGTTAAAATTGACATGGTTATGAATTCCCTTTAGAAACAAACTTGTCTTATTCATGTTCATATTTATATAGTTAGTGGTACAGTAGATGCTAGTAAGTGCTTGTTAAATGAGTAAAAGCATTTCACAAACATTATGGAATATAATCATAAAATCGTTGGAGGTACACATTTTACTTTCCATTTTATAGAAGTAATTTAGAGAAATTGAATTATATTCCTAATTTCAGAAGTGTGTGCTACACACACACACACGCACACATGCACACACATGCACAGTTTTAACAATTTGAACAGATATATATTTCTATTATCTATAGCCAGCCAATTGATATTCTACACAAAACATTAAAATTAGGAAAATTCTGATGCAGCAAAATATCACCTATTATTATACATGAAAAATAATACTTTTCAATTTTTTACACCATTCTTTGAGGCCAATTTCTCATAGACCAGTATCTCAATGCTATTAAGGGGAAAGAAAATTTTTAAATGATATAGAATAATTTGATGCTTTCGTGAAACTTCATTTTTTCCCTGAGAAATGCCGTAAGCACACCTAGTCTTTATGTAGCTTCTTTTGGATGTATATATTTAAAAACTTATTGATACTATGGTCCTTATAAATAATCATGTTTTCTTCTTTAGTTTGATTTCTTAAAGCTTATTCCAGAACTTGTAGAAGCTTTATAGGTCCGAATTGTATAAATTTCTTCAGGATGAATATATCCAGACTTTATTTTTTTTCTCAGTATTTTCCAACTTCCTAGCCTCCCTCAAATATTTTTATAGATTTAAATGCATTTTTAGTAAAAACAAGTCTGGATATAGGTAAACATAATACATATGAATGTAGTATTTCTCTTCTTTTTACACTTTACATATTTTCTCCACATGTTTAAATCAAATCAGTAATTCAACGAATGCTCAACTGAGTAAATATCGCATTCTCTCTGATTTTCATATACTATTACCATTTATAATTTTTTCACCATTTTAGAGTATGACATGCCATTGAATTGCCACTGATTTTTCCAAAGTCTCAAATGTTACCAAATGACTTAAGTGTGTTGTGATAACCTGTACTTACCTTTTAATAAATGATCAGCAGAAAAATTTATGCTCTATGTTTTTCTATAGGATTCTCTTATCACCAGGGCAGAATTCATGATATCCTCAGGACTCATAGAAGCATAAAATTGACCAATGGACTCTCAGCTCATTTACCTGACTATCCTTTTAAATGCGTGGCTCCGCTCTCATTTTTTTATTCTAGTAATTACTTTAGAAAATAATAAACTATCCCCGCCAAGCCCTCAAACTTGCTCAGAATGCATTCCTTTAGTGAGGTACTTGAGAGAAGTGTGTTCTGTGTAGAGCAGAAATTTTAATCCTGGTTTACATAGTATTCTGCTCCATGGCTTGTTGATTATGCAGACAGAACAGTATAATAATCAACAGTAGAGCATTTAGAAATATGCCAGAGAGATGCATTCTTCATCTTGATTTATCCCTAAAAATAACACAAAGCTGAGTATTGGGGCTGGGAGTGTTCTTCCTGCTTGCTATCAAACATGATGCTTCCTGCAGAGGTACCCACTGTCTGAAACAAATAGTGGAATGTGCTTTCTCCCTTCTTATGTTTACTTACTGTCTTGCTTTTGCAACTTTCTGCAAGGAGAAAATGGGTAATGCTCCCCCCCCATGGTTTCTATCAGTCTTACGCACTGGTTTCATTAGCTTTCCTGCACTTTCTCTGAGAACAAAGAGATGTATTTCTCTTTGTAGGGAGTAGACTGGTGACTAGTCCAGGCAAAGCAACCTCCATATTAGTGATTACGGTATTTCAGATGCTAAGCTGCAGAATTCCTTTACTTAGCACACTTACAACAATTATGTATTTGTTCATTTAGTGACAGTACTGATAAGGAAAAAGGTTTTTAAGAAGTATATGTGTTCATGCCACAGGCACACTATATACTACTTCTTTGATATGTAAACTACATAGTTGTCATGGGAGAATTCTTGATTGATGTCCCTAATTGTCATTTGTAAAAATACATTTATAGCGTTTTAGGTGTAAATGTTACCTGTTTTATTAAATAAAAAGTTTTCTCTGTGCATAAACATAATATACCAAAAACAACTAAACTTGAACTGATGACCTCTTTCCTATAAATGTTAGAACAAAGATTCACCTCTGACATGAACATTAATATGTAATAATATAGGGTGAAATGGGAGTAAAGCAAGTCCCGGGGCTTTGTAAGCAGTTTTATGTATTCAGCACAGATGATCATTAAGCCTCAGAGGTCTCAGAGTTCAATCTAGCTAAGCATCAATAATGTCAAATTTATGTTGCGTCCCTGCCTTCCCCAAGCACATGTGAGTTTTCTCTTTTCTTATTTCTGGGCTACTTTGTCCTTGCTGCCGCTAACACTTTTTCTGCCCCCTGATCTACTTCTTTTTCCCTTCCATTTTAGAAACTAGTAAGAACCCTAGACTATACCATCCTCCTTTATAATTAGTTTTATATAATCTCCACTTAACATCACCCATAAAAATTCTTTTATTAGTTTTTGATCAGGCCAGAAGGTTACTAGGCTTAAAAATTAATGATGAAGTGCAGACTTCCTGAGTGTGCGTGCTTAAAGCATATGGGAAACATTCAGAACAGAGCCGTCGACCTGTTTCCCTTTGTATTTGATTATGGCTATCTAATTATAAGCTTTCAAAGACATCAAATTAGTGCTTTCTTCGTTGCATTTTAAAAGAACGGAATCTTTTCTTTCTCATATAACTAAAACCATTTTCTCAAACAAAATTTTGAATAGTTCATTAGGATGTTTTGAGTCATTGTTAGCTCAAATGAGAGACCATTCCTTTAACTTTTATAGATTGTCTTTACCTCTTGTGTTTTATACTCTTCTGAGGATTTGGCTCACCCAGAAAGAGATTCTGTGCCTTCTCAACTGAGAAGGGAACCTTTTGTAAGCATGTTGTGTGAGTTGCCTCCTTGACTACGCAGGTCATGGGAGGTCTATGTTGAACATCAGTCTTTGGTTGTATCACAAAACTGGTATTGAAGCTCAGGCCAACTCCCAGAGTCCAGGGGTTAAAGAGGCAATTAGTCACTACAAAGCTGTGTGGCTGTCTTCTGGTGAGGAAGTGCTTAACTCTTTCTTGAGTGCGGCCTGACATCTCAACTCCTGAGTGTTTGCAAGTCCACCGAAGTCATTTAGTTAACCATTTTAAATGTAAGGTAAACCTAAAATAAAATATGTGTGGCTTAAATATGAATTGAGACTTTTATATAAATAGTACGGAAAGAGGGTAGAGATGAACAGATTTCTATCACGTTTTACATTTCACCTACATTTCACAGTATTCATTTTAGCAATTTGGAAGCCTAGAAAACCTCTTTAAACTATTGTTAGCTTTATATTAATCCTCTTACTTATTATTGGTGGCATTAGTAGTTTGGAGCTTGCCAGGATTTTATCTGACAAATTTTTGCAGGAACAGAATGGTCTCAGATGAATTATAATTTTCTAAAGTTAACTGTAGTTTTTAATGTTTTTCTTAAGATCCTGGGATTTTGCTTCCCTATAATTTTTGTTGCCTGTAGGATGACAGAAAATTTTTCTGGTCTCTATATTAACATATGCCAAGCTGGACATGGTGGCGCATGCTTGTAATCACAGTAATTGGGAGGCTGAGATAGCAGGATAACAGGTTCGAGGTCAGCCTCAGCCTCTAAGTGAGGCGCTCCTCAACTTAGTGAGACTCTGTATCAAAATAAGAAATAAAAAAGGGTTGGGGGTGTATCTTAGAGGTAGAATACCCCTGGGTTCAATCCCTGGTACCACATACATACATACATACATACATACATACATACATTCATACACACACACACACACACACACACACACACACAATACCATAAAGATAGCACCAGCCTTAAGTGTTTCAAATTATAGTGTATGGATTCTCTTATAATTATGTGCCATACATTGATGGAACCCCCATCCCGAGGGGGGGGGGACTTTTAAGAAGGAGGGAGCTGAACATGGTGATGCATACTTATCCCAGTACTTGGGAGGCTGAGACGGGAGGATCACAGGCTTGAGGCTAGCCTTAACCACTTAGCAAGATCCTGTTTCAAAATAAGAAAGGGCTGGGGTATATCTCAGATGTAGAATGCACCTGGGTTCAATCAACAGTATGGAAACAAAACAAACAGAAAAAGAAGAGGAGGAGTAAAAAGGGGGAAGAATATTTGCTGTTTCCATGGAACTATATTTCTTTTCCAATGAAGAATTGGTGAACTAGGAAGCTATGCTTTTAATTTTTTGTTCCTTCCTTCCTAGCATTTCAATTAATCCTGAAATATTACTAACTTCAGCTGACTTTTAGTAATTACATAGATAGTGATATGATTTTTATGTTCTTAGGTATGTACAATAATATTTACAGTGACAATAACAATTTAGTATTTGATCCATTAAAGTTATGAGTTTTGTGACCATCATTTTACAATAATACAGTTTTCTGATTATATCTTTTGTGTTTCTAACACATAGCGTACACTCATAAAACACTGTTAAATTTAAAAAGCTTAGTGTTGTGTTTCTTTCTCTTGCATATTCTGAGGAATGCTTCCAAAAAGTTAGCTTAACTCCTTACATAATGTTTAGTGTAATTGTAAAGGATGGAGCCGTGGCTAAAATTAAAAACAAAACTTTAGAATAAATGTATCTGAAAGCCAGAGCCATATTTATCAAGTTTGTGAGTTCACTCTCCCTCCCCATCCCTTGGAAAAACCTTTAACCATCTTGTTTCTGAGTAGTTTAAAGCATGCGTATTTTTAAGCATTATAGACTTTGTTCTATCTGAAAAACATTTTTGAAGTGTTCTCAAAAACATTCAAGTTGGATTAAAGCCTATTTTTTGTATGTATGAAGAAAAACTATTAGCAACTAGCTTGTGAGGACAATTTTCAAGTACTTTATGAAATATTATTTTATTGTTGTATTACTCTTTCAGTAATACAACTTACTTAAGTAAGTATTAAGTAATACTGCTTACTTTCTGATAGGAGAACTATACAATTTCAGAGTCACTCCAGGAGAGGGTGATCCAGAAAGAAATTAAAAAATGACAACATCCACTCTGCCTCCAGGTCCCCAGAACCACGCCATTTAAATTTCACTAGCATTTAAATTTATAGGCCACTTCTTGTGGTATGTAACACTTAGAAAAAAAATATTAAATTTGTTATTTTTTAGCTGGGCGTAGTGGCGCACGCTTGTAATCCCCGCGCTTGGGAGGCAGAGACAGGAGGATCGCGCAGGTTCGAAGCCAGCTGCGCACGCTGGCTTAGGAGACCCTGTTTCCAAATAAAAATGTAAAAATAGGTCTGGGAGTGTAGCCCAGAGGTAGAAGGGCTTCCAGGAACCCCAGTGCCACCAAAAAAAAAAAAAAAAAAAAAATTGTTATTTTTTCTTGTCTTTTAAGTTGACACCTCATTTTCTACATTTATCATGTATAGTTGTATAGTGTGTACACTGATATTTTGAAATTTGTATACACTGTGTAATGAGTAAATAAAGCTTACAAGCACATGTAAAACATAAAATAAAATAAAACAAGTTACTACTATTCTCACTTTGTAACTTCTTGTTACTTCTTAGTGTAATAAAATGGACATCCGTTGCCACTGTTTAAATAGCAAATACCTAAATAGATCTCAGGTTCACTAATCAGATACTGTCTTTCCAAAGAGCAACCCTGGGTAAGTGAGAACTTAATGAGCGTCCCAGGATAGTTGTTGTTAACTGGTGGAGCTGGTGACATTTTGCATGTCCCCCCTAGTCTTCGCCACTGTGGTATAAGAATGTGCTTTAAGCAAATGCTTTAGCATTTTAATTGCAAATCAGCCTTTAAAAAAATCTTTCAGCAAATATATCTCTTCTATGAAAATATCTTTAGAAGAATACATGAAAAATTGACTTGCATGTGAATTTGGTACTGTGTTGTTAATAGGATTGTATAGAAGAATGTTTACAAGAGACTGCTGTAAAATACAAAATATACTCAATATATTACCTTGGTGCCACTTGCCACTCTCCTGAAATATTCTAACATTTGTTGTTTAACTTAAAGACAAAATTAACTACTGCCTGCTATTTCTTTAAGGTTAATCCATCCTGTTACTAGAAAAGATACCTATTAATACAGTGTTCATAAATAAAATTGTATTCAAGCATAATAACGTGCTATTAGTAAATTCTTGAATTGACTCATGTTATGTTACCGACAAGTTTTTCTTCTTTTTTTTTCACATAGAGATCTTACATAGTACATTTTCTGTAAGCCGGGTATACCTGTAAATCATAATCAATTTTTTCTTTACTGGGATTGGATTATTTTTCAGTAAAACTCAATTTTAGACTTTAGAGAAGTCAATCGGCATCATTCTTTTGGCAAGATGCCAAATCATGTTTTGGTGACCTCTGCTCTTACTTAAGTGACCTATATATATAAATTAGTCAGGAGGAGCTTCTCCAGCACACGATTGAACTGTTTTCTTCCTTTTCATTCTCTTTAGATCTTATATGTCCTTTTCCTTCCTTTTTTCCAGTGTGTATGTGTGTTTAATATCAAGAAATGAAGAAAAGGAGGTTCTATTTCTAACATCACCAAAGAGTATAAAAATAAAACCCCAACATAGATCATTTTTATGATGTGTTTGCATTTCATGAGTCTCGAGTTTTAAAATGCATGTCTCAACTTTAAACATAACTACCTTCTTGTTGCACTTATTTTTGCACTTATTTTCTGATTAATTCACAGTACTCTTCATGCTTATTTTTGTTTTAACTCTGTTGAGTTGTTTTTGTCTTCCTGTGGGGGTTTTTTTTTTTTTCTGCTTAAATATAAATCTATGACTTGCTGGGCATGGTGGTGCATACCTATAATTCCAGTATTTGGGAGGCTGAGACAAGAGGATCCCAGGTTCCAGGCCAACCTCAGCAACATAGGGAGGCCCTCCACAACTTAGTGACACCCTGTTTCCAAAACATAAAATAGGGATAGGGTGTAGCTCAGAGGTAAAATATCCCTAAATTCACCCTCCTCCCCAAAAGGTGTATTTATTACTCAAATGGAAAAGTGACTTCAGAAAAAACGCCTGAAAGTTTATTTAGAAATTCACCAAGCAACATAATAATGCTTATCTAATGGGGACATTTCTTTTCACACCTCTAAGGTGATTGAGCCTGTCCTTTAAAGTGAGATTTGCAAACCAATGTCTGGCAGCTCCAATTAGCTTCTTTTTGGTTTGAAGCACATCACAAACAGTAACAAGGTCTCCTAGGACACTCCTCTAGCAAGCAATGCAGTCATATTTCCTCATTAGTTCTTTTCAATTGTCACTAATGCCATGTTCCAGCTTTTGAGTAGGAGACAAAAAAAACATAAAAATTTGGTATGTATGTAGAATGAGCCATTGTTTTCCATAATTCAAGGCTCTTTTGAATTCCTTTGATAGTTTTGAAGCTTACACAGCTTAATTCATTAACCTTTACCCTTCACATAAATCAAGTGATTAGGAATCTATTTCGAAGGAGACAGATTTTTGCCTCCACTGAAACAAAGTATGCCTTCTTTCTTTTCTTTGGAAAAAAATTTTTAAATAGTTCACAAAAGTAACCTTTCTGTTGTTTTTCAAATTGCATCAAATGTTGCAGGTGCATTTTTAGAGCATTAGCAAAAGAAAGTGAGCATAAAATTACATTATTATCAAAAATAATTCTCGATGCCTTGAATACTTTGGAGCAGGTTTTCTGGCACTTTTCTGTATTCTAAAAGAGTTTTTATATATGTACTCAACAGCTGTTACTCAAGAATTTACAATGGTAGCAGCTTTTTTTTTTTTTAATTCTCTTTAGACCCCTGCCAAAACATAAAAGCTAGAAAATAATCTGAGTGGAGGCAATTCAGAATAAACTAAAGTGTATTTAAATGAACCCAGGATATTTGATTGGGAGAAAATTTTATCTGGACACTCATTTTAAAGAAACTGTTGGTGTAGGTTCTCCAAAATAGGTAGGTGATTGTTCTGTGGTTGCTTATAGGTGAGACTAGAATGTATATCTTTGTATTCCTGTTTCTTTTTGTTAAAGATATGTCTCTTCTTATTTCTCAGAACCTGGGGAGCTGGTTTAGTCAGCCTAATTGTTCTTGGCATACATGGGCTACTTTAACAGAATTTTATATTCTTTGACATTTTCCTACTCTGCCATTTCCCCATATTACGAATTTCTCCTGGATCACCTTATAGATTGTTATTCTCCCTAAAAATATTTTTTCTCGAGTTTTATAATTCTATATGTTATCTGGCATGCAGTGCTAAATCCTTAAATGTACTGACTTATTTAGGTTGTTGGTCATATAATTTTTTGAGGTTTTTTCTTTAGGGATGATGAGGACAGGGGCACCAGGAATAGGAAAATTTTCCAATTCGAGGTTCTGAGTTTAGTGGCTCATGGCTTGTCTCTAGGGACAAATCTGTAATTTATCCCTGAGATTAATAAATATTCTCCCATGTGATGTCTTTAAGCAGAAAGGGGAATGGAGAAGCCAAAGTTCTAAATATAATCATTAGTTTTGTCATTTTCCTCACTTAGAGATGTTCACTTTGCAAACATTTTTTTTCCTTTATCACTATTAAAACTTATTAGAACTTCCTAAAATTTTTGTGAGTACCTGCCCTCAAAAAGTGACCCTGTTTTACTACTTTGTGTTCTGCATGTGTTCTATACGGTAAACTGGAATTGCTCTGACGTTAATACATGGAAGGCAATGACTAGAGCCGAGAGTCTTGTAAAACAGAGTAAACGTGGTCACAGACTTGAATCATATTAGAGTACTTCCTGCAAATACATTCTGGAATGAACTCTAAAAGTTGCAAGAGCAAAGGACAGCCACCACCCATGGTCTCTCATCATGACCTGCTATCCCCACATGCTGTCTTCAGACACTAGCCAGGGACAGGAGGCGTTCCATTTCCATCAATTTGCAGTAACAGGATAACACAAACCACTTCTCTTTCTTGAAACAGTAGCAATTTTAGCTACTTATTTCAACCACTCAATGTAGTGTTTAAATATTATATGAAGATTTTCTGTCTAGATTCACAGAGCTTGGGGTTTCTCTCCCCAGATATCACATTCCTGAATGTTTACAAATTAAATTTTGCTACAAATGCTCCAAGGAATGAATATATCTATAGATGGATAGATAGATTATCTATAGATAGATACTTTTTTTCCTCCATAAATTCTTATTTTCACATTGGTTCTATGTTATGTATAACTTAAAGTACACCGGTTGTGATTATAGGGGAATTAAAAATATTAGGAAACCTGTATGTGACTACACTTTGAAGAACAGAGCAAAAATCCTGGGTGATCCTTTGTAAAAGTAAAGCAACTTATTTTCTATTTCTCCTTTTATTCATAGTCTAAAAGACACTTAGTACTTTCATCCTTCATCATGTGTTATCTCTTGGCTATTGTGTAACCTCTTGAGTACGCTACATAATTGTATAAAATATACTCATAATCATCCATACTTTCTGAACATTTCTCTGCTGCAGAGAGGAAAGCTGATGCCTAATGCCTTTCATCAATTTTGGGATAATCTTTACCCAGTGATTGATTATCTCACTTTATAAAAATACTGGTTCTTGTTGCCTGTGAAACAGTATTTGATTTGGCTTGTACAGTGAAATTGATTTGTGTTTCTCACTGTTCGAGGGCTTGTCTCTGGACCTCTTGTGTTCCTTATGGGCTTTAGCATATCTAACATAGAATCAAGTGAAAGGAACATAAACAGGATATTGCATTTCTTAAGGTTTTTCATATTCAAATATAAAGTCAAGTATTTTGAACTATTTGAATAGAGCATGAGGACAACATACAACTAGTGATTTTTGGTAGAATACAAAATATTGGATATGCTAATTTATTTTTGGTAAGTTTAAGGAAGACAATCAGATATAGACCTTTGAGACTGCATACAGCAGTCAGATATTGTTATCCACTTAAGATTTTTACAGTCATCTAAGGACTTTATTTTTATTCTCAGCATGTGAAATTAGCTTTTAAGTTGCATATAAAATATATTTATTGTATGTAATGTTTTGTTTTTGTTTTAGCATTTATTTTTTATGAAGTTATTAAAATGTTACATTAAGGCCAAATGGCATGGAATTACATTTCTAAATTTTTCTTTACAATAATATATATCAATCATAATTGGATTGCATTTCTGTTCCAAGTTTTCTGTTTTAGTCATGAAAAGATTATGCCTTTTTATCATAAATCTTTTTTTAAAAGTAGCCCCCCGAAAAGAATGTTTAGTTGGTTATTCTGAGGAAGCCTGAAATGTTTATCATTCCATTACAACAAAATTCTATAAAAATATTTTAAAAGAAAAATGTATCTCCTCTATAACTAACTTAACCTTCAGTAATGAATTATGTGGAGTAAAATTATATAAAATTTCCTGACATTTTATGAAGATACTTACAAATAACCTAGACAGCAAATAAAATATCTGAAAGACAGAGATGGATACTGAGTAATTTTTGATGGATTATACACAGAGGTATCAAATTACTTGAACCTTACTTCCTAGAAAAGGTTAATGACTGTTTTTGCTTTTACCCTTTTACTTAACTGTTATTTATAAAGATTAAAACGGACTGCACTGGAGGATGCGTATACCCGTGTGTCAGTATGACTGTATGGGCTTTTCTAATATTATAGGGAACTGGGCCACAAAATGAATGGGGTTGTTAATCACTATTTTCAAAATTCTTTCGGTCCTGTACTACAAGTTCCGCTAGGGTTATTAGAGCAAAGTCTATCTTTCAAAAGCCTTTTAAATAAAAACCAGAAGAGATTTTAAATTATATATATATATATATATCATTTAAATGATATATATATTAAATTATATATATGCATTATTAATATGGCATAAACTTACACAACAATTATTGAAATAAAATGTTTTTAGGATAAGATTTTACAGGTTTGTATGTACATATTTTTCTTTGTGTGTGTGTGTGTGTGTGTGTGTGTGTGTGTGTGTGTGTTGCTGGGTATCACACATACTAGGCAAGTGCTCTACCACTGAACACCGTTAGCTCTATCTTTAATCTATGAACATTGTGCAATTTTAAAACATTTATCAAGCTTTAACGTTAATAATGGAACTATGAATAATATTGTCATTCATCTCTCATGACCATCCACCTCTATTCTACAGATTAATTATAATTATTTTATATTATTTTGCCACATAAACGATCTATCTTTATTATATAACATATCTCTCTAACCTTTTATAGTCAAATGTAAAAGTAATCTTATGGGACTATCTCTTTTTTTCTCTTTGGTTTTAAAATATGCACTGCTTATAAATATATTTAATTAAAGCCATTTAGGAATTAGACTACTTAAGTTTAAACAGAAAATATAATACCTTTCCTGAAACACCTTGAAAGAGGTTTGCTGAAAGAAGAGTGCTGTGGCATTCATCCGATGCTGACCTCTTCCCGTTATATTTATGTCCAGACTCTTGCTAATTTAACTGCAAATGCATTAGTGTAACTCACCACTTTTTATGTGTGTGTTTCAGGTGTGTGGAGGTCATTGCAAAGGAAGGGCAGAACCTGAAAGAGCTGTATTTGGTGTCCTGTAAAATCACAGATGATGGTATGTAATGAGCCCTAATCCTGTTCAAGAATGAAAAGTTACAAAATCCCTGAAAGTTGTTTATTGTTTGTTTGTTTGTTTGTTTGTTTGTTTGTTTTGGCATGTGTTTGTGTGTATGTGTGGCAATGGAGGTTCAACCGCCCATGGGCGTTCTACCTCTGAGTTACGACCCCAGCTCTATTTTATTTTTTATTTTGAAAAGAGTCTCACCAAGTTCCTGAGAGACTTGCTAAATTGCTGAGGCTGGCTGTGAATCTGCAAGCCTCCTATTTTAGCCTCCCAATTACTGGGATTACAGGCATGCACCATTATGCCTGACTGAGTGTTTTTGTTTTTAAGAAATCAAGATTTATCTTTTAGAGTCTTTATCTTTATTTATGCCATTTCTAAAAAATAAGAAAGCATGAGCTTATGTCCAGACTAAATAAATGTGCATTTTAATTAATCACCATATGTAATAACACACACATATATACATGCACACACAATTACATAGGATTAAAAAGTATGTCTATAACAACTATAAAGTGAAAATAAGTGTTAGGAAAATTGAATGTTTGATAGTATAAACATAGTGAAGGAAACGATTACATCGAGTTCATTTGTTTACTGTAATGTCACATGTATTTCTGCTGACATTCTAATTGCCAACTTTGCTTTAAATTCTTTTAAAGCATCATAAATGACCCTGTTTAGATATATAGAAAGTAAAGGGTATACATTTGTGTGCAACATTTTATAGCAACTTAGTTTTCAATATCCTTTTAAGGTAGAGAAAAATAGTTGTCCTGTAAATAAAAATGTATAATTATACTGTTGGAATAATAAAAAATACCATGGCCTTTCTTTTACTTGTTTAGCTTTACTTGTTTAGCTTTATGTATTTTTTCTTTTTTAGTTTTTTTGTATTGATCGAAATATAGAATTGTAAGAGAATGAAATAAATGGTTTCACTTTTTTTTTTTTTTTGCAGTACTGGGGATGGAACCCAGGGGTATTCTACCTCTGTGCTACACCCCTAGCCCAGCCCGATTTTTTCTTTATTCTTTTTTTTAAAACAGGATCTCACTGAGTTGCAAAGGGTCTCAGCCTCCCAAATGCTGGGATTACTAGCGTGCACCACCACGCCTGGTTTACTTTTTGTTTTCTGATTTGTTCATTTACATATGAGACTATGCTTTCTACATTGAGGGAATTACTTTTTGTTGTTGTTGTTAACTTTGACATATGCTAATGACTCCATCATAGGATATCATGCCTTATTTGGGGGATCTGTATATTATTTGCTGCCAAATCCATCTTTTGGGAAAACTAGTAAAGTTATCATTTAAAAAATAATGTAGGGTTGAGGATGTGGCACCATGGTAGAGCACTTGCCTAGCATGTGTGAGGCCCTGGGTTTGACCCCCAGCTACACACACAAATGTAAAAAAAAAAAAAAAAAAAAAAAAAAAAAAAAAAAAATTAAACTTCTCCTCACCTATTTTGAGTTTACTTTTGTTGAGAATGATAAATGTGTCTTGTGTGGCTTTATCCATAATATTACTTTGTTTTGTTTATTTTTTTCCCTAATTCTACCTTGCAAAATAGTGTTGTAATGTATTTTTTCTTTCTTCTGTAGTTTCTTTCCTGGTTTGGCGTATTAACTTGTCATTTAGATATAGTACTCTCTAAAACTGCAGTATCTGTCTATTGGTTAGGCCCTGGAGAGTTTTCCCTGCCCAACACAGGGCATATTGAAAAAATAATGTATAGATTTATTAATTGACTAGTAGATTCATTCATTCCAAATTCTTGGCATTCAAAGTCCTTTACTATCTGTCTCCTAACTGCCCCCTTGTCATATTTCTTCCCTTTACCTATTCATTGTCAGTGACATATTGCAAATAGCTAAATCCTATGGATTAAATCTCCAGCTACATACCTAGCCCTGCATTTTAATTTTCTTAAATTATGAACTCTTCTGAGGTTCTGCAGTGGAAAATGGCTCTAGAATTACACTTTGTTCTGGAGGCACAGAGATATTTTCTCTCATAAGACAGCTAGTGCCCACACTTACTAAGATAGCAAATGCAAAAAAATAAACAAAAAATGTTAAGATATGAAGAAGAGAAAAATCTCTGAACTTGGGACCTATCTAGGGTCAAGTTTGTCTTTGTTTTTTATTGTTTGGCATTTGGGAAGTTCCCTCACATATCTGAAGTTCCATTTATTTATTTTTAAAATAGAGAATTAATGTTCCTCTGTGTACCAAGTGCCAAATCTAGGGAGTGACACAATGTATATTGCTAATAAATATCACTTTTCAGAGGTAAGATTTACTCAAAAGTTTTCTACTTGCTTTTATTTTTTAGGCATTGCAAGAAATTTTTGTTTTAGTTGCTGCTACTTTTGCTACTGTTCTATGGTATTCTCATGTTCTGGTATTTTGAAAGTTTTAGGACTTTTTTTCTCCTGATGTGGTTACAATATTAAGACCTTGCCAATAGCATTGCCTTTTTGTATTTCTGAATTACTTGGTTCAGTAGTTCTTAAGCCTGTCTGCATATTAGAACACCTGGTGAGTTTCTGCGCTTAGATGTGTGAGCCTTTTCTAGACTATTTAAACCACAATTTCTATGAGGTGCTCAGGAAGTGGTTTTGTAAAACATGACTAAATAATGTTAATGCCAACCAAAGTTGAGAACTCCTGATCTGGCCAATTGGAGAAGAGCCAGAAAAGAAAATTTTGTGGACATCCCCCTCCATGGTGACCATAAATTGGCTGTAATTTTTCTGGAACCTCATTCCTTCCCATTTCATGTTTTCTGAGCGCCTCCTCTCCCTTCTTTTCTTGAGTTGAAGGACTTAAAGTGCTCATAATGAAAGTCTTGGTTCATCTGTTGATTCTCTTCTCCAAAATGCTGGGGCACAACTGAGGGATAAAGGAAAGGTTGGTAGTTTGTAAGATTGTATAATAATTGCTATTTGATGATAAAGTGAAAACAAATTACTGAAAACAGCTCATCTCTTTCCCTAGTATAGTGCCAATCATTTATGAATGATTATTGTGAAAAAGACTTATTCCTGGTAATCATAGAGAGAGGTCACTGCTCTGCTATAGGAGGCTTCTGCATTTCTGTACCCTATGGTAATTATAAATTCTAGGAATGAAAACAGATATCGTTTCACCTTTTAATTGGATAAACAGAAACATATTTTATGGAACATTTTGATCACTGAAGCTACTTTGAATTTGTCAAATTTGATGTACACATGATACTGAGGAAATTTCACCTATTAAGAGACTGTTCCACATTTCTGCTTCCTAATCTTTTACGCAAGTCCAAGTGGGTTCATTTTCTCTTGTGTCTTCTTCATGTGGCAGTGGGCCTGGACAGGTGTTGAATATGGTATTATAGTACTTGGGAGCACCTGGTCAGGCTCTTAAGAAATTGTTTTCATTTTAATTGATATATCATATAGTTGTCATGAAGAAAACTATCATGCTAATAGGCTTTTAACTTCCAAAATTAACACATATCTTCATAGTAAAGGATAGTAATTATAAACAAATCAATAATTCAGACACAGCTAAATGGGAAATACATTCTTGGAAAATTGCCCTCTGAAAAGAAATCTAATAGTCACTCTTCTGTCATGGAACAAATGTTATAGGCAGAATTAAGGGGAAAATTCAAAATTTAGGAGTCAAGAGAATGAAGGTAGAGTTCTAGCTTTGCCTCTTTCTTTGTAACCTAGAGTAAGTTACTTACCCTTCTAATTTTGTCATCCTAACTTACATGATATTATATACTACATAAAGTAGGGAAAATGGATAGAAAAGATAAAGGACCCATCTAGTGCCTCATAGCACATAGGATATTAATTGACAATTCTTATAATAACAGCATATTTTTACTGCACCCTACAAACACATCCTCTCTCAGAATCAGCCTTTCTCCTCCTTCAGATGTGGCTCATCTTTTGGTGAAAAATCATTATTTTAGAAGTGTGACCTATATTAGTCTATAACTGTCCAATTCACTTTCAAATATATTAGTCTATACCTTTGTAATTCACTTCCAAACCTCTGCTGTTAGGAGAGGAAAGAAAGAATGATACAACAACAAAGCTAAATCTTTCATTTGTCTCATCATCTGGAGTTTTTTCATCTGTCTTCTTTTTATTACTTTTTAGACAATTTTATCTTGACCCCTCTTACGTTTTTTATGTTTCTAGAATAATTTTCAAAAGCAAATACTTTCCAACCTACACTTTTGCTTTTATTCCAAAAAAATTTTTCTTTTGTAAAATCTTCTCCTTCAGGAAAATGTATCTTTGCTGTTATAAAGAAAACAAGGAGTATAAATAACCCTGTATTATTCAAGTTTCTGGAGGCCAAACTATCCTTTCTCTTGGGCTGCGCTGCCCCCTGTATGGTCTAATAAATGAGATGGATGGATAAAGCACTTATCTCTATTACTGTCTCCACAGTAAATTTTATCAGTATGACCTTTGGGTCAGGGGGAAGTTTTAAAAAGGGCCAGGGGCCAGGTTACTTCTGGGTTGTTAGCACTTTTTTTTTTTTAACTTTCATATTCTTGAGGGACCTTAGAAATACAAACTAGGAATCTTTCTGTTTTCATTCTCAAATTATCAGCTTTTAACTAAAGAAGACTGTGAACACTGAAATCTGAGGTTCTTGTCCAGAGTCCCCCAAGATTCCTGGAACCCACAGCCTTACTGCGTACCAATCCACATGCTCCTGCCATGTCCATGGGCCCTCACATCTGGTCTTGTCTTTAACTTCCCACTGTTTTTCCCTGTCAGTGTTCCTCTACCTGATGTTGGACTTTTAATATAACGCAGCAGAAAGACTTGCCACGAAACTTTTGGATTGCTCTGGACGAAAGATCTCCCAAGTCAAGGAGGTCACTGTGTGCATGGTTGTCATTGGAGATGTCATTTCAGTTGACCTGCCAATTCCAGGCATGGTACATTTTCATTCTGTCAAAAAAAAAATATTGACTCAGCACTCACATTATTGCTGGGTCCTGTGCTACATTCAGGGTGCGTAGTTTCTGTATTCCAGAACTTTCATTCTGATCAGATTAAGAAGACAAGATTAGCCTGCTTATTTTTAAAAAAAGAAAACGAAGAAAAGAAAAGTAGTGTATCTCCTTCCTCCAGACTAGAATGCCAGGGAGCCGCCTGGTACAATTAATCTTTGCTGTGGTGTAACCCCTGCCTCAACCCAGCCTTGTTGACCTTCTGATGCCAAAGAAAGATTAATAGGCTGTACCTTCCCTACCCTGTTTTGGGATGCCAGGCCTCTTCAGTGGTTAGTTAACCCATATTAGGATCTGGGGTGCATTATCAAAGTAAGCAAAGTCTAAAAACAAAAGAAATCCATGAAGCCTTCTGGATTACACCGGTATCTTTTTTTTTTTTTTTTGTAGATCAACACTGATAGATTATTCAAGAAAAAAATCCTATACCAAAAATAGTTTTGTATCATCTTATTTTCCATATTATTAGGTATGTGTTTCTTAGAATGATGTTCCATTTAAAATAAGAGTCGTAGTTATTCCCTTTATGTTCTGTTTCACTTTCAAATTATATTTCAAACTGCTGCCTGATTCTTAGGTACAATTCAACCCTTGTCTGTCAGCAGAAATAACTTTAATAGATATAAAGTGACAGAGAGGAACTTAGAACATACATTTGCAAGGCTAAAAAAGTACCTTTTTGTTTATTGTTGATTATTCATGATTTCTTACTACCCTATTACTTAAATATAGATTTTATTATTCTTACAGGATAGTACTAAATTGCTAAATCTTATAATGTTGTAGATTGCCCTTGTTTATATGTCCATCTTACAAGTTATTTTTTCTCTACTTCAAAATTTTTATTTTATTCTTAAAGTTTCCCACTGCTGTGTTTATATTCCTGCTGCTGTATTTAGCAGGTGTTATTTTCTTCTCCCTTCTTAATAATGGACAGTTTTTCACCAAAAATTGTTACCTAAATTTAACATTTAAATACAAGGTAAACAGCAAAACAGCTGTTGATTTTCTTCGCTTTCCTAGGATGCCTCAAGACTGTACCTTTGTAATTGTGAAATAGAAGAACAATGATAATGCTTATCACTGTTTCTTGCCATAATAGACTACACATCTCCAGTATATTAAAGAAGATATAAAACACTCCCTAAAATAATACTACCACCACCAATTCAAAGACAAACTCTATCTGAATGTGTAGAATTTGTAAACACTAAAAACATTCTCGCCTGTATTTAAAAGACAAATCACCCTGTTTCTGTGTACTTTGAAACCTTCACTTTCTCATACTTCCAAGTACATAGACACTCTTGTTTGGCTTCTTTATAACAATACTAAATGTCCATGTGTATTTATTTATTTGTTTGCTGGTTGGTTGGTTTGTTAGTGGTACTGGGGGTGGAACCCAGGGGCTTTCCTACCTCCGGGCTATACTCCCAGACCTATTTTATACTTTATTTGGAAACATGGTCTCACCAAGTTGCTGAGAGCCTCACTGAGGAGCTGAGGCTGGCTTCGAACCTCTGCGATCCTTTTGTCTCAGCCTCCCAAGTGCTGGAATTACAAGCGTGCGCCACCATGCCTGACTCTTAAATGTCCATATTTAACAGAGCTATTAAGTGAAATATTAAAGTTCCAACTTTTCTCAGTTACATTTAGCACTTCTTAAGCATAGCATTTAATGTTAGGTATTTTTAATATTAGTCTTATGAACGGGGTCTCTATAGATACAGAACATTTATTCTAAATCACATAAAGAATAATACTTCATCATGATGTGAGATTGTAACATACCAATGAAAGTTAAAAAAGTAAAAGTATTGCTCTAGTGTCACTTCAAAACAAGAAAGAAAGAATAATTTTTCCTAGAATTTCTAGTTTTAACATTCATTTTTTAGTACTCTCAGGTATGCACACTAAGCATTTTTCTCTGCACAGTGCAATAATACAATTAAACTTACGGTTGGTCATTATCAGTATCATCAGTGATGTGAAGATCTTAGCAAAGCTTTAGTGAATAGCAAGATAATTATAATAATGCTAGATTTTCAGCCTCCTACAGAAGGAAGGTCTTCCTAATGTTTGAAACTTTGAAAATGGAAGTTTTTGATGATAGCAAGCCCTCTATTACAAGAGCTATTTATGCAGGTATAATCTCTGGGGAGGATGTGAAAGATATAAGCATCGGATAGGGAATTGACCTATCTGGTCTTTAAATCCCCTTCCTAATCCTGGGTCTAAGTCTGGACTGGTTTTAATATCTTGTTTCCGCCAGTAAATGTTGACTATGTGTGTGAGCACTGCTGCCTGAGTACAATGAAAGTACAGGCAGAGAAATGGGTGGGGAGTACATATGCATATTAAGCAATACGATGGTGTCATTAAAAAAAGCTCAGCCAGGCCTGGTGGCCCACGCTTGTAATCCCGCGCTTGGGAGGCCGAGACAGGAGGATCGCCCAGGTTTGAAGCCAGCCTCCACTGGCTTAAGAGACCCTGTTTCCAAATAAAAAATATAAAATAGGTCTGGGAATGTAGCCCGGAGGTAGAAGGCATGCCTATAATCCCAGCATTAGGGAAGCTGAGACAGGAGGAGTGCAGGTTCGAGGCCAGCCTCAGCAACTTAGCCAGATTCTCAGCAATTTATTAAGATGCTGTTTCTAAATAAAAATAAAAAGAGCTGGGGATATAGGTTAGAGGCAAACTGCCTCTGAGTTCAATTCCTAGTACCAAAGGGGGAAAAACATCCCTATGAGATATAGGGGCTCAGGAGAGGACAGACTCTTCTTCATCTGCAGCAGTGAGGAAGGAGTTGTGGAAGAGGACACAGGGAAGACAGAGAAGAAAAGGAAGGGCATTTGAGGTAGTGCAGCCGTAGGAAAGGCTCAGAGCAAAAACAGGTGTCAGAATGGATGAATCGGTAAGCGTTGGTAAATCTAAAGAAGGAACAGAAATCATTCGAGTGATTACGTGCACACACGGGCAAATTTTGAAGAAACCTTATGAAAATATACTAGTTGAAAATTCAGGGTAAGTTCCAATTTTTGTTGCAATTTTTCCTATGTTATTCACCATTCCCATGGCAACAACTTCACTTCGCATATATTATATAAAGGAAACATTACTTTGGGTTATAACTTCTAATCAGATATCCATTTCAATTGGAAACAAGTCAAATGTAAACTTTCACATTAGTAATAATGATAGAATAACTAAAATATATTGAATATTTTCTGGGGACATCATTTATTCAGTTCCTTTAATAGTCTACTTTTGATAGGCTCTATTAATATTTAGGCTTACCGATGAGGAAGCTGAGGCCATGAAGAGCTCAGCTTCAGATAGCTTGAAAATGATATTATCATATCGATTTAATATTGAGTTAGTTTCTTGCATAATCATTTATCTGTTAGTGATATTGCTTAGGAGTATTTACTACTTGAAACTGTCATTGATATTCAAATTTTATTGATGTATTCAACATATATTTTATTTCAAAAGCATATATAATTCTTCATGAGTTAAAACTTTTCTTACATTCACTTTTTTTGGGGGGGGTGGTACTGGGGTTCCTGGAAACCCTTCTACCTCCAGGCTACACTCCCATTACCTATTTTTATACTTTTTTATTTGGAAACAGGGTCTCTTAAGCCAGCATGGCTGGTTTCAAACCTCACAATCCTCCTGTCTCCGCCTCCCAAGCGTGGGGATTACAAGTGTGCGCCACCACGCCCGTAACAACAAACTTATGAAAGAAGTAGAAATGTTATGCTATTTTAAGAGATGAACAGGTCGAGCCTGGATGGATTTAGTTCAGTTTAGTTAGCCAAACTAAAATTAATTTCTCCCTGTTGCAGATGACTTCTCAAATTTGTTTTTATATAGAAATTATTTTTTCATTAAGTGATCTTTTAAGAACATGTTAGACAATACTGAGTTAATTTTATAGCAGCTTTTTAAACATGCAAATATCTGTAGAGATACATAATTGTACCACCCTTAACAATGCAAGGAATTGTTCTTTTCTTAAGTTCCTTAAGCATTAACTGAGAAGGTCTCGGGCCTCAGCACCCTCACCTGCCTCACCTGCCTGTTCATTTTCTCCTGCTGAGAGGACCACTTTCGGAACATTTTATGAGAAGTCAGAATTGACTCCCTTGTCAGAGTGGCTTTGGGCTCTTCTCAGTTCCATTCATGTAGGTGCCCCTCATCTTCTGAGGAGTGAAAAGGTAGGAAATAGTTTTGTCTTCCTCAGCTGATGTTTGACTAAATATACTATTTACTGGTTATATCATCTACTTAAGAAGCTTGACATCTGATTTACTTTGAAGGTAAACCAAAATGAGAGCAAATATCTACCAAGTTTCCCACTAGAAAGTGATAGCAAAACTCCAAACATAATATAAATGAAAGATTAAAATAATCCTCCTGCAGGTCTTTCCCTCCTCATCTTATTGCTGAACTTCCTTATATAAAGAGCAAATTTCTTTTGTCAAGATTTTTATTTACCTGAGTTTGATTTATGTAGGAAATACAAGAATAACACATAATTTTCCCTTTTACCATTTCTTAAAGTATTGAGCTGGTTCATCTCAATCATCTTGCACAGGTGTCCCATGAGAAGTTATTATTCAGTTATCAGTTTAAAATTAGCAATGATTTGTTCTTGCTGATGCTCAACATGTCCTATCTTTGATAAAGGGAAGCTTCTTTATGTTGGTTCCTGTGTCTTTGATGTGTATATGTATTATGTCAAGATATACTGGGTTCATCTTGTATGCTTTATGGAGATACATGGGATCATCATTTTTCCAAAATCTCTGGTTAGTATCGAGTGACATTTTCTAAGTCTCTCCTATACTCTGAACCTTATATCATTGTATTTTCTACTTAAACCCTATAATATTCCTCATCACAGGTTCATTCTTCCCATTACAACTCAGCAAAGTCAGCCTTCCTGTGTTTTAAAGGCTCATCATTCAAGAATCCCAAGGGCACTAGAAACTTCATGTATCTTACACCCAGCACTAAATCCACAACCATGCTTTCTTCTTTTGGAGAAGCTAGGAGTGGGACTTGGGAAGGAGAAGTAGTTTTATGTTTTAGCTACTTTGGCATCGTTTTAAGGGGATTACCTTCTGCTTTCGTTTGTCTCAAATTGTCTGCATTTAAGTATTGATATCAGACCTCTTGGACCAGCCATTTGAAAATAAGAAGAAAAGTGTTCAAACTATATGGTCTTACATACTGTCATTCAGAGACTTTCAAACCTCTTTGTCCCATAATGAAAAGTACATTTTGCTTTTAAGGTCCTTGTTGGACTTGCACTAAATGGATTTCATCACTTACAAAGACAATTAACAGTTCGTAAACACTCTGTCATTCTACTTCCCCTTGATGGAGGAGTAAGCACGAGGTACGTCAGTGAACGTCAGTGAATGACCTGCTCAAGAGTGGAAAACGGATGCTCCCTGGCTCAAAATCGATACTGCGTTTCTTGAGGTAACTCATCAACTACGTTGATGTTTTCACTTATAAAACCAGGACTTACAATTCTTTTACCTCATGTCTTTGGGAATGTGAGAACCAAACAGATTTCGTTGATGATTTCAGTCTAGAATAGAAAATAAATGGAACTTTTTTTCTGAGACAAAAAGGCAGTTTTTTTGTTGTTGTTTTTTATTTTATTTATTTATTTATTTATTTATTTATTTTAGTGAGACTGAGGATGTAACCCTTCTACCTCTGGGCTACACTCCCAGACCTATTTTATATATTTTTTTCTTTTTTTTTTTTTTTTAACTTGGAAACAGGGTCTCTTAAACCAGCGAGGCTGGCTTCGAACCTGCGCGATCCTCCTGTTTTTGCCTCCCAAGCACGGGAATTACAAGCGTGTGCCACCACTCCTGGCAGTTTTGTTCATTTAATTTCATAGTTAAGTGAATCAAACTTACTTTTAACTTAAATATTAAGCTGTTAGTTTTAACCCTTACCCTAAAATATTCCTTTGGGTTTAAGGCTCAGTCACCTAGACTTTATCTGTCAAATGTGTTTCTTTTCTTGGGTTTATCTGCATGACATTAAATAAATAGTTTGAACTTTTCAACTTTTCAAACAATTGTGTTGGGTTGACGTGGCTGATTCAGCCCCTGCACCTCTGTGTGCTTGTGTGCGAGTGCCTCAAAGCAACGGGGCTGTCACTGGCTGTGCCTGAGTGTGAGGAGCAGAGAAAGGAGCTTTTAAAAATTAAAAAGGAGAATCAACAAGAGGAATGCCTCTTCTGGAAGCATCGGTACTTTTCTAACATTCTTTTAAAATGAACTGCAGTCATAACCGATATAAATGTTGCTGGCCAAAGTGTTTTCATATGATAAATAGTTCTTAGAAGAAGAGAAAATGTGTAGAAAACTAGCTAAGTACTCTTTAGTTATTGATACTTGCATATTTTTAATTGTCCCTATTTCTTTCTTAGGTTATATTTCCCACTTTCTTTTACTTTCTTTTATTCCTTTCTTCATATGGCTGTAGGAACTTCTCCAAAAAAGCACTTTTGCTTTGAAGATATTTTATTTCCTTTCATCACAGATTCTTTGTTCCACTATTACATTTAAAACCACAATAATACTCTAATGGGATCCAGCCCTTCCTTGCCCTCTGTGTAACTGGAAATTTCTCTAAATGCAGTCTTAGGAAGATGGATTCGAAAGTTTGAAACCACTGCAGAGAGGCTGCTCTGGGGTTTGGAGGACCAGGTACTCACAGAGAGAGCATCTCATGGCCAGGCCACAGTTGGCTAGAAGGCCACTTTCTGGATGTGCTTGAAGAGTATACTTGAAATAACTTATTTCTATTCTAAAGTAACCAATTACCTTCTAATTGAATAGGAGTAATAAAGACTGGAGATGTACCTTAGTGGTAGAATACTTGCCTAGTATGTGCTAGGCCCTGGGTCCAATTCACAGCACCACAAAAAATGAAAAGAACACACACACACACACACACACACACACATACACATACACACACACACAGCAACACATGTGTATATGATAAGTATACAGACACATACATACACATATAAAATAGCAACACATGTGTGTTATATCATCTGTATATGATAAGTATACAGATATGTATTAATAACAAATAAGATTTAAGCTGCCAGTCTTGAACAGCAATTAAGAATTTAGAATTTCAGCTCTATAAAATAAATGAAGAGTTTGAAATTCAATCAGTCCTATTTTATGTTGAGGCAAATGTACTTGGCTTTTTTTGAGAAGCATACCGTCTGCTCTGGCTTACATAAGAAATTGGGCAAAATCCTCTAAAGCATTCATTTTCAACTTTGCCTTTATAACACACCTTGCAATCAAGGTTTGCAAATGATTTACTTTCCAAAAACTTATAAACCAGAACAGATTCAGTGGCATCTCTTTTTTGCTCCCTTGAATCCTGATAAAACTTTCCTAAGAGGCAGGGAATGGGGGAGTTTATCAAGCATGCTGAAATTTGAACATAATATGTGGCATTGCAGCTTTTGGTGCTTCTCAGTGCAAATAATTATTAGTTTTATGACATGTTTGTGAAATCTACTGTGGAGCTAGTCTCCTATTCCTCATATGCATATTACCCCCAAATTTCTGGCATATTCCTTTATCTTCACAGCATTTGGAGGCTAGAGTAATTTCAGTGAGTGAGCCATAGCTGCTCATCACAGTCAGCATTCTGTAGAGGAAGACCCTGATTCAGAGCAAGGGCCCCTTAGGACAAAAGGCTGAAGGCACAGAGAGAAGAGAGACCCTCTACACACACACACACACACCTAAGTTATATGCAAAGGCTATACCTCTATGCTGTATTTCTCAAGAGACCTGCTTTATCTTTTTTTATGCCGGATAGACTGTTGATCTGAAATCTATTCTACTCTCTCAGATTTCTGAATAGTATATTTTAAAATTTTATTCAAGAAAGTGGTCTTTATTTTTACTAGCCTAAATACCATATTCTTTTAAATTAGTTGTTCTATGATACAGCCCTTAAATTAGAAACCTACTATAATTTCTTAAGATTTCCTGGTCCCCGGCAAGGCTCTTTCAAACATGTTTTACATGTGGAGGGCTCTACAAATATTTACTTTTTTTGTATCAAATTTAGGAAACCGGTTGAAAATTGTAGAATTAGACTTTGGAGCTGTGTAGTATATTTTTAGACTATTACAAATCTATATACATCTACAACCTGCTAGGAAAGATGGAATCTCTTCCAGCTTGTGATTGTAATATATGATTTGTGTGGACTCGAGTCTGTCTCCCAAATGCATTTAGTATTTTCTGAACTGAGCTTCTGTTCTGCACCAGGCAGGTTTCTAACTGTGCGTGTTCAGTCCACTGATTGACTGACTGAGAGCCAAATTATTCTCACTAACACATACTCAATTCCCAACTACTACAGAAAAGATGAACTCCAGGGCCAAAATTGGACCCTCGCTAACAAAGCTCGCTTTCTGCCAGTAGTAATGCTTACAAAGTGAATGAAAATTCAGTGACCTATATTCTTCCATTTAAATCCTTAAAAATTTAAATTAAAACTTTGTCAACAGTAATTCTAACCATACTGAGGCAAAAAGAGCGTTCCCCGCAATCTGGCAGCACTAAATGTAATTCATAACTATCAAAAATCCGTTTTCTCTGCATAACTTTTAAGAACGCTCCTGATGTCTTGAAAATTCCATGCAATTTTCTTTAAAAGTTGGTTTGGAATGCCACTGTGCATCTTGAAGCCCACATACAGTGAGTTAAATTACAGCAATAGCATATTTCTCAAGCACCATATAGTTGCAAATCCTTTATCCTGAAGTACATAGGAAAGGATTTTCTCCTTGAACAGTGAAGAAAGTTGAACTTCGGGGTTGTTTCAATTTAACACATAATGTGCTGTACACTTACGGATGCAATTCACCTTCCCTACTTTTTTCCCTTATTCATCCCTGCTTCCTGTGAAAGGAATTAAGTATGTAATACTGATTATAAAACGAGATCCATGGTATCACTATTTTCAAAGCATCGTTTCCCTGCTCTGGCTTCCGTAAGTATTTCATTTTCAGTGGGTTAATCCCAATGCAGAGTAGAAGGCGGTTTGAACTCAGCACCATTTCTCTTCATGTCTTCTTAACCATTACTGATCTCCCCTGGCTCAAAGAATAGCATCACCATTCACTTTGTTATTTGGTCAAAACTTGGGTGTCCTCGATGCCTGGATTTTTTTCATACTTCTCATTCTATCTATTACCAAGCCAGTTGACTCTGTCCTCAAAATATACTTCAAATATAGACAAACCTATTGATAATAGGTTTGCAGCCACTTACACTGTATTACATATCTGTCTTCTTCCTACCTTAGACTGGCAAACTGTCACTTTGTATCCCTAAACTATCCAGCATAGAATGTTCTTGGGGTAAAAAAAAAAGTTTTTAGTTTTGCAAAAGTTTTGTTGGTTGGTTGGTTGGTACTTGGGATTTAACCAGGGGCTACACACCCAGCCCTTGTTTTGTTTTTTTTTTTTTAATTTTGAAACAGAGTGTCACTAGGTTGTTGAGAGTCCCACTAAGTGCCATAGCTCCTCTTGAAGCTGTGATCCTCCTCCTGTCTCAGCCTCACAAAAACTGGAAACAATTTTTTTTTTTTTTTTTTTTTTTGGTGGTACTGGGGTTCCTGGAAGCCCTTCTACCTCCGGGCTACACTCCCAGACCTATTTTATATTTTTGAAACAGGGTCTCTTACGCCAGCACGGCTGGCTTCGAACCTGCGCGATCCTCCTGTCTCCGCCTCCCAAGCGCGGGGATTACAAGCGTGCACCACCACGCCCGGCTTGGAAACAATTTTTTTAAAGCAAGTATTTCTATTACTTAATCTCTTAGGACTGTGGATGAGAAATCAGGATTAGAAACATCAGAGATAATACAAATATTAGTGAGAAAATATTTATCACAAAATAGATACATTGAACTTTCTAAAATATTTTAATGAATAAGTTAAAATGTTATTTAAATTAATTCTTCATGCCATAAGAAGTATTGTATTTTTATTCCGAGTTACACACAAAATTAAATCCAAAATAGATATTGAAAGTTAAGCAATCAGGTGTCTTGCCTACTATGAGGTCTTGTTAGGATCAAGTCAATTTTGAGACAGACATTGAGCCATCATGGGTCACCCTTAGCATGATGATGTAAAAAGATGAAGGGCAGGAGTCCCAGCTTGCTGGAGGTCAGCCCTGGGCTGCCAACTTCTGCAGAAGATGCAGCAGTCCATGTCGTGTTGCTGTTCTCCCCAGCAGTCAGAGGCTTCTTTCCTTACCCACCGGACAAAGAATAGCTCAGGCAGGAGGAGCGGAGACCCACATAGCCACCGTGGTGCAGGCAGTGCCCTGGCACCTGGGATTTAAAAGCTTCAACCCCCTGGGAACTAACATCTCTCAGAACAATCAATACGCATAGCTTCCATGTCTCACAAGTTGTACGGCAAGTGACAAAATGACAGCGCTCAGGGAATCTAATGCAGTGTCCTCCTCATTGGGTCTTTGTAGTTCTCTCAAACCAAACAGAAGTTTTCTACCCATCAGGGATCATTGTTTTAATAAGTAAAATGTTCCCTGATGATATGGTCAACACACCATTTTAGAGTTACCAAGGGATCAGATATGGAAAGTTAACCAAAGAACACATTCTAATTCAGAAAGGAAAAAAAAGGTGTTTTAGCTCTTTACCCACTCTAGGAATTGTTAAATCAGCTTCAGGTTTGACCTTAAATGTTAAAACGATTCTGTATTTATTTGGAGGCAGATATCTAACCACTACCGACACTATATTTCTTTCCTCTTCTGCCCAGTACTTTATTTTTATTTATTTTTTCTTTTAAGACCTGGGCATTGTACTCCTAAACAGAGACAGAGGGAGGCCATGTGACAGGGTGGCACTGATGTCCCTGACCCCCTCCAGCCTCAGGTCCCACGGGTCCAAGTGATCCCGGTCAGGACTTGGAGAGGAACAAACGCCTTTACGTTTCCATTTTCTTTCTGTAATGTAGAGAAAGACCCAGTTAATGTCAGATAGCAGAAGCACTAAGAATATTGTTTATGCCTATATTGAGTCAGTCTGGTTTCCAGTTACACAGTAATGTAAAAAAAGGAAGGGGGAGAAGTTGTTGAAAATTGTTCACTGTAGCAATGGGCTTTGCTTCTTTTGGAAAGACTAGCAGACTGGCACTTGTCTCCCCTAGCCAACATAGAGTTCCTGGGAAAAGGCTGTCAGTTTTATAAGTATTTTCAAAGCTAGTATGTCTATTATCTAATCTGGTAGGGCTAGAGATGAGTAATCAGAATTGTAAGCTTCCAAGTTGATACAAACATTGGTGGGAAAGTTTTGCAAGGATGTCTTATAAAATGTGCTACAAATTCTATCAAGTTTTTTTTTTTTTTTTTTTACTACTGATTCTGAGATTATAGAGCCAGATGTTTTAGTGGCATCCTATAGACTCAAATTAAAAGATTCTCAAGCTTTAGAGGTATAGGAGCAACTAAAAAGTGTTGATTGCTCAGATTTTTATACAAGAAGTGCACACTGTCCTACCTTGTCTTCTTTTCAAACTGGGGCTGTTTCTCTCACAGTCTATGATGAGCCTTCTCTCCCTCCTCTCCGGACCCTCCTGGCTTTTCTGTGAGATCAGATGCCATGCTTACTTTTATTCAGTAGCATTGCAAAGGAACTAGAAAATATACTTATTGTTGAAGTAAATCTTGTTATGTAATAATAGAATATTATTTTATTTATTTTTAAATTTATTATTTTTTGCAGTACTGGGGATTAAGCCCAGGGGCATCTACTTCTGAGCTACACCCCCACCCCTATTTTTTATTATTTTTATTTTGAAATAGGGTCTCATTAAGTTGTGGAGCACCTCACTAAGTAGCTGAGGCTGACCACAAACCTGCTATCTTCCTGTCTAAGCCTCGAAAGTACTAGGATTATATTATAAGCATATACCACCACGCCTGTCTTTATTTTATTTTTTGATGTAAGGGTTTATTTTAAATTGTCAGATTTTTATTTATTTTTAAATAGACTTTTATTGGTGTATTATAGTTTCACAACATAGTACAAATCATAGTATTAATACTGACATACATGCAGGTAGCACTTGGTGAACTTTCCCCTGGCTCCTTCCCCATCTCTCCCTTTCCATACAGGATACTGATACTGACATTGACATTCTCACATATGTACATAAGGCCAATGATATTAATTCCTTTAGTGATCCTCACTCTTCCTCTTTCCCTTCCCCTAGACCACTTCTCTGGCTCCACCGAGGTTTCTTCTCCATTATCTGGAGTTCCTCTAATATCCCAGTTACTCCCTAGCATCTATGTATTAGAGAAAATATATGACCCTTCACTTTCTGGGACTGGCCAGTATCACTTAACATAATGTACTCTAGGTCCTTCCATTTCCCTGCAAATGATATAATCTTGTTCTTTTTTTATTGCCGAATCTTGTTCTTTTTTTATTGCCGAGTAGAATTTCACTGTGTGTATGTCCCATAATTTTGTAATCCTTTCATCTGTTAATGGACACTTAGGTTGGTTCCATTATTTGGCTGTTCTGAACTATGCTGCCATGAACATGGCTATGCAGATGTTACTGTAGTTCTCTGATTTCAGTTCCTTTGGAAGGATACCCAGGAGTGGTATAGCGGATCATATAATGGACCCATTTTCAGTTTTCTAAAGACTCTCCACACTGATCTCCCTAGTGGCTGAACTAATTTGCAATACCACCAACGATGCAGAAGAGTTCCTATTTCCCCATGATATAAGGATTTTAGAAATAAATTTTTAGAAACAGTATACAATTCCTTACCTGTTTGTGTGAGTGTGTGTTTATGTGTTTGTATTTTTTGTGTTTTGTATGTATGTGTGGTACTTTGGATTGAACACAGGGTCCTTATACCTCTGAGCTACATACCCAACCCTTTTTTTATATTTTTCAAGTAAGATCTAAGTTACCTTGTGCCGGCCTTGAAGCTGTGATCCTCCTAACTCAGCCTCCCAAGTACTGAGATTATAGGCATGTGCCATCTTGATCAGTTTAATTGTTTACTTGAAATAAGATAACATTATTTTTTAGGTTATTGAAAAATAAGAAAAACTGTTTTTTAGGTGAAATGTATGAGATTTTCATGCTTTTTTTTTAGATATCTGCCTGGGGGCTGAAGGGAGGAGACGTAGTTCAGTGGTTATAAGACTCTTAAGTTCATTTCCAAGTTTCCCCTGAAAATATGATCATATTTAACTAAATGTATAAAATTTGGAATTAAAATGTTTTATTTTCAACATTTTGAAAATATTATTCCATTACCTTCTGGCATACATTGTGCTGAGAGGGTTGTTAGTCATCATTCTTTTGCTAGTAATTATCTTTTTTTTCTTTGACTTCTGGTAATATCTTCTCTTTATTTTTAGTAAAAAGAAGTTTTTCTTTGATAGAATTTTTTCCTTTTATCATCTGCAGAAATTGTACAACTCCCTGAGCCTGAGGACTCAGTTGGTTTGGGGAGTTTCAAGCCTAATTTTCTCAAACGTCGTCTTTTTCCCAGTATCTTTAGGCATTTAGCCATATATCTTCTCATGCTATGTTTCTTGTCTATTAACATTTTTTTATATTATCCTTCTTGTGCTATAATGGACCCTATCTTCAGATACATTGTCCAAGTTACCTAGTGTTTCCTCAACTTTGTCCAGTTTGTTCTGTAAGCCAGGCTTCATTTTTAATTTCAATGATCGTATTTTTTGCTTTTCAATGCTTTTTAAAATGCTTTTATCAGTTCATTATAGTCTCACATTATAATGTGGTTCATAGTGATGGTGACATACATGCACACAGCACTTGGTGGGCTTTCCCCTCCCTCCCTCCACACTCTCCTCCTTCCTCGTACAGGATATTGAGATTGGCATTGGCGGTCTCACATATGCATGTAATATCAATGGCAGTGTTTCCTTCATTAATTCCACCACTCGCCAGCCCCACAGGATTTTCTCCTCCTCTTGTATCTCAATCTTTTTCATAAATCTGCTTTGTCTTTTTTTATAGTATCTTGTTGTTTGTTCATGTTTTCAGTTGCAATTTTATTTCGCAGTTGAATATAGTTTAATTACATTTATATCTGATAGTCTAAAGTCCAAAGCCCTTTGAGGTTTTATTTATGTATTTGTTTTGCTGGCTTTCATTTACAGAGACTCGTGTTTTCTTGTTCAGTTTTTTTCTTAACTATTATTGTGAGTTTTTATTTGGGGTTTACCAGTTGGACTGAATTAGTGGATATATCCCCAAAGAAAGATCAGCACTATCAATTTGAACATACATTCAGTCATTCGGTTTCTTTCTTAGGTAGGGTTTCTAGAAGCAGAGGAGGACGATTGTTACTCATTTCCTATGAGGGTAGACTAGTCACTTTTATTCTCAAAAATGTTTTCCGTCCTCCCTCCAACATGGTTTTTAAACTCAGACCGCAAAGACAACAGAGTCTCCTCAGTATTGCTATGCCATTCATCCTTTATAAAGGAGTCCTCAATTTTCTTACTTTCTTTTTATAAATAATTTATTGACATTATTTACATGTCATAAAATTCATGCATTTGAAGTATACAGTTCAATTATTTTTAAATAAACTTAGAGTCCTAGAACCATCACCACATCCAGTTTTAGAATATTTCTGTCACGTCCAGTAAGATCCTTCTGTTTGTTTACAGTTAATTTCTTCTCCACATCCAGCCTCAGACAACTAATAGTCTACTTCTAATGTATACATATTTGCCATTTGTGCAAGTTTCGTGTGAGTGGAGTCGTGCAAGCGGTGGTCTTCTGCATCTGCATCTTTAGCAGACCTTTTGAGACTCATGTACGTGTGGCGGCATCAACATTTCATTGCTTTCATTGCTAAATAGTATTCTACTGTACGGCTATACCATATTTTGTTCATCTATTCACCAGTTGATGGATATTTGAATCATTTCTACTTTTTCTCTATTGTGAGTAATGCTACTATGAATATTTTTATTGGTAACAAGGAAAAATTACTGGGATGTATCTTAAATTTTTACATACTTCCTTATAAACTCAGCTATGTGTTTTAAAGAATTCTCACTATATTTGTGTGTGTGTGTGTGTGTGTGTGTGTGTGTGTGTGTGTGTGTGGCACTGGGGATAAAGCCCAGGGATAAAACCTCGGAGCTACACACCCCATTCCTATTTATTTATTTATTTATTTATTTTTGAAGTAGGGTCTTGCACCGTTGCTGAGAGTCTTGCTGTATTGCCTACGCAGTTTTCAAATCTGTGATCCTCCTATCTCAGCCTCTCAGGTATTGGGATTGCATGTGTGAGTCACCATACCCACTCTGGCTATATTTATTCCAGCATTTCTAGGTACATTATAGAGGAAGAAATTTTTCTAAATTTATATATATATATATATATATATACATTTTTAAAGAGAGAAGTGGTTTTTATTTGTTTTTACCTATAGAATTAAGTTGAAATTTGTGCCATTTAAAAATATTTACATGTAAGATAGTGATAATATTTGTGCATCTCTTTTTTGCTTTTTAGGTATTAAACTCATCACCAAGGGGCCTTTAAAAGCACAGAATAAAAAATAAGATATTTAAAGTACTAGTTAAATGTTTTTTTAAAATTCTGAGACACAGGAAAACTAGCCCTAATACACTAATTTCTATGCCTTCAGCCAAGGAATTCAGTTAAAAGAAACACATTTGTAATTTACTCAAATATTCAAGTGCAGATTATTTAAATTCTATTTTTGTTACTGTAGTGAGAATTGATTTTAAAATTTTGTAATGAAGTCATTCAATTGGAAATTAATTTTATTTTGAAGATTTGATTTTGACTTGTCATGCTCATTAAAAAACATCTACACATAATTTCACTATTAGGAAAATTCTCTTCCCTAAATTGTATCACAACTAGTAAATTGTTACACTTGTTATATATTTGAAAATATTGAAAACTGACAGTCTTCCACTTGCTAGTGAAAAATAAAGAGAAAAATGAAGAGAGTTATTTTTCTACCTTTAGGCTATTTAGGGATTTAAACTCAGCCTTCTAATACTGTTAGTTGTTTTGAAGTTTTATATTTGCTGATCAGCTTAATGATTATGTGCACAGCTATTTATAACATCACATGTCCACAGTAAATGGAAGTGTGCACCAGTTTAAGTGATTATCTATCACCTTTGATCACTTGTGATTCAAGGGCCTGGGTTATATTCTGCTTTGTAATCAAACGCATTAAAATAATCTATTGTGCGGTTTTTTTTCTTTTATTCAATGAAAACATTTTTTCGAGATCTTTTAAAATAAGTTTTCTTTTCATTTATGGATATTTTCAGAGCAGAGGATTGATTTAAATATTTTAACCAATCGCTACATTACTGCAGTGAATCATCATGGAGATACTGAGAGCAATTTAAGGTTTTGGTATATGATATTGTCTAGTGAGATTTCATTGTCTTGAGATTCTGGCATGTCTATCTTAAAAGGAAGTTAAAAATAGAGTTTTTTTCAGTGTGTGGATTACATTTATATGGGATGTTATCAAATTTACTTTTCCATCAAGTTATATGTATTAAATTTAGTGTAATCAAATATTCATTGTCATTTGTAAAACATTGTTATTGCTTCTAAGTGCACCATCTAAAGAAGAGACTTGATTTTCCTTGGTACAGTCTCTGAAATAAGCAAAAAGCTCCCTAATGTGTAGATGCCAATGGGATTCCATCTTTTTTTTTTAATTTCATTTTTTTTTATTGGTGCACTGTATTCATACATCATAGTGGGATACAAACTTTTGTAGACATACGTGCACACATCACCCAGTCAGCCCCCACCCGATCCCCACCCCATTCTCTCCCCATCCCTCCCTCCAATGCTTGGCTTAGTGGTTGACATCTAGTATTATGGCAATTTATCCAAAATTAAAAATGATAATCTCACATAACAGTTTCATTTGTCTGATACCAAGCTTTTGATGACTTAAAGATAACATTTCAATATTTCTTTTTGCTTTCTTTCTTACCAGAGAATATTTTTTTTCTATTTTTTTTAGGTGAAACTATCATATATTTATATATTTATTTTTCAGAAAAAAAAATCTATCCTAATATGGAATATGGACTCTAGATACCCAAAATGATCTTGAAAAAGAACAAAGCTAGAAGATATATATTTTCTGATTTCAAACCATATAAAGCTACAATAATTGAAACAGTGTAGTACTGTTCTAAAGGCAGATATACAAAACCATTGAAGTTAAATAAAATCCTAGAGCTAAATTTTTCCCTATATTGTCAAGTTATTTTTGACAAGGTTTCCACGAACATTTGGTGGTGGAAATAATAATCTTTTAACTAAATATTGTTGAAAAATAATACTTACATGGAAAAGAATAAAATTGGACCCTTACCTAATCCCATATACAAATATTAACTCAAACTAGATAAAAGACCTAAATATAAATCTTTTTTTTTTTTTTATTGGTGCACTGTATTCATACATCATAGTAGGATACATACTTTTGTAGACATACATGCACACTTTTCCCAGTCAGCCCGCACCCAATCCCCACCCCATTCTCTCCCTATCCCTCCCTCCCATGCTTGGCTTAGTAGTTGACATCTAGTATTATGGTAATTTATCTAAAATTAAAAATGATAATCTCATAACAGTTTCATTTGTCTGATACCAAGCTTTTGATGACTTAAAGATAACATTTCAATATTTCTTTTTGCTTTCTTTCTTACCAGAGAATATTTTTTTCTATTTTTTAGGTGAAACTATCATATATTTATATATTTATTTTTCAGAAAAAAATCTATCCTAGTATGGAATATGGAGTCTAGGTACCCAAAACAATCTTGAAAAAGAACAAAGCTAGAAGATATATATTTTCTGATTTCAAACCATATAAAGCTACAATAATTGAAACAGTGTAGTACTATTCTAAAGGCAGATATATAAACCATTGGAGTTAAATAAAAGCCTAGAGCTAAATTCTTCCCTATATTGTCAAGTTATTTTTGACAAGGTTTCCACGAACATTTGGTGGTGGAAATGATAATCTTTTAACTAAATATTGTTAAAAAATAATAATTACATGGAAAAGAATAAAATTGGACCCTTACCTAATCCCATATACAAATATTAACTCAAAATAGATAATAGACCTAAATACAAATCTTAAGACTATAAACTTTTAGGAGAAAATCTGGGTCATAAAACCTCACAACATTGAAATTGGCAGCGATTTCTTGGTTATGATTTCAATGGCACAGGCAACAGAAGAATATACAAACTCCCTAAAAAATAAAAGAAAATATTGTATATCCAAAGACAATGTAAACAGAGTTAAAAGTTACTAATAGAATGGGATAAAATATTTCCAAATGCTATATCTGAAGGTATATTAATATTCCAACTAGAAATCCTAAAAATTAACAACAATAAAGGCAAACAATACCATTTAGAGATAGGTAAAAGACTAACATAAATAATGAATCTCCACAGATAACCAATCTTAATTGTCTATTGGATGGAAACTCTTGTTTCTCTGGTTCTGGTGTGTGTTACCTATTTCTTCTTTGTAGTTAATCTCTTTGAGTATTTTCTCTAGCGCTGGTTTTGAAGACATAAATTCCTTCAGTTTCTGTTTGTCATGGAAGCTTCTTATTTCTCCATCTAATTTGATAGAAAGTTTTGCTGGGTAGGAAATTTTTGGCTGGAAGTTGTTTTCTTTCAGAGTTTGGAATATGTTACTCCAAGCCCTTCTGGCTCTCATGACTTGGTTTGGGAAGTCTGGAGTGATTCAAATTGGTTTGCCTCTGAATGTCACTTGGCCCTTTGCTTTTGTTGCCTTTAAGATTCTCTGTTTGGCTTCCACATTGGTCATTTTGACAATTATGTGGCGTGGGGATCCTCTTCTCCGATCCTGTCTAAAGGGAGTTCTATAAGTTTCCTGGACCTTTGTATCAACCTCTTGCTCTATGTTTGGAAAATTTTCTGCTATTACTTCCTTGAAGAGATTGTTGATCCCTTTGGTTTCACTTTCTTTTCCCTCCTCTATTCCAATTATTCTTAGGTTAGCTCTCTTAAAATGGGCCCATATTTCTTCAATATCAGATTCCTGCTGTCGGATATTTTTTCCTAGATTAGAAACTATGAGTTCATTTTTGGATTGCTTATCTTCTAAAAGCGAGATTCTGTTCTCCATGTGTTCTAATCGGTTGTTTGTGCTTTGAATTGAGGTCTTTACTTCATTAATTGCATCCTTTATCTCTTTTTGGCTCTCTCTGAGTTCTTTTCGAAGCACCTCTATTATTTCTACAGTTATTTTCCTGATTTGATCTTCTAGAAATCTCTGATTTTCTGTTTTATCGGGTTCTGATGTTGTGGGGTTGTGGGCATTCATTGCTCCAGTATTATTCCTCTTTCCCATGATTTCGGAAGTTTGTGCCTTCTCTGGGTTCTTCCCTTGGGTCACTATGACTTCACTTAAGGTGTTCTGGATCTCGAGTCAGTAGTATCTCAGACCCCACTACTCCTTTACTGGGTTGTATCACAGAGTCTCCGACCCAGAGAGTCGATAGAGGTTCTCCTATGGTGTGATATCTCTGCCACCGCCACTCCCCCACTGGGTCAAGTCCCAGGGAGTACAGTACTGGGATTTCTTCTCTGTGGCCCGCAATTTGACTCACTGTTCTTGAGTACGCAGATGTAGCCGTACTGGACTCGGTGAATTTGCTGCTGCTGCCTCCAGTGCCAATATGGCCCCGCTGTTACGCCCTCGGCCGTGAGGCTGGCGTATTCTTGGTTTTGAGTTCCACTCAGAATCCCGCAGTGTGTGCTGAGCTCAGCCACTGGGAGCCTTAGATGCTCCCTGCGCCGAGAAATCCCGCCTGGCTATTCCACAGCGGCTCACCTCGGCTTGCTGTAGCCGTCCGGTAAACTCACCGCTGCCGCCGGCAGTATGGCGCTGCTGCCGCGTCCTCAGGCCAGGATTCCATCTTAATAGTGCCACTAGACTCAAAGTGTCCCATCTCCTCCTTGCATATTTCCCATTGCCAGCGTGGCCACTTCTTTCAGTTTCCCCCTAAACTGATGAAGCCTCAGTGTAAAGTGTACAACAAGCCTCTGGTTAGGGACATACTGAAGATAAGAGAATTGAGACACAGGAAACTAACTTACTCAGTTAGGACAAAACCTCAGACCTGTCTGGTTCTAAGACTTATTCATATAACCTCTATTCCCAGCCTGTCCTGACTTGGAATTTGTGAAGATTTCCTGTTTTCTGCCCAACTTGCCTTTTCTTTCATTATCTTCTTATTTGTTCTTAATTGATAACACTGACTTATTTCTTTGCCTTGACTGTGGTGCATGCATGCATCTTCAGAATACTGAACAGTGGTGCTCAAGCACTAAAGAGTATGTATGTTCACCTATCCATTACTTCAGTCAACCAACACCAGCTAATTTTGTAGCTATTATATTTAGTCCTCAATAAGATATTTTTGGGATCATGAAAGTAGAAAACTGCTTCTTTTTGTTTATGTTCTACTCCTGGTGTGTGTGTGTGTGTGTGTGTGTGTGTGTGTGTGTGTGTATTTAGAAATGTGAGAATGAAAGAAACATCTAAGAGAGTTGAAAGTAGTTGACTTAGGGGAATAACATTTGGGAATGAGAAGATACACAGCATGAGAATGCTGGTTGTATTATTTGATTTTTAAAAAGTATACATATATTATTTTGATAAAGGTAAAGCCAAAGGTAAATTTGTTTAAAAACAAGAAAGGAAAAAAGAAAATTGTACTAAGCTATGGTGGAATAGTATGGATGTAGGGCAGAAGAGAAGGAAAATCCTAGATGTTTCAGAAACATGAAAGTGGCTAAGATATGGAGGGAAAGCATTATTCAGTCAATACATGTCTGTTGAAGATCTAATACATGCCTATCCCTGTACTAGATAATAAGTTCTCGAAAAATACTGTTCTTATCTTTATCCTTTGTATTCCCTCTCAAACTGATCTTGGGTGGGTGGTAGACGTGAACAATACACTCATTCTGAGTGGGATATATGATAATATCTCTCTATGAGATGCCCGGAAAGGATAGAAAATGCTATCCCAAGGCATTTGGGGCTGTTCCTGAAGGCAGAGAGATATCACCAGACTGTAAGGAGGGAGATGGGGACAGCAGAACTGTGAGCAAACTTGGCCTGATTGGAAAGGGGAGGGCACTTGGGCGAGGCACTCAACTGTAAGGTAGAGAGTGATAGTGGAGAAGTATCCCAGGTAAGAATGGAAAGGTGTTATTGGAAATATATGACTAGTCCAGTGTATCTTACAAAGACAGAACCCTAGCAATGGAAGATAGATGCACTGAGAAGAGATTAGTGAAGAAACCAATAATAAGGAAGATACTACAGTAATTTAGGAAATAAATTGCAAGTCTCAGGTCTCTTATGTATTTGCTTTTAACTTTCTGGCCTCAGAAATTTTACATATATATTGCACTCTGGTAGTCTAGTGACACCTTGTTAATATCTTACGTATACTTGAATTTATGTTGCTATATTAGAATTCATATTTTATTTTATTTTTTTGTGATACTGGGGGTGGAACCAAGGGGCTTTTCTACTTCCAGGCTATACTCCCAGACCTATTTTATACTATATTTGGAACTCTTAAGTTACTGAGAACCTCACCCAGTAGCTGAGGCTAGTTTTGAACCTATGCAGTCCTCCTGTCTCAGCCTCCCAAGCCCTGGGATTACAAGTGTGCACCACCACACTTGGCTTAGAATTCATATTTTAAATGTATGTATGTATGTGTATGTGTATATATATATATATATATATAATTTACATTTAGAATTAAGTTCTTTTAACTCTTATCCCTGTAGATCATAATCTTTAAAGGCAAAATGTTTCAAGTAGCACTTTAACATACTAAATTCCTAGGGTTTAATATCACAAGAACATCTGCGACTCAAAAAACAGTTTGCAAGTGGAATTCTTAATGAAATTCAGTGCTCTTGTTTGAGTCAAAGAGAGCAATTTTATGTAATATATTACATGTGCAACTATTACATATTCATATATTAAATATTATATATTCAGGCAATATCTTTGATTCTTATTGTAGGCCAGCCTTGTCCAGTAGAAATTTAATGCAAGTCAAAACTGTGAGCTACATATATAATTCAAAATTTCAAAAAAAAATAAAATTTCTGGTGTCACATTTAAAAAAGTGAAAAGAAACTGGTGAAATTCATCTTATCTATTTAATTCCATATGATAAAAATACTATCATTTTATCATGGGATCAATTAAAGTATCACTAATAAATATTTACTTTTTTGTTATACCAATCTTTGAGATGTGGTATGTATTTTACCTTTATAGCACATCTCAGTTTGGACTGTCTGTGTTCCAGGTATTCAGTTATTCTATGAAGTAGCTACTCTATTGGGCAGTATAGCTCTAGATTAACCAGCTTTAGCAAAAAGCTTTATTTCAAGATTCGTTCTGAGTGTAGTGAAATGAGAAAATGGTTGTCTGTGAACTTTTGTTCCTTTATTTGTATAAATATGCACACTGAGCATGGATTCATCAATTTTAGTGTGTTGGTGACTCAGGGTATTAATTCATCCATCTAGTTAGACTTTAAGTCTACCTCCTACCTCATCCTTCTAAGGTTTTATCCTTCTTTTTATAATATCATTCTTTTGTTCTCAGTGATAGTATCATTTATAAATAAAGCAGACTGTTCATCTGACATCTTGAAAGACAGACAGGAACAAATCAGACAGAAACAAAAAGGAAATCATCTCCTTCATAACTTCTTGCCCTCTTGTAGCAGAACCGGTATTGTTTGATATGATAATGAATTCTTGAGTTTTTGAGATGTCATTTCTTTAGTACTCTTAGGTAATGAAATAGCAAGGAGCACTGTTCCCTCATTAAGATGCCTAGAGGGGTCAAGGTCCCCCATGTGGAGCAGATCCACTCAGAGGACATACATCTAATTTGTGAACTTTGCTTTGTGATGAACTTCTGTAAATCATGACTAGAATGTAAGAGTTCAGCATTTCAATATAAATTGAGAGGGAGAGGAAGACTGACTCTGGGTATTTTGTTAGTAATTTAACATACATTGAATCCCATAGTCTTTTAACAATTGTAGAACTTAAATTTCAATATTATTTTCCTGATGAAGAAATATGTCCAGAAATAAAGAAATAATAAATAATAATAAATAAGTCTGAGCAGACTTAGATTATGGAAAACAATAGAAACATGGTCTCAGTAAGTTCACTAGCATTTATTGTTACCAAGATGGTTTTTTTTTTTTTTGTTAGTACTCCATACAAGCTGTATACACTTTATGATATTTTATTTATTTATTTATTGGGTGGTACTGGGGTTCCTGGAAGCCCTTCTACCTCTGGGCTACACTCCCAGACCTATTTTATACTTTTTTATATTTGTAAACAGGATCTCTTAAGCCAGCATGGCTGGCTTCAAACCTGCGCGATCCTCCTGTCTCCGCCTCCCAAGCTCTGTGATTACAAGAGTGCGCCACCACACCTGGCTCATACACTTTATGATATTTTAGGGCAGGGAGAGAGAGAGAGCGGGGAGGGGGGAGGGAGAGGAAGAGAGAGAAAGGGAGGGGAAGAGAGAGAGAGAGAGAAGAGAGAGAGAGAGAGAGAGAGAGAGAGAGAGAGAGAGAGAGAGAGAGAGAGAGAGAGAGAGAGATATTAGTATAACCTGGAAAGCAGTTGGGCAGTCCATTTACCATGGAGCTCAGCTAGCTGTTGGGCTGTGTCAGAGTGTCAGGTCTGGGTCAGTGTTGAGTCTGGTCCAGGTCTTCAGGCCTGACCTTTACCAGTGCTCAACCAGAACTGAACGTGAGGAATTGTTCAATGGCTAGTAGCATTGCTGGTGGGTCGGTGTTAAGCCTCATTATCACTGGTTGAAATGGCAAGGTGGCAAAGCTTCTAGGCAGAAGAAAAAGCTGGGTGATTTCAATCTCAGAGAATTATAGTCCTCAGGTTGCTAGGGACTCTATGTGATTGTCAAGGAGTTCCTGGTTGGCTGTGCCATAGGCAATATGCTTGCACATTTCCTGCCAAGCCTGAGCTTTGCACCTTGTGCCTGGTGCTTGTGTGTTGCCTTGACACCATGGTTGTGCTGGACGATGCCTGTGCTTTCTGTGAGATTTACTCTTGCACACTGCTCAGCTTGGTGAGCCATGCCCAAGTGTGCTTTGGAAGTTAAGTCCCTTTGGCTTTAATGGAGCATTAAAAAAAAAAAATGTTTGCTACATTCAGTTGCCAAGGAATGAAAAGAAAATATTAGACATGGGAGTTAAACACTGATTTCTCTCAACCTAAGCCTAGTACCCTTTGCAGTACGATACGTTACCTACTTAGGTAAACATTCATCATAAAATTCTCCATGCTGTGAGTTTCTAACTGGATATTTAATCATGTGGAAATTTCTTATCTACTTTTGAATATTTTATACTTACATCTGTTTTAGGCAGTGTGTTAGGAGTAGTTAAATTAGACATGTTTTCCAGAAGTACCATAATGAAATCAAGTTCTCTGTTCTCCAGCAAAGAGAGGAATTAATGCCTTGGAGTCAGGCAGCCCTAGGCCAGAACCCTTCCAATTCATATCTATGTGAAGACTGGCAAATGATTTAGTCTTTCAGAATCATGGTTTCTTCTGCAAATTAGACTAGTGTAAAGATTCAATGAGAAAAAAGATTGCAGATATAATTTGCCTTTTCTTTATTTTTCCTCATCAGAAACAAATGTAAGAGTTAAGTTCTGAGTGTTACAGGAATTCAGAGAAGAAAAAAGATTATGGAGAGCTGAGGTATGATGCGGGAAGATTTCAGAGACAGGGAAGATTGCAGGCTGGTAGAGGAAAGAAGGAAGAATTTGGATAGGAAAACTCAGCAACACAGACAGTGTATTGTGAACAAAGGTGAGAATCAGGCATGGCATAAATGAGGAAACTCATCATTTAGCATGATTTATAGGCATCCAGACATGATCTGAGCAATTTAGATTTTGCTCATAAGCTAACCATCAAGCAAAGCACCTTCTATTTGATCATCTAAGAGTGACTAGAAGAATGATCTGTTGTGATGGCCATCTCTTAGCTACCACGTTGAGTTGCATCAACCACAGGGTCCTATTTTTTGACCCGCTCAATGTCTCACTTTTTGGTGTCTACATTTTTCTGTTTTCCATTTTTCCATGTACTGAATTTTACCTTCTTTTAGAATAGCAGTTTTGTGCCTTTTATTAGGTTTCACAGAGCTCATTTAAATGCCTATTGACTTAATACTATTTAATTTATTTAATAGTATTTATTTTTATTTGATAATATTATTAAATTAAACTAAATGAGACCAGACCACTTGAATTTCTCAGTATATATCTCATATCATTTTTCAAAAAAAAAGTATTTTAAAGATCTTGAATAATTTATAAAAGCCATCAGAAATTTCATTAGGCTTTTGGTTACATTGATATATATAAACTCTCAAGGGACATTTAATTTTTTTTTCCTTAAAAGGAAGAGAAATTTTGTCTTTTCTTATATAAGGCCCCTGGTATTGATGAAGAATATATTTTTTTAATTTTGGTTCTTTTGATTCCCCTAATATAGCTTAAATATTCTATAGGGAAAAAATGTGTTTGACTCAGTAAAGGCTGAATGACATGCAATATTTTTCACAGGAGCATGTATTTATAAATAAATAAGATTAAATAGAAAATAATTGGCTTGCCGGGCGTGGTGGTGCACGCTTGTAATCCCGCGCTTGGGAGGCGGAGACAGTAGGATCGCACATGTTCAAAGCCAGCTGCACTGGCTTAAGAAACCCTGTTTCCAAATAAAAATAAAAAAATAGGTCTGAGAGTGTAGCCCGGAGGTAGAAGGGCTTCCAGGAACCCCAGTACCACAAAAAAAGAAAAGAAAAGAAAAGAAAAGAAAAGAAAAGAAAAGAAAAGAAAAGAAAAGAAAAGAACTGGCTTTGTACTGCACTGAAATTAGAAGAACCACATCCATATATATACTAATATATAAAAACACAAAAATAAAAGAATGTTCTAGGTGACCAGGTAAGAATGTTCTAATACCATTTTAATTCTTCTTATTTACATATAACAGAAAAAATACAGTTATTATAAGCACTCAGATCAGTGACTTTTTATAAACTGAATATACTCTGTAACTAGCATCCAGATTAAAAAAATATATATTTCTAATATGCCACAATCCCCTTTGTTATCCTTTTCCTTGGCCATCCTAACCCAATGGTAACCAGTACTTCTTTTGGTGTGTGTGTGTGTGTGTGTGTGTGTGTGTGTGTGTGTGTGTGTGTGAGAGAGAGAGAGAGAGAGAGAGAGAGAGAGAGAGAGAGATAGGTAAAGGGAAGGGAAGGCGATTGGGGATTGAGCCTAGGGATATTCTACCTCTGAGCTACATCTTAGCCCTGTTTTACTTTTATTATTTTTATCTTGAAACATACTACACACTGGTTGTATACCTGTGATCCTTCTGTCCTGTCTCAGCCTTCCAAGTACTAGGATTTCAGGATGTACCACTGCTGTTAGCTCAGTATTGATACTTCTAACTTCATAGATTAATTTTGCCATATTTTCTACTTAAAATATGTATTTTAAGCCCATGTAACATTTTAGAAATATATAGATTTACATCATACTTATTGCCATTTATGTTTCACTTTTTGAAATAATTTTAGCACCATCTTCAATTTGAAGGTAAACTATTTATTGTTTAATTACTTATGGCCTAAGAGAGAATGAAGAAAGTGCATGTGTACACATGCACACATACACTTATACATTATAAAAAGATTTTCCATACCACAAATTCTTCTGATTTAAAACAAAACAATTGTCCAGGTGTGGTGGCGCAAGCTTGTATTCCCATTCCTTGTGAGGCTGAGACAGGAGGATCACAGGTTCAGAACCAGCCTTAGTAACATATTGAGGCTCTCAGCAATTTAGTGTGACCCTATTTCCAAATAATGAGTAAAATTGATTTGGGAGTATAGCTCAAACGTAGAATGCCCCTTAGTTCAATCTCCAGAACCAAAAAATAAAAATAAACAATATAATAGTAAGAGAGCATATTGTTTCATTGAGTTTTTTAAACATTTGGTGTTATGTAGTATCAAAATGGAAGAGTTTCTTTTTGAAAAACAATTTTTCTGATACCATGACACTAGCCTTTAATGGAAATAATTACTTTCTGATATTGTCAGAGGAAGCAATTTTCTGTATTCTCCAAGCCCTCTTTATTGAGACATAATTTTACCTTTAAATTTTATTTTAAAATATGTACACTTAATCACTATTAAATTTTGAATATGATTATAACAATTTTGAAGATCTCTGCTAGCTCATTCTTAGTCTTTAGCCTCTGTACCACATTTCTGACATGGACACTGAGGGAACATGTATTCTTAAGAAAAGTATTCTAGTCTGAGAGGACCTTGATCTGGTGGCTAGACTCTATTCAAGAATTGACTGGCAATGGCATTTTCTTAATTAAAATTTAGGTTTTGGAGTTGCCATCACTTAATTATTTAAGAGAGCACTGTGATACCAAGAAGTATAACTTGACAGGAAAATTCCTAAAGAACGATAACAAAACAATTACCTTCTTTTAAAACATAAACAGTATATATATATATATATATATATATATATATATATATTTTTTTTTTTTTTTTTTTTGGTGGTACTGGGGTTCCTGGAAGCCCTTCTTCCTCCGGGCTACACTCCCAGACCTATTTTATATTTTTGAAACAGGGTCTCTTACGCCAGCGCGGCTGGCTTCGAACCTGTGCGATCCTCCTGTCTCCGCCTCCCAAGCGCGGGGATTACAAGCGTGCGCCACCACGCCCGGCTAAACAGTATATTTAAAGAAGACATTACATGCAGAAATGGGAAATGCTATGGAAGTTTTATATTAACTATTTTGAGAAAAAATATAAAAAATATTATTTGTGTAGTCCTTGCCTTTTAGATGCATGAAAAAACATTGGCCTAGAATATGGCTCGGTCAGCTGAATGAAAAAGTAGAAGATACACTGATCTTCCTAAGTAGAAGTTTTCTAATCCCTAAGAAATAGTAGAAAATCTATGAATTAGTAAGTAGAAGCTTAATATTTATGCAAGTAGAGGCTTAATATTTATATCTAATTTCTTACCTGATGATCTATGTAAAAATTATTCATCATAAAAACACATGAGCAAAGCCAGGTATGATGGGGTATACCTGTTATCCCAGTACTAAGTACTTAGTGTTAGGACACTGAGACAGAAAGATCACAGGTTCAAGGCCAGCCTCAGCAACTTAGCAAGACCCTCATCAACTTAGAACATATTTTAAAATAAAATGAGTTGGGGGTGTAGCTCAGAGATAAAGTACCCTAGGGTTGAATCTCCAGTATGAAAGAAAAAGAAAGAAAGAAAGAAAGAAAGAAAGAAAGAAAGAAAGAAAGAAAGAAAGAAAGAAAGAGAGAGATAGAAGAGAGGAAAGAAACAAAGGAAAACAGAAAAAGACATGGGTAAGGAATGATCATCTTACCTATGTTAGTCCATCAGAATATTTTTCCCCACTCAGCATGCTTTATAAAAGCATTAAGACATGAAAGAAAAAATTTTAGAAATGAAAAAATTCAAGAGATATGCCTTGAAATAGAAAATCACAAATGTAATCATTCAGATCTTGTTGTAATGCCCCACCCAAATGCTCTGACATGCAGCTTGGTATTTGCTTTAATCAGATGCAGTCAGAGTGCCCATTAGGGTAGAAGGGGGCTAGGAAATGATGTACATGAAATTAAGTTTGTCTTTGAATTAGTTGTAAAGCTAGGTGATAGACACATGGAAATTATACTATTGTTCTAATTTTATATATGTTTGAAAATTTTCATAAGTTTTAAAAATTTGTCTACTAAAGCACATTTGAAACTGCTATGAATATTTCTATTTCAATGCTATAAATGGCATTGATTACCTTTTTCATCATGTAGAAGGACAAAAAGGGGAATCTAGTTGGCAATAGCAAGATTTTTAATATTAAATAAATAATGATAAAAATTGGAGTAGTCATAACCTAGTTTATATGCCTTTCTTAAAGGCAACAATTTTCACATAAAAGAGAGAAAATATTTTTTTCTGATTGGTCATATTAGAAAAATTTATCCTATAGTTAACACTATATTTTTCATGTTAGTGCACTATATTTGGTAAATGACACATGATACTGCCATAATAGGAAGTTAGTTCCATTCTATTATGACCAAATATAAAGTCATTTAATGTGATGTTGAAGAGTCAATTCAGACTTCATTCTTGTTTGTCCTAAGGAAAATCCAACATTAAACAGACATATACCAGCCCCAATTTTATATCTTCATAAGTGTGCTTATGATTTTATTCATTTGTGTATGTGTGTGCATATAATTTAAATTTAAATTTTTAATTTTTTAAAATTTTTTTCAATACTGGGAATGGAACCCAGGGGCTTTCTACCTCCAAGCTACACCCCCAGCCCTATCTTTTATGAGTTACAAAGGGCCTCACTAAGTAGCTGAGGCTGCCCTCGAACTGTGATCTTCCTGTCTCAGTCTCCTGCTGGGATTACAAGCATGTACCACCACACCCAGCTCATTTCAGTCTTTTTAGATGAAACCATGCAAACTCATATTTAATTTGCCCTTTCACTTCATTTGATAAAATTCTACTATCCTGATTTAAACAATTAGTTTTTATTTTATTATATACTATAATTAAATTGCCCAATGCTCAGCCATGTAATGATATGAATGCTTAGATACATTAAGTGTATTTCATATGGGGTTCTCCTGAAAATAAATTATGTTGACATCTCATTTTCTAGGCTAATGAAAGGAGATTAGAAAACAGTGGATAAACCAGCCAGGATTATTTTTCTCCCTGCATAAGCAGTCTCTAAATGTGAAAGACCAAAAGAGATAAAATAGTAAGAGACTCTTAGATCTTAAAGAGCAAGTTATCTCTGGGAAACAAGAGAGGTAAATATAGCCAGTCTTACAAAATGTAGTGACCAACTTTTGTGTCATGGCCCCACCTGTGGAAGAACACAGTCAATTTTGGAGGCCAATACAATCTTCCTTCTTAACATTTTTAAAACCAGTGTCAATTCTAAATATCTATAGAAGAGGAAACAGTGTTATTTAAGAAAGGGAATTGGGTAAAAAATAAAAGAGAAATTCTGTTAAAGGTCATGGTATGAGCCCTTTTAGTTATAAAGGACTAAAAAAAAAAGACTCACTCAGACTTTCCCCAAATATTCAAAAAAGGAGGGGGGAGATTTAGTATCAGGAAACAGATAGACTGGGTATATAGCTGAAAAGCCATGGGGAACTGAAGCAGCTTTCTAGGACTCTTGGCCCCAAGCTTGTGGGCTTCTTCTCTGAAGGGTGATGCCACCACCCTCAGTGTCTGCTCGATTTCCCCATACGACTATCTCAGAATCTTCAACCCCAGTCTTCCTAAAGATTTCTAGCCTTTCAATACCTTCAGTTGTCCAAGTTTGGGACTTCTAATTCCCTTACTCTTTACAGAGGGACAATCATAGGTATCTAATTAGGTCACCCAATAGCACGTCTATACTTTTCTGTTTCCTTTTGGGGATGCCAAGCATCAGTGTTAGCTCTGAACCCCCTCTCCATATATGCCTCTTACTGGAACTGCTACTACTTTTTTTGGTATGTTCTTTTCAATTTGTCTCAAACAGATGACCCACCTGAGGCATTTTCCAACATTATAGGAACCTGGGAAATGGAAAATTTTAGAAATGTCTTTTAGATGTGCCTTTAGAATGACTAAAGACGCATCTCCTAACCTATTTCAGTCTAGGGAAGCCTCTGCTTGTTCTCTGCCTGTCCCCTCTTCCCTCTGTGGTCCACTGCAAAGCCTGTCCTTACTGAGTTCTCCTTCTCAGTTTCTGTACCACACATGAATTTGCAGAGATCAAGGCTGAAGGGTCTTTTGACTATGAGGATGAAGGTTACATAGCACATTTGTCATCCTGGAATTTGGCATGGCCTTTTAAAAGGGTTATCTTTAAGCTGGGCGTGGTGGCTCAGGCTTGTAATCCTTGGGCTTGGGAGGCTGAGACAGGAGGATCACACAGGTTTGAAGCCAGCCTCAGCTACTTAGTGAGGCTCTCAGCTACTTAGTGAGACCCTGTTTCCAAATAAAACATAAAATAGGTCTGGAAATATAGCCCAGAGGTAGAAAGCCTCTGGGTTCCACTGCCAGTACCACCAAAAAATAAAAATAAAAAATAAAAATAAAAAAACAAAATTAAATTTGCCAGGCGTGGTGGCGCACGCTTGTAATCCCCACACTTCAGAGGCAGAGACAGGAGGATCGTGCTGGTTCGAAGCCAGCCTTGCTGGCTTAAGAGACCCTGTTTCCAAATAAAAAATATATACAAAATAGGTCTGGGAGTGTAGCCTGGAGGTAGACGGGCTTGCAGGAACCCCAGTACCACCAGAAAAAAATATTATCTTTAATTTGGTGTCATCAGTCGTTGGTATTTATACTCCAAGTTCTGTTTGTGTCCTCATCCAGTACTATAGTATACACAGAGTATACACATCTACCAGTAATGTCAGCAATGTGCTGTTTTTAATAAATGTCTCAGAAGAAATGTGTTGAACTCTGGCTGGTAGCATCAACTCTAATTGCATGTTAGGGTTACCTATGCCTGCTTTACAATAATAACCAGTGCCAGTATGTGATAGATTTAATTAGCCTAACTGTGATTCCATGTTGTTAAAATATATAAAAGCCTAACATTGTACTTTATAAGTATACACAATTAATATCTATTGATTAAAAATAAGATTAAATTTTAAAAACAGTGCTAGGCCTCACCCCCAAAATGGTAATCCTAGGATTTCTGTGGAGGTTGAGGGCTGGTTGAGGATTCTATAGATAAGATCAACACCAGTGTATTCAACGCTAGCACAACCTTCAAATACTCTAAGTAGCTTTGGATAGGTATGGAGGTACAGATTACCATCAAATCAGACCTACTAAATCTCTTTTTTTTTTTCTTTTTGTTCAGTTCTAGGATAGAGTGCTTGAGTAGATGATATTACAGGTGTGCACCATCACTCCTCACTAAATCTGACTCTTGTTGGAGGCTAAGAGAGGAGGATTGCAGGTTTGAGGCAAGCCAGTGGTAACTTAAGAGAAACCTGTTTCAAAATAAAAAATAAAAAGAGCTGAGGGTGTAACTATGAGGTATAAGTGCCCTGGGTTCAATCTCCAGTTACCCCCCCCCCAAAAAAAAAGTTCTACTCATCAGCATCATCTGGGACCTTTGCTCCCTGGGGACATAGCTGTAGTTCTGTTTGCGAGTGCAGAAGGGAAAGGGTAAAGCTACCCAGTGGAGCCCTAAGGTGTCTTTCTGCTCTCCTCTCACAGGAGGATGCCAGAAGAAAACATGGTGTCAGTAGATAAAAGCTCTTACCTCCTTTGAAAGTTTCAACCCCAGAACGTGTTGCTCTATTACCATTCTGGAATCCAATTTTCAATCCACACGCCTCCTTCTTGCAGAGAAATGAAAAGGGATGAGGGAGGAGCAGAACAGGACTTCCAGTGCTTTTTCTTGGAGCCCAGCAATGGTGGTCATTTTTTAGTAGAAATTGAGGAGCAATATTAACAGGGAAAACCTTGTAGAGAAATTTACTAGTTTTATATTTGGAAGAAATAGGACAAACCTATTTCTATTGAATAGAAAGTATCCACCAGGTGTCGTGGTGCACACTTGTAATCCCAGCTTTTGGGAGGCTGAGACAGGAAGATTGTGGTTCAGGGAAAGCCTCAGATACTTAGTGAAGCCCTTTGCAAGTCTATAAGATCCTGTTTGAAAAAAAAAAAAAAAGAAAGAATAAAAATAGAGCTGGGGGTATAGCTTGGAGATAGAATGCAAAAAAGTAACCAGTTTTATATTTTTCTTAATTCAGGAAGCCACGTGGACAAATAGATATGATGTGAGGTTAAATTAGTCATGTGGGGTTATCCTCTTTATTAATAGATACAATCAAGAGTTGATGTCTTTGCATAGATTCTTTCTTTGCCCAACTGCATTGATGTTTCTGGAAAAAAAATTAGTGTTGGGGGTAAATTCCAGAGTAGACAGTGTCTACCTAATCATTGTGCTGGTTTGCACCATTATTTTTAATGAATGGATCAGAAAATGCAAATATAGTACCATATCTAGATGAATGGCTTCATTCTTTTAATCATTTTAAGCAAGACTTTCACATTTAAAAACTAAACATCTGTATTTAGTCTATAATCAACAGAACCCGTTATTTGGGTGATTAATGTTTCATTCACATTTAGTAATAATTAATTTAAATTCATTGTCCTAATGTTTTAGAATCATTTTTTTGATTCCTTATAAAAAATACTATGAAAGCAAAACTACTTAGAAAAGGCACTATTTGTGGCAGCCTATATATTCAACTCATATCAATTTTTCAGTGCCCTAAAGGTGTTGATTGTGCTTATGAAAGCATTAGCACCCTGTATAATATCTTCAAGAGAAAATGATTGAAAAAAACATTTTAAATTGCAAACGTGGAAGAAAAGTGTTGACCAGTAAGTCCCCAGATTGATCTGTTTCTGCAGTAGAAAAAGGTGGAAATGAATTGGAAGGTGATATCTCGCTAGAGTCCTAGATATAGAATTACTTGGTTTCAGACTAATCAGAGAATTCAGGATGTTGTAGCTATAGTACATACAGTATGTGTTATAAAGAAGGACCCTTGAATATATTGACATTTGGTCCTTATTTTAAAATGATTTTTTAAAAAGAATATATAAGCCAGGCATGGTAACACATGATTATAATCCCAGCATTCTAGAGGCTGAGACAAGAGGAGCAGGGTTCAAAGACAGCGTCAGCTACTTAGTGAGGCCCTTTGCAAATCAGTGAGACCCTGCTTCAAAATGAACAATAAAAAATGGAGCTAAGGGTGTAGCTTGGAGGTAGAATGTTCCTGGGTTCCATCCCCAGTACAGAAAAAAAAAAAAAAGAACATATATAAAAATTGGTCCTGTATACTAAAGAAAACTTGATAGTTATATTTTGGGGGTTTTTTTTGGTGATTTCAAATTATCAGTAGACTTTTGTATGCTTCTTGTTTGTTTTCAAGTATATGTGTAAAAATAAAAGTAAATTAAATCTAATAGTATTCTCCTAATCAATATATAGACAGAAATCTAACTAATTGATAAAAACAATTTTCATCTATCAGCATCATTTTAATTTCACCTAATAGACCATATGATGAATTAAACACTATCAAAGTATTATCTTTTATCATTAAAATATGTACATAGCTTTAGTCATTAGTTGACCTAACCAAAGCTTCTCACCTAGTCCTAAGGATTCTGGAAAGCTATTTTTCAATTTTTTATATCCAGCCATGGTTACAGAGATCTATTCAACAATTGCTAAATTACATGAAATATCTTGGCTTTAAACATCTGTATTGATAACAGTGGTTAAAAACAGTAGACAGGCTCTCCAAAGAGAAGTTATATTTGCTAGATATACAATATGTAAAGAGCATGAGCAGGGATCAGGACAAATCAATACAACTCTCTCTCTCTCTCTCTCTCTCTCTCTCTCTCTCTATATATATATATATATATATATATATATATATATATATATATATATATTATATGATTGAACCCATGGGAGTTCTACCACTGAGCTAACACCCTCATCCCTTTTAGTTCATTTTGAAACAGTGTCTCCCTAAGTTGCTGGGAATCATGCCAAGTTGCTGAATCATGCCAAGTTGCTTGAACCTGTAATCCTCCTGGCTCTGTCTCTCAAGTACTGGAATTATAGGTGTATGCCTCCATTCCTGATTGTAGTGCAACTTTAATTAAATGTGTGTTTTGAGCTACCTGAGCCTTCCTCACCTGAAAAAAAAAAAAAAAAAAACAGAAATACTTAGGAAAGGGTACATGACAAAATTTATGCAAAGCACCTGGGTCATAATAGGTTTTATTCTACAAATTATAGTTATTATATTTGATGGTTATTATTTTAAAATAAAAATCTTACTTTTTCAGGATATTTTGTAGCACCTGTGGGGAAAACTCACACACCTACCTATTATGTATCTGAATTTTTTAAAAGAAAAAGTGAATATTGGCTACAAAACTAAGCAATAATGAGACATAAAAAATGCTACTTATATGGCTTTTTTGCATATCAATTAGAAAATATATTTTCTCTTAATGTTACTCTGATTTACTACTCAAAAGATTATATACATGTGATATCTGAACAAGATGAGTTATTTTATATTTTAAATGCCTTCTCTTATATTTTACTCTGTCTCTTCTGAAATAACTTGACAGCATTTCCTTTATAGCCATTCCTTATAGATGTTTTTGCTCAAAAATGTACAAAAGTTTCAATTTTGTGACTTTTTGGCCTGAGTTTATTTGTAATTATCTGCTTCAGATGCCAGTAAACTTGTATAGGCTTTTGAAAAATTTTGGATCATTTTTTAAAAAAAGATTGCTCAATCATACAGACATTATTTTCCTATGTGATTTTACAGGCTAAATTTGTGTGATTCTGTCATATATTTCTATCCACAAATCCAATACTTACTTTTTTAAGTTCTCAGTAACTATTTTCAAAATTATCATTATAAGTAGTATTGCACATTTGTAAATGTATCACTCTATTAAATAGAAATAATCAAGCATTAATGTACAATATGCTTTATATTTAAAAGTGAGAGTATTCAAGTTTTATAAAAATAATTCAAATAAAATATAATTTAATAGAATATTTACATGTTAACTGATATGATTTGGGTCTTTTTTTTTTTTTTTGCGGGTCTTGGGGTGGAATCCAGGGGCTTTCAACCTCCGAGCTACACCCACTGCCCTATTTTTTATTCTTTATTTTGAAACCTGCTCTCACTGAGTTGTGGAGGGCCTCACTAAGTAACTGAGGCTGTCCACAAACCGCGATCCTCTGTCTCAGCCTCCTGAATGCTGGATTACAAGCGTGCGCCACCACGCCCGGCTCTGGGTCTGTTTTAAATAGTTTACTTGATTTCATTATATAGCCAATTATATACAAGAGACTAAGGATAGGACACGTTCGGATTTCTTTAGTGTAAATGGAAATATTTTTAATCTTACATTGCAAATAAAATGGCACATATGTCTAAATTACTGTTAGTTTCTGCTGTGTTGTTCTAACATTTATTTTGGTGAGTTTTCCCCCCTTTTGTTTAATCACATTATTTTTCTTTGCCTTAAGAAAGGGTTAATTTATGAGTGCTGACATCATTTGTAATTAGAAGTCAAACATGCCATCAAAAGAAATCTCTAATAGAAAAATTGTTTATTTCAAATTTTCTTATGTTATCTTTTTACAATTAGCTTGACAAAGCAAGAAGTATATTTGTCAGAGTAAAAAACATGTATTTGTATGAAACATTGAAATATTTATCTCTTCTACAGGGTTAATATTTTATCACATAAATTTATTATGATTACTGAGTAAAGTACATTCAGTAATGATGATTCAATAGATTATATTTCTGGTCAGAAAAGTAAATTTATTTAACCACTTTAGACATTATTATAACTTTATGAAATTGCTAGTTTTTTTGTTGTTTTTTGTTGTTTTTTTAAAATATGGAACGCTTCACGAATTTCCTGTCATCCTTGCACAGGGGCCATGCTAATCTTCTCTGTATCATTCCAATTTTAGTATATGTGCTGCCGAAGCGAGCACAAGTTGCTAGTTTTTAAGTTTTTGTCATGGAGCTCTTCAAACATTACCTAAAGTCTCTAGTCTCTACAAAAAAATGTGTGTGTGTGTGTGTGTGTGTGTGTGTGTGTGTATGAGACAATAGCAGTAAAACCCTATAATCCCTGTACCCATTACCTAGCTTCAACGCTGACCAGTAGGCAACTAAACTTGTGTCATCTCTTCTCTTTGCACATACTGCATTATATTGAAGTAAATCTGAAGGAGGTTATAGTTTGATTATAATTAGCAATTTTGTGATATTTAGCCATTCAATTAATAGCATTTGGGCTGTTTAAAATTTGACTTTCTTTTCATTCTGATGTGTATATGTAATAATTAAAGGGGAAACTGACATAGAGACAGAGATGGCCTTAAATTGCCTTAAATTATTTTACATTTTGTTTCTCAGCAGTATAGCAAAAATGATGAAAACAAGAGCCCAGTTGAAGAAGGCCCACTTAGGGCAGTCTGGAAACACACATCACAGGCACAGAGAATAGATATCAAACTCTGACAAGCTTTCTGCAGAAAAGCCAGAATGTTCTCCCAGGTAATCCTGGAGTAGCTACACCATCTGCAGCACCTCCATTGAACTTTTAGCTTTCTCCTGAGACCCTTGGCAACGTGCCACATCAGCCTGATGCCCGCAGTACGAGGACTAATCATCCTTAGACGTGGCATGCTCTGAAGGTGCATATAATTCTTTCAAAAACTGAAATAGGATCACAAGACTGAGGCCTCTATTTCCAATTAATTTGGTCACAGGAGTTTATCTGTCATCTTTGTTCTGTCACAGCAGTTTGTGGTAAACCTGCTTCACATGGATTATCAAATATTAAGAACAGTGGATTGCAGAATTTTCCCCCCAGTCAATTCCTGTTTTGTCACTTTTGGTTTAAAGTAGATGAAACTAGCCATGGGTTTAAAAATGAACTTGACATTTCCAAACTCCCATGAAAAGGAATTGGTCAAACTTCTGGCATGATGACATAGTATGTTATCGTATATACCATACTAATCCATTCTGATTTTCTACAAAAGGTTAGAATAAAGTTTTGACTCTAGAAAAGTACATGCAACTTCAGCAACAAAACCACTTTCCTGTTTTTGCCTAAAAATACATCTACGAAGATTGTATACACCAGTATCCTTATTTTGTGCTAAAATGAATAGTTTTCTGAGTAGTATCTTGATATTAAATGATCTCCTCTCTATTTTAAAGGCATGACAATTTTTTTTTCTTCTGGGGTAATATAATTTCAGTGTAAAACAGGTAGGAGTTTAAATAACATGATAAACATTTTAATTTTTATTTAACTTGCATTCAGTTGTTTTAGGGTATTTTGGTTGTAAGCAACAAAGTGTTCCTTGAATTTGAGCAAGTAAAGGAAAAGGGCATAAGAAGAATGCAGCATATGATATAGCATGTGGGCACAGGGACCTCATATGTATCTGAGAACTGATGGTGTCTGGCTGGCTTCTTATACCATGGAACTGGGTCCCAAGTAACTTCAGGGACCTCATGAGTGTGAAAATAAGACCTTTGATACTGTGAATCCAACAATATATGCTCACTTTTTTTTCCCCAGTACTGGGGATGGAACCCAGGGGTATTCTACCTCCAAGCTACACCTCCAGCCCTATTTTTATCCTTTATTATTAAACAGAGTCTCGCTAAGTTATAGAGAGCCTCCCTAAGTAGCTGCGGCTGTCTGCGAACCACAATCTTCCCGTCTCAGCCTCCCAAATACTGGGATCACAGGGGTGCGTCACCATGCCCAGCATTGCTCACATTTTAACCCAGAGGCATTCTTCCTCTGAGCTACACCCTCAGCCCTACTTTTTATTCTTTATTTTGAAACAGGGACTCACTGAATTGGAAAGGGCCTCAATAAGTAGCTGAGGCTAGCCGAGAACCAGGATCCTCCTGTTTCAGCCTCCCAAATGCTGGGATTACAAGTATGCGCCACCACACCTGGCTGCTCACTTCTTAATGATAATATATTGTGCATGAATTCTCTAAAAATAAGAATTAAGTATAATTTATGTTATACATTTATGAAATGAATAGCTTGAAAGTTTAGGGAGATGGAAATAGGACTTTCACTCTTTGAAACTTAAGGGTTTTAAGTATTTAAGCTTACAGTACAATAGCTCTGGGAAATTAATATTATTCCCATTGTAACTTGTCTAGTTCGAATTAACCAACTCAGAAGGAGAAAAGTGAGAATTAAAATCTTTACCTGTCCAAACCCCAAGGCTGTGTTTGCTCACTAGGCATTCTGCCTATCATAGAAATAGCAGTTTTGTTCATTATGGCTGAGTAAAATTCCATTGTGTACATATCTCATAGTTTTGTAATCCATTCATCTGTTGATGGACATTTTGGCTTATTCCATAGTTTGGCAATTGTGAATTGCACCACTCTGAACATAGATACACATGCATTAGTTTGGTAATTTGGTTTGCATTCTTTACAGGGAAATGGATGGAACTGGAAAACATTATGCTACGTGAAATTAGTCACAAAAAGTAAAAAGTCATATGTTCTACCTAATATGCGGAAGCTAGGGAGGAAAAAGGTCATAGGAGGAATTCTACACAAGGAAGGAGAAACCATAGATGAGCAAATAAGTCAACCTGAGGGGAAGGAGGGGGATTCCCTACTGTACATAATGCTCATTCACAAACATCAAAGTCAGTCACTAAGCCACACATAGGTGGGAGGGGAGAGGGAATGGGGTGCGAGTTAGGGAAGGGCTAAATGACTGAAGTGTGCATGCATGCCTCTATCATTGTACTCCAGCAAGATGTATGACTACAATGTACCAATTAGAGGTAAAAAAAAAAAAGGAAAGAAAGAAATAGCAAGACTTACAAAATCCACTTATATGGGTTGGATATACCCCATTTCCTTTTCTTTTTTTTTTTTTTTCCTTTTTTTTGATTTGTCTACTTAAAAAAAAAACAATCCAGAGCAACCCCCTCATTTGGGTCTTCCTTCCTATCTTTCCCTTATTCTCTGCCATCCATGGTGTCTTCTGTTTCTATTCCTGGTGTGTGTTGGTGTGAGTGGAATACGGTGCATCAATGCATAATGGTCTGGAGAAAACAACAAAGTATCAGTTTCTGTCCCAGTATCTGCTTCTTCTTCTGTCTTAGATGATGTGGCCTTCTTTTGGGTAGAAATGCTCCTTCAGGATGGACTCCAGAGGTTATGATTTTTCCCTCTGAACTTTCTGATAAACTTGTGTTTATTTTGTGGAGGGAGGTTCACCATCAACCATATTCCCTTTTTCTCTTGCCATTTTAGTATTGGTTTTGTTTATAAGGTTTGTTCAGTGGCATTCAAAACGCAAAGAACACTAACAACATCCAGGTCAGACAAAGGCAGCCAGGTTTCATCAAGAGGACACAGCAGGGCAACATCATGTGTGGGGAAGGAAATGGCATCAAAGAAAAGTCACCAGATCCAGCCCAGATGAAAGAGAATGGGACTGCTATGAACTATGAAGAAAGGGAAGAAGCAGAGTCTGAAAGAAGGCCAAGAATGCCAGGAAAAGAAAGAGAATTACTTAATAAAAATGGATTGCTAATAAAAACATAGCCAACATCCCAGACTGTTTTCCAGAAACAGACCTTATCCACATGTTCCCTGTGGCCCAAAGTGGTAGAGGGGCATGTAAGGAGCACTATTGTCAAGGCCCAAAACCGTGGAAACCTCTCCTTTCTTTCCCTACCTGCAATCTTGGTTAAAATGAAAATCATGCCAGACTCTTAATTGTGAAAATACAACAGGACATTAATATAATTCATCACCTGCTAGAAAGAATACTTGTGGGCTCTTTACTAGAAATCTATTAAATATGACATGCAGACAGATTGTATTCCATTTCTTAACATGACATTATAATCAGGACCTATGCTCAGTAAAATGGTTTATGGAACCCTTGTCTGTGTATCCTATAAATTAACCTAAAATCTGCATAAATGAAGTGTAGCCAGGCAGCACTTTTAGCAAATGGATCTGTTTTTCTCTAGTTTTCAGCAGAGAAAAGTTTTACTTTGAAATATCAGTGTTGTTTTTACAGCAAGTTCATTGCCACGTATTATACTTATCAAAGCTTTGAGTGAAAGGATTATATGGCAGAGTACTCACTTCACAGTTTTGTTATTGAATGCCGAAGGATTTGTTGTTGTTTTTTATGTACCTGGTACATTTCCTTGACATCCTAATATAAAAGTCTTTTGTACAGATAAGGTCAACATTGATGGCCCAGTACTATAATCCTGTAAAGCATGCCCCAAGGTACCTTAAAGTGCAAATATCCCTTTAAGCTTTCAGTTTACAAATGAAAGAAAATTTATCTTTGTGTTATCTACATATCAATGAAAGATGAAACTCTTCCTAACTTTAAGTGGATATAATACTGAATATTTAAATATATTTTATCTCTTTGTACACAAAGTTTGTCTTATTTATTTATTTGTTTTCTTATTTATGTTTCACTTAAAGAAGGTTATGTGAAACTCCCCTCGCTAGTTATCATTATAGTTGGTCTTGACTATTTGTTATTCTCTTGTATTAGAAATGGTACACAGTGAGCTAGCAATCGTGTATTTTTCACAGTCAGCCTTCGTTCAGATCTCTTTGCACATTTTTCTCTTGTAAAGTTAAATTCAAACACAGTTTTCTCCATAGGGAAGCATTGTGGTTTTTTTCTGTAATGGAGGGAAGGAGTTGGAGAGGTAAAATATTCAACTGGGTGCGGCTCCAGAGTAAGTGTTTATTATTACTTGCTATATTTATTCATTGGTTTCTCTACCTTTCCCATCTTGCCAGGAATATCAGGGATGATGTTTTTCTTGTGTAACGTTCCCTGCCCAGGCTTTAAGACAGAAGTGGCCACTGGCAGCTGAGATTTCTTTAAAGAGTATATACCTTCTTCTGGGCACAGAAGAAAAGTATTCAGTGAGACAGTGGGGCATGGGAAGTCCGGTGGAGTAAGTGGACGATGACCACATTATCCTTCTTCCTACACCCTCCCCTGCCCGGCCTGAAAGTCTTCCCACTTCCCTTCCTCCTGCTGTGCCCCATCCAGGGGCCACTCCCCAGTCAAGACTCTCCATTGTGGAAGTAGAAAAGCATGCTCTGACTTGTGACCAACACGGATGTGTAGAAACAGAAAGGAAAAAATATGAGGTTGGTATCAGGACTCTGGTTATGAGGCCTTTGGCTCTAAACTAGAGCCGGCCCATGGATTCTCCTCAAACCCAGCTCTCCGGGCGTCTAGCCTTCCCTCCTGCTTCTACTCAAGCCCAGCTGTGCTGCTTGCAGTTTTCCTTCAAATGCTTCACCCTCAGTCGAGTTTCTGTGACCTGCCCGTGCCTCCCACGTCCTCTCTCTTCCCCTTTCGATTATCTCATCTCCTCTACAAATTACACCTTGCCTAATGACAATCAAACACTTATAAACCCTCCCAGAATTTATATTCTAGTGGAACTCAGTAAATATCTGTTGTATTAAAATTATTTTATTAAATAAAACAATGATTGACTCAAGATTTAGTAAAATAATAAATTGAATAGTTTACATTTCTCAATTACTTTTTGTAAGGTGCTATTTCTGTACTTCATAACTTCTTAAATGTAAATCTGCTTTCTGCTTATCTTATAGCACTGCTTGGTTGAGGTAGGTATTAATTTTATTGCTGCTTACTGCTTTTGTTTTCACATTTAGCTCTGCTCTTTTTTTCTAGTGGCTATATTATCTATAGCGGTCTACTTGTAACTCTACTACATGTAAGTGGACCCCTGTTAGGGTCCCAGACACAATTTCCCTCAAACCACAAAAAGATAAAAAGCGCAGGCTCTTGTCCTGAGCTAATGAGAAATATACATTAGCCCGGACTCTCCTGAAGATTTAAAGAAGTTTATTAAAAAGATAGAAATACAGAAGACAGTTACAGCTCCATGCCATTCAAGAGTGGCATGGGTGGGGGGGTTCGAAAGAATTCACCAAAGATACAACATGTGGACCAGACTTTTATACACATGACCTCCATCTTGTTCACATAATTCTGAAGTAGAAAATGTCCCTGTAAGGTTCCTCCCCTTACCCTGTAAAGGTACCTCCCCTTACTTTCTCCCAAGGTGTACTTTCCCACCTAGGTGTCTCTTTTCATGAAGGTCATAGTCAATGGATCCTCTCCTCCCATCCTAGCTAGATTATCCAATTATCAGGTAAACTTGTCTTTAGTTTGAGGATGAGGAAGTCCTAGTTCCCTTCTCCTATAGACTTGCTAATTACCTTTAGCTAGGCTAATTTACATGGGAATAGTTGCCTGCATTTTTTTTTTTTTTTTTTTTTTTTGGCAGAAACCAAGTCCTTTCACCAATTTTTGAAATCTAATAATCAGAGCTTTCTCAAATCTTCCTAGGCCATTCCCAATACTGGTCCATAAACCAGTTTTTTTTTCCCTCTTAGAAAAATATCAAGCTTTATAAAATAACAATAAAAATTAATGCATTTAAAATTATTTTATTTATTTGTTTATTTATTTATTTATTTATTTATTTATTTATTTATTTATTTTATTTGGTGGTACTGGAGTTCCTGGAAGTCCTTCTCCCTCCGGGCTACACTCCCAGACCTTTTTTTCTTTTTTGGAAAGAGGGTCTCTTAAGCCAGCGAGGCTGACTACGATTCTGCGCAATCCTCCTGTCTCCACCTCCCAAGCGTGGGGATTACAAGTGTGTGCCACCATGCCCGGCTAAAATTCTTACTTTATTAAGTAAAATTTGTGTGTAATTTTAGAACTTTTAGAATTGAGGTTAACTGCAGGGTTGCCATAACAGCCCTTCATGCATGGAGGTGATCATTGTTTCTTGTCTGATTTTTTTTTTTTTTTTTTCCTCCCAGGCCAAGCTTCACCAACCCCTTTAATCATTTGGTTCTTAACAAGATTTTCTCCATTGTAGAGGGCTTAATACTCTACATTGGCTGTTTTTTTTTTCTGATCTAGCTTTTGCAGAATAAAACTGGACTCCCTCTTTCCTTTAAAAGTCTCTGCTAATGCAGCTTAAGATTGTTTAGTTCATTAGACAGCCACATCTTACTGTTTCTTCACACTGAGCTGTGCTCAATTGGTGCTTCTTGGTCCACTTCAAATAAATAACTGTTTCCATCACCACAGCCACCACCAAACATGGGTGGAGGATTAAATTTAGGGATTAGTTAGTGCTTGTAGGATCTATTTACATTAAAAACTGTTCCTGTTAAAGATTATTATTCTCTAAATCTCTTTTCCTTTTCTTTGTAAATCTTAAATATAAGCTAATAAGATATATTTTTTGAGACCCAAAGAAGAAAAAAATTTCTGGTTTTTTTTTTTCTTTTTTCAGTTGTATCACATGCATCTAAAATTGATGCTCAGGGTTCATGGTGAACACTTGTTAAATAATTGAAGGCCTAGTTTTGGTAGTCCCAAAATAGAAATGGTCATTATCAATAATCAAGCCTCTGTCATCGATTCATAGTCTTTTAGAGGGGAGCCTGGTGTTTGCTGTCTCATTTCCAAGAAAAGGCTTGTGAGAGGCTCAGTGCCCGAAGTCACAGCTGTCAAAGTCTGGAGTCTCAGCACAGGACGCTGGGCTGGAAAACCAGCTTTCCAAAGGGTCAAGGAAGCAGAAACTGATTTCTCACACACCATTACACAGTTTAACTAACATAACAAATGCCAAATAATTGCTGGCACTAATGGATAGGTAGATGTTTACTTTGTGTGGTTACCATGGATTCCCTTAACATTGATGGGCCCACTGTGATTGAATTGCTCGAAATTTGAGGAAATAATAATGATATGATTAGCTTATCTCAATCTTTTGAAAAAGGTGCATTTATCTGAAAGAGAATTAAAACCATATTATGCCCATCTTGCTTTGATTTAATGTATTCTCCTTTTGGAATTTTCTCAGTATTCTATAAACCCATTTAATCCAAGGAGATCTGTATTTGCATGCATATATATTTAATATGTAGTATGTTAAATATAAATATGGTATATACATGATATTAAATATTGTATTATAAGTATACATAAATATGTTACATATTATAGATTATATACAAGTATAAATATTATATAAATATGTTATGTGTGTGATATAAATATATATTTTTATGTGTGTGTGGTACCTGGAATTGAAGCCAGGGGCACACTAGCACCAAGCTACATCCCAGCTCTTTTAATTTTATTTTGATACAAGGTTCTACTAAGTTGCCCAGGCTGGCATCACTGTGATCTTCCTGATTTAGCCTCCTGAGTAGACTGGATTACAGGCATGTAAGAACATGCCCCATAGTCCTATGCATACTTTATGTATAAAGTGTTTAGAGCTTTTGAGTTCATTGATTCATGCACAAAGTTTAAGGGGAACTTAATGTATGTCAGGCACTTGAATAAGAACTTTATATGCATTGTCCTATTTAATCTTCACAAGGTACAACTGTCCCTATTTTATAAATTAGAAAACTGAAATAGAAGCCGGGCGTGGTGGCGCACGCTTGTAATTCCCGCGCTTGGGAGGCTGAGACAGGAGGATCGCGCAGGTTCGAAGCCAGCCTTGCTGGCTTAAGAGACCCTGTTTCCAAATAAAAAAATATAAAATAGGTCTGGGAGTGTAACTCGGAGGTAGAAGGGTTTCCAGGAACCCCAGTACCACCAAAAAAAAAAAAAAAAAAGAAAGAAAGAAAGAAAAAGAAAAAAGAAAGAAAACTGAAATAGAGAGGGTAGGATTTAAACCCCTGTGGGCTACAAAGCCTATGTTGCAGACCATATATGTGAATCCCTATCCAGCAGCATCAACTGGAAACAAAAATGCACATTCCTGGGCCCCTTCGTAGCCCAACTGAATCAGAAACTCTAGGGATCGGGCCCTGCAATCTGTTTTAACAAGCTCTCCAAGTCTTTCTGATAATACCAAAGCTTTTAACTCAAGGCCTTCCACCAATCCTCTCTTAGGCATAGGTCTCTGGTTAGCTTTCCCAGCCCACATCTGCCTAAACAGCTGCAGCTGCTTTCTGGCTTTCAGCTCCCAACCTCAAACCTTTCTTTAATCATCTTCCTGTATTTAGTGAATCCAGTCATACAAGCAATATAATTTTACTTTATTCAAAAACAAACTTTCATTATGTGATGATAAGGATTAAAACTAATCATTATCTGCTAAGTTATGAACCTCCTGCCCAGAGAATTGCACATGGATGTCAACCTATTGGATGTCCATGAATTCTAGGCAAGAAGCATAAGATATGACTGAAAGAATGTCAAGATTATATCCAAGACCCATAAGTGCCTGTCACACTGTCACTGCAATCACAATAAGCATATTTTCTCTATGAGTAATAAATATTACTCATAAAAATTTTCCTTTATAAGATCTGGCCTCTAACATTTATCTATCTTTGAACTTAAGAGAGACTAACCTTCTCTGAGTCTCATTTTTTCTTTTAACTGAAGGATGATGATACCCAGCTTGTAGGGTTGTTGAAAATTTAGCATAAGTGTGAAGCTTCCATCAGAGCACATTGTGTGTGTGTGTGTGTGTGTGTGTGTGTGTTTTACATTTAGAAAATATGGGGAATTATAAAGAAATGAATAATAACCTAGAAATAAATGGAAACTAAAAGATAATCACAGTAGCTTCTTTGTCCTATAATAATGGTAAGGAATAAGCATGTTTCAGTTTTAATTTGTTTGTTTGTTTGTTTGTTTGTTTGTTTGTTTGTTTGTTTTGTGGTACTGGGGGTGGAACCCAGAGGCTTTCTACCTCCGGGCTATACTCCCAGCCCTATTTTATATTTTATTTTTGAAACAGGGTCTCACTAAGTTGCTGAAAGCCTCACTAAGTAGCTGAGGCTGGCTTCAAACCTGTGCAATCTTCCTGTCTCAGCCTCCCAAGCGCGGTTAATTTGGTAGTTAAGTAGCAAACACCCTTGAAATTCCCATTCTCCTTTTCCCAAATAATTTCCCAAATCAATTCCCAAACCATCCCAATGATATATGAGTTTGGAAGGAGGGAAGGGAGTGAAGGTGAATGGGATGTAAAATGTCTTTCACTGTTCTATTATAATACTTATAAACCCCACTCCTTGATGAGACTAGAACAGTTATCTTTTATCTCTAAGTGGTAGAGCTGAGGATCTCAGATTAAATGCTTTTTACTTATATTGAAGTATGTCCTGTGATATGTTTTATTATCTTATCCTTTTCCTCCAATTTTTGTCTTGCCATAAAATGTCACAAAAAGCAAGAAAAAGAGAAATCATGAAAACACTTTTAAAAAATTGTTTTATGTTCTTGCTGCTTCTATTTTATCTCACATGGTTATTTCTTCATTGTTGTCCAGAACAGACATTACCAAATAGTCACAGTGAAACCCCAAGCTAAACAATCACAGTTGAAATCATTAGTAGATGCCTTCTGCCCTCAGGTCTCAGCCTCCAATATCACCAACAAAAAGGACAGAATGTTTTCATTTTCATTTTTGTCCACTTTCTAGTACTGAGTGAAACTAACAAATTTACCCCATAACTCCTGGTTAACTGAACATTATTAGTTTCAGGTAGGGCTAACAATTCAAATGTCTTTCTGCTTACATTTCAGGCATTCTTATATGAAACCCAGTAACTGTTGACTTGGGGGAAATTCAGCACTGGGAAAAAACACTGCAGATAGAGAATCCTAGATTCTTCTGCTTCCTTAATACTTGAAATGTTCTTTTATACTTCCTGTAACCAATGGAGATAAGATAGACTTTTAAAATAATGCCATGATTCTTCCAAGTGATCGTATATCAGCCAAGAAAGAAGCCAGCATGCATCATGTATAACATCTAGAGATTTGTGATCCCTTGGAGAATGTTAGCAGAAATCTTCCAATTTTCTCAGAATTGTATTGGCTTACAACTTTTTTTATTATCCACTTAATAACAATTTTATATATCCACAAAATGATATCTATTTGTTATGTAAGATTTGAAAATTTTAGAAATTATGGATTAAAAATTCACCAGCCCTCAAATATGCAATGATCCTAACCTTTTGTTGCATTTCCTGCTATTGTGTCCCCTTTGTTAAATCTATTATAAAACAAAGGGTTTGAATGAACTAGTATATTCATTTTGATATTATACAACCTTTTCATAACCTGCCTGGTATTGATGTAATTGCATTCATATTGGAATACTGACCATTTTCCCCACAAAACTTTATATTACTTATAATAGGCCAACCATACTTATGTTTCTTTTCTGAAAAAGTCAGATTTAACTAATACGAGAAAAACAGAGAAATCTAGAAAGAGCAGGACTCCTCAATGAGCCTTACAAATATAATTTTGATATTATTTAGAGGCATATTATTTTAAACACTCCAATTATAATAAAACAGAACTGACATTTACATCTAGATTAATTTAGATCCCATACATTCTGTTTCTTTTGATTTCTAGAATACTTTGTGTCTTCTTAAAGAACAGTAAATTTCATCATGCCCATTTCAATACATAAATCAAATTTCACTAATCTTAACCTCATTATAACTAAAATCATTCTGTAATATAAAGCACCTAAATCCCAGGCAAAGGTTTGTTTCTTTTATATTTAATATAATATATATGGTGTCAAAACAAATAAAATATATTCTTACTTAAAAATTTTTCACATATATCTTTAATATTGATCATGGAATGAAAAACAAACATCAGATAGTATTTAGTAGGAATAGATTACAAGATGATGATGTATTAAAATTGAAAATAAATTTATTTCCCTGTGTGTACTCTTTACCTGACCATGGACTTAGTCCTATTAATGAAGCATATTTCCAGAAGTATAACAAAGAATACAATTACTGTAAAGAAGTGAATTTCCAAATGTTTTTGGCAAGTCTTCTAAATTGGTAGATTTGCGTCACCCAGCCTCTCTTGTCCTGGAGGTGCTAATGAGCCATCAGAGCCAATGCATGCAGAAGAGGAGCACATCTGAGTGTATTTATAGGTCATTCATAGCTCAATGGCTAGAAACTGGATATCTGAGATTTTATTTTATAAAATGTATATTTCAAGAGTGAGAACTTTCTCAAGTTCTTTTACTCCCAGAACAAAGGCTGTCATCTCCTTGTATTTTTAGGACTCTTGTCTAGGGCAGGCTTTTGATATAAATAAATGATGCATTAACATTATATGCAGACAGAAGTGTATATGCCAGCAGAAAACTAAATGGCAGAGAATTGTATGTTTATACAGTACAATTCCAAGGTCAGTTCACTAACTCTTTGTGGAACATCACAGCTCCGATTTTTTTCTTCTTTTGATATGATTCCTTTTTCTGTTAGCAGATATCCTTTTATCAGATATTCCATACATCTGAGTCTATTGAGATAATTTTGTGATTTTTCCCTTGAGTCATTTCTGTGTAGTTTTATAAATATCTAGCAAGCAGTTGCATAAATCAACCTAGTAACATGAAATAACTGGACCTGGAAGTAATAGAAAGTAGAAAATAATCAACCATGAGACTCTACACAGCAGTTGAATTTTCAGTCGATAAATATTTTTGATTAACTGAACACTGTTCTTTAAGGACATGGCAGTTAATTGTCTGTAGGTGTAGTGTTTGTATCTTTTAGAAATTGCACCAACAGTGACAGAAATGTTATCTGATAAAAATTGCTCTGGAATCAAATATTTTTTAGTGGAAATTAAGGTTACTTATATACCTAAAAATTACAAATGAAGAAAGACTTTACAACTATTAAGGTGCAATTGCTGTACTCTTTTTGTTTAAGTGTATAATAGGATATGGTTTGAAGTCTGGAAGATACAGGAATCTTTTAAACTGAATGTATTTAACTTTAAATTTGCTTTTTGGTTCTGGGAATTGAACCTGGGGCCTTGGACATGTGATTCATGTGCTCTACCACGGAAATATACCTCCAGCCCCTCAAGTTACTTACAGTTGTTTTTGCTTCCCTGTGCAGTAAGTATTTGCTGAATCATTCAGCAACTTAATCTCATTCAAGAGCACTATCACAATCTCCACATTGATCAGGTTTCATCTTTAACATCTTATATCGACTTAAAAATCTTTTTATATTTTATGTTGTTGTGTAATTTTATATTTTTAAAACAATTACTTAATTATTATTATTATTTTTTTTTTTTTTGGTGGTACTGGGGATGGAACCCAGGGGCACTCTACCTCCGAACTACATCCCAAGTCCTATTTTTTAGCCTTTATATTTCTGTCCATTAACTGCAACCCTCGGTCTCTGCCTCTCGAATGCTGGGATTACAAGGGTACGCCACCACGCCTGGCCAATTATTGATGTTTTAAAAGGTCCACAGTGACAAAAACCACTGTGGTAAAGAAAATCTTTGCAAATCCTTGGCTATGATTTTGTTTTGTTTGGGGAATAACAAATATATACAAAGTGGTAGAATTTCTTTCTGTGATGAAATATTAACTCTACAGGCAAAAGGAATTATTGTCAATTTTAAGTCACCTCTAATTCAGCCCCATAAATTTCTGCTCTTTATCAACAACATAAGACCTTGTCAAACTAGATCTCATCATAATTAAGTACCTATGATCCCCCCACAAAGTCGTCATTGTAAGCCAGGGGCTGCTGATCTGAGGTCTTAGGATCCGGCCCTGATGCTTCGGCAGAGGCTGCTCTGCATTGTCATTATCCTGTGGGTGACAGAACTAGAGGCATACTGATGAAGTTTAGAGATTACACTAAGCTAACAGGGGTTACAAACACTTGGAAAGCTAGAACTAGAGTTCACAACGATCTTAATAAATGATATAAATTGCATTTCAAAAATAGGGAACAAATTCAAGTTTATTTTCTGAGGGAGAGAGAGGAGAGAGAGAGAGAGAATGAGAGAGCAGACTATATACAGTCAGCAAACTCTGCTGTGAACATAGATATAACAAGTAAAGGACTGAGCTCAAGGTGACAGAGAAGAGTGATGCCCACTCTGAAACCAAACTAGAGAGGCTACCTTTGCTTCACAGAAGGCACACATAGCTGTGTGGCTAGAGTCAGAGGCAATTAAGACAAGGTACAGGTGGAACAGGCGCCACTCCTCAGGGCCACAGCACAGCAAGCCAGTGAGAGCAGACCCCGAGAGGGTATGCTGAGATAAGCCCACCTTTGAACCACCAGTCACAGGCACAGAGTGGGTGCCAGGCCCTCTTCAAACATCTCAAGGAGAGCCTGAGGACTAACAGGCATAGAGAGGTGGAAAGAGCTTGTTGGCTTTTAGCAAAGCATGCTATAAAACTCATATGATACTGGGATTTAGGGAATTAGAAAATAATCCTTTGTTATGTTTGGCATTGTATAAGCTTTTATTAAACTATTTGTTTGACTTTGAATTTCCACATTTTAAAAGGAAGTGTGAAAATTAGGAAAGGTCTGTAAAAGAACAACATTAATGCTTATGGGATGTAAAATAGGTCATATGGGGAAAGATTAAAGGAATTTGTTTGCTTAGCCAGGAAAATAGAAAGCTAAGAGATGACTTAATAACTGTCTTGTAGTATATAGGCTTATCATAAGAATGCTGACCAGTCCTCCATCCCTCAGAAGAGAGAGCAAAAGAAAATTAGTTTAAAGTAACAAGGGAGAGCTTGCTTTTACATTGGAAGAAATTTGTTGATTATAAACTATTATTAAACATTGGCTAAGGCCACCAAGAGACATAATCTTCAAAGTTATTTTAAATGCAATGAACACATGTCTGGTTGGAAGGCTTGGGGTTTCGCCTGCTTGATAGTATAACTGAACCTTTGAGTAATTTAACAGTCCTAGCCTTGTTATAAAATGTCATAGTCATCTTACTTTCTTAGCCACCTATAATGATAAATTTACATTCTTTATATTAAGGCTTGACAATTTCAGGAGATTGCTTACTGTTTTTTCTACCTCTAAGTAATTACACTTTTGTGTTCTATTTTCTTCTCTCTCATTGATTCAGCAGGTATCCACTGAGTGCCTGTTCTTGCAAAGCACTGTGCTCAGGACTGTGAGTGACACAAAGAACTGGACATTCCTTTGTTCTTCCTTCACAAACATTTCCTGGGCACCTCCCTGTGCTCTGCACTATGCTACACATTCAGAATCCAAATACATGGACAAGAAAACTCTAAAGTGTTCACAGTCTGGTGAATGAAAATAATAAGTTAACAGAGCGGCAGTGTGGTATGTTGAGAGCTGTGCCGAAGGTCTGAGCAGCAGCTTGGAAGCACGTGGACATAGTGACTACAGCGATTGGGGTGGGCCTAGGAGGTTGGGGAGGCTTTCTGGAAGACATGGCATGGGAGCTGAGTTAGAGTGGGCTGGAATGGGCCCAGCGTGCTCTAAAATGCCACACCTCATAGAGGCTGAGTGTTTCTTTCTGACAAGGTACATACACACAAATAAATACAAACATATTTGGTTTCATTTTATCCACAAAAATGCTGTTGATTCTGTCCTCTGCCCTTTCTTTGATCTATAACATAAATTCTGATTCATAGTCAGCTCTAAGGTGACATACATGTTTCTAAAAATTATGATGTGTCAGGCACCGTGGTACATACCTGTAGTTCCAGCACTTGGGAAGCTGAGCAGAGTGATCACAGGTTGGAGGCCAGCCTTGGCAAAGGAGGGAGATCATCAGCAAGTAAAGGAGACCCTGTTTCAAAAAAACAACCAAAAATATAGAGAGATGCTGCTTGGAGGTAGAATGTCCCTGGGTTCAATTCCTAGTACCAACAAAATAAAATGAATTATAGAAACATGAGGTTGGGACAAATACTCAAAAACCTCATCAAGGCCATAGGAAATTTTAAGAATGTAGAGACCGGATAAAAACAGTAGCACAGTTTTACGCATGTTAAAAGGTTAAGAAATACAGAATAATACTATAGGACTACATATATACTTCAATAAATGTGGCATTGTACCTTGGAAAAGACCTGATGTTTGCTTCTGGACGTTGGCATCAGAAGGTGGGAGAATTGTCTGGTGTCCGATAGGAAGCTGTCCCAGCAGATGTGGAGTGTGGCTCATATCTGAGTCATCACAGGAGGTGAAATGAGGTAACAGTTAGAAGTTTGAGATGTGTGCTTGCGTGAATTTCTCCCTAGCTTGATTCATCAGGGTATAGTTTTCTGTGTTCGCCTAGTGGCAAGCAAATGCAACACTTGTATTATACTCAAATTATTCCCTAATATATCAATCCTTTGAGGGGAAATTGTGATTTCAAAACAAGCCTTCCAGCAGAATTGACTCTATATTGCTGCAAGTTAAACTGATAGTTTCTTTTATTTTCTGAATTTTCTCTGAAATTTCTAGCATACACTAGATTCTATTGATTGTTATCAGAAATCTTCATAAATCCAGTTGTCTGCTTAACTAATGCTCATATAAACAATTTCAATTCCTTCCTGAGCACCGTTTTCTACTGAGCTTCTCTAAGAAAGGATTATCTGCAGGAAATATGGAGATAGGTGAATACCATGCAAATACAAATAGTTTTTTTTTGCAACCACAGCCTAAATATCTGCCGTAATCCTGAGAGGAAATGCAATAATAAGGGCAGCAGGTTTTTTGTTTTTTGTTTTTTGTTTTTTTTCATTCTGGGAGGATGAATGGCCAAAGTTGCAAAACAAAAATTCACAGAATGCAGGCCTTTGGCTGTGGCTCAGTCGCCACAACCAGGCACGTAGACAGAGCGACGTGTGCTGGAATCAAAGTGCAGTCTTTTAGTGGGCAGCCAGAGAGTCCCAGGAACTGGCCTTTTCTTTCAATTCTTCCTTTTTCAGCTGTGGTCTTAGATACTCGCCTAAGGAAAACAAAGTTAAGGTCAAAGGAGGTAGCAGCTGGGGATTCAGATCAGGTAGCATCCCTGTCTGAGCACACCTGTCCTTCTTTTGAAAAATTTTCCTTACAGAAAAATACAAAAGGAATATTTTACCATATATGCAATGTGGTGGTCATTTTAAAAGTCAAATTCAAGTGCTCCTGAAAGGAAGACACCTCTGTTATCTCAAGTAGGGGAGAAGAGACTTTGGATTTGAGTTTGATAGTCTTCACTGGTATTTTAAGGGGTGCTCTAAGTGGCTGGAGGATTCTTGTTTGTGGTGAGCCCTGGAGTTTCCAGTCCAGAAAGAAGGTTCTGTCTGCCCAACTCCCAGATTATATGGCCTCCACATCAAAATTGAAAGGTAACGGGTTAAATTATGCCAGATGATAAAAATCCTTACATAGCCTCAAGCAAACATTCAGCTGACAAAAATGTTATTGTATGTTCTCTCTTGAAAGCCATAAGATATGCTTGGGTTAATTAGATTTCCAAATATGCAAATATGCCCTAGTGAGATTTTTCTGAAATGCACCATTTTAAAATTATGTAGCATGGCATTAGTGTTCAAAATACTGAATTGTAAGACTATGCCTGAATAGCTTACTAACATATCATATAAATTCATAATTGATCAAACCCATTTATTCCCTACTGTCCACATTATACTGTTCAAATTGGGTTAGAAAGTTTTATGGAAATTAGATTCTCTAGCGTGCTTTGGGGGAAGATCAAGGAGTAGTTTAAATTACAGCAGTAGTTCTTCAAAAATGCCAGTTCATTTGTCTGGTATCAGTGTTGCCAGTGTGCTCAGTTTAGGGAACATGAGCCCTCTACAGCCCTGAGACCATGGATCACCTGAAGGAAATTAGAACAAAAGCTTTGATCTTAAGGGGAAAAAATATTTTAGCAAGGGCATCTGAAATGATTTAATTTTGTTCACCTGCTTGTGCCAGTGAATAATTTTAAGTTCTCAACGTCTCAGTATTTTTTGGAAATATTAGAAATGTGAGTTATTTGGGTGTTCTATATAAATGGTGTTTTGCCTAACTGAAATGCTTGTGTTATGTCAGTTAAAAATAGTTTTCCTGGAAACCTTTCTAAAATGCATTACATTATTTAATGCTTTATTAAATGGTGTATACTGAAGTATACCAAACATAAGTGAACAATGAGTCAAATGTGCCATGTCCTCAGAACTCAGTGAACTCCAGAGAGCCATTTAATCTCCACCTTCAATGTCCTAGATCATGGGGTTGGCAGGATTTTTCTGGACAGGGCCAGATAGTAAATATTTTAAGTTTTGTAAGGCACCTGGTCTCTGTTGCTGCTACTCAACTCTGCCATTGCGCTGGGAACGCAGCCATAGACACTGTAAGTGAATGAGCATGGCTGATTTCCAATAAAACTTCATCATCAACCAGGCAGGGGGTTGGATTTGCCCTGTAGGCTGTGGCCTGGCAACCTTTGACATGCATCACCATCTTTCTTAAGTTACTTTTAAGGCGTTTCATCAAGGTCATGATGTTGATGTTTTGGGGTTCTTCGGTTCCTCCTTCAGCAATATGTCACCCCTTACTGATTACTGCTTTTACCGTGCTTTGGACTTCATCTAAAATAGATTCATTTGTCTCTAAGTGAGGGTTAAAAGGCATTCTGGTAAAGAAAATATGTGGCACATTTACTTTGGCATTCCTTTTCAATATTTGCTCATAGCCCATTGGTATTTATTTCTGGGTTCTTGACCAAATTGTTGGCATAAAGTAAGTATTGTGTTAAAAGAATGTGTTGTGGTTCAGTGAGTTTTTGTAATGATTCATCGTATTCACTTGAAAGCAAGAACAAATTTTTCAACTATTTTTCATGGGCATAGTTTAGTGTGTCTCGTCCAGTGTTTTCCATATTTATGAATAGTTTATCAAGAGTAACAGATGTGTCTCCTCTAAAAGAAGAGACTAAATTGCCTTTTCAGATGAGAAGAAATCACCCTGCCCTTTCCATGATCACAGTACTATAATATTTTGTGCTTACTCCTGGGTTTACTTTGTTCAGTGAGTAAACTTTGTCTTGGGGTTTTTAGAAACTCTTTAATCTGCACTCAAAATTTAGCTGTTGAGAGCACGGGATGGGATCTGTGCTCAAGTCCTCACTCCAGACTTATAGCTCTGTGATCTTCAGTAAGTTTCATAATGTTTGTGAGTCTTAACTTTTTAATCTACAAATTAGAGAGCATCACACACCTACCCGAGAGCATAGTCACTCTGTTTATTTGATTTTGTTGCATTCAGTACTCCTTTCTCTTCCTTGTTCTTTCTTCCAGTGACACTCAAATCAATTATAGGTTTTAAATTAACATGCAAGCAAAATATGTTGTATGCTCTAAATATATTCAATTTTAATTTTCAGCTATACCTCAATAAAACTTGGAAACATTTTTAAATCTCAAAAAATAAAAAAGCTATGTGTTAATTTATACCATCCTGTTAGAGACATTTCCCTTTCCAGTTTAGCACTAAAGTTAATAATACCTGAGATTAGATACCATAACTTGCTGGGCGTGGTGGCGCATGCTTGTAATCCCTGCACGTGGGAGGCTGAGACAGGAGGATCATACAGGTTCGAAGCCAGCCTCAGCTACTTAGTGAGGCTCTCAGCAACTTAGTGAGACCCTATTTCCGAAATAAAATAGAAAATAGGTCTGGGAGTATAGCCTGGAGGTAGAAAGCCTCTGGGTTCCACCCTCAGTACCACCCCCAAAAAATAAAAAAATAATAAAAATAAATAACGTAACTTGTCTCATTTTAAAATAGGTAGTTATAGTTTTACATGGGATACGGGGAGTTAGGCTTGTAAAATAAAAAATGATATCCAATTTTAGAAAATGATATTTATCTTTTTTGCTGTTACATTATTAGATTCTTAAGGAATCATTTACATTTATAATTCAGGATGCATTTTAGGTGAGATATTAAAATGTTGTATTAAGCAAGTCCTAAAATATAGTTTGCCAGCTCCGGGGATAAGGGATATAATAAGCTTAGCTGTCAGCACTGGTCAGCAAGTTCTTCCATGCCTGTACATCCAAGAAGTGCTAGAGATTTAGTTCTACCCTTCAATTGCCTAGTTACTATCACAACACAAATTTAGGAAAAATCTAGCTTCCTAATCAGCAGCTGTCCAGCAGTTGGTGCTCTTGTAAAATCTATGGCAATGTATCCTCAGTCTCTTCAGTATATTTTAAACTGCATACAAAACGGGGAGTGGGGAAAAGAAAACCTAAATTCACAGTGACCCAAGTAATGATGTAAATAATAAAATAGACAGAACATTCCCTGGGTGGATTATTAGGCAGATTGAATCCTGATCTTGTCCTGTCACTAAATCATATTGGAATAGAGAGCAAGTTAATCTATCTAGGCGAGAGTTGTTCCAGCCAAAAGAAAGGTTGGTACTATGTTTTTTTCTGATGACAAGATGAAGTTGTTTCTATATGCTTCTCTTGACAAGGGAAAACAATGCAGACATACAGTTCATTTGTGATTAGGATAAGAGATCCCTGTTGCACTAAAACACAACCTGTGCAGCTAGAAAATAGCTGGAAGAATGAGAAATAGTTGGGTTGATGAAAGAGATAGCAGTGATGTTCATACAACAATGTGAGTGTAATTGATGCCACTGATTTATGCACTTAAAAAGGGTTAAAATGGAATTTTTTGTTACATATATTTCACCACAATATATTTTTGAAGAAATGATAAGCAATTTAGTAGAAAGAAATGAATCTGAACAAAAATGCTTCCAGGATGAGAGTATCAAAGAGCAGCTAGCCAATTTGCCTGCCAGAAAGAGGGAGAAATTGAAGGCCAGGCAGTAATACGAGGTGAAAGCAGTGAAGACAGGGATTGCTAAAAGTGTGTAGAAGTTGCCACTAGATCTCTGATCTCCTTTGCTTTCAAACCACTACTGTCCCGGGTCAGGTGACCTCGCTACGTCCATCCTGGCAGGAGGTGATGCTCAGGAAAGGCTGGTTCATCTCAGGACTTGGCTACTGTGGGGACTGGAGAGGATGAGAGACCTTGCTGAAAACAAGAGTGCATGAAAGTCTGGTCCTAAATGTAAGACCTCAGCCACTTCTGTGATAAGTTCCAAAATATACATAGTCAGGGCTTATCCCTCTGAGGCATTTCACCAGAGGCCTTAGCTAATTTTAAAACATGGAGATGGAGCCAGGCGTGGTGGTGCAGGCTTGTAATCCCTGCGCTTAGGAGGCTGAGACAGGAGGATCACACGGGTTTGAAGCCAGCCTCAGCTACTCAGTGAGGCTTTCGGCAACTTAGTGAGACTATGTTTCCAAATAAAATAGAAAAATAGGTGTATTCATTTCGAATCACCCCCCCCATGCCATTTTGGCATGGGGCTGTATTTCTATTTTCTGTATTTCTATCTTTCTAATAAACTTCTTTAAATCTTCAAAAAAATATATAAAAATAGGTCTGGGAGTAGAGCCCCATGGTAGAAAGCCTCTGGGTTCCACCCCCAGTACCACAAAAACAAAACAAAACAAAAAAGCATGGAGATGAAGAGTCAAAATAATAGATAAAAGAGTTGAGAGTATTTTTCCATGGAAGAGAAGGGGAGAGGAAGGGATAAATACTCCACAGTTCTTAATAGACATTTTATTATTGTTTGATTTTAAATTAATGCATATACTATTTTGGTTTTAAAAATAATTAAATATAAAAGACATGAAATGAGGGGAAATTCCTAAGAGCTCACTTTGCCTTCTGTTTTAGTCATATTTAGTCATATTGTTCTTTATAGACAATATTGTTTCTAGACTTTGCTGTAAAGAAGGGGAGTGAATTCACCAAAGTAGCTACTTCTACAGAGATCTAATAGGTGTCATAATATTTTATTTGTAATGTTTGTTCTTTTTTGCGGGTCTGGGGGTGGAATCCAGGGACATTTGACCTCCGAGCTACACCTCCTGCCCTATTTTTTATTCTTTATTTTGAAGCTGGGTCTCACTGAGTTGCAGAGGGCCTCACTAAGGAGCTGAGGCTGTCCACGAACCACAATCCTCCGGTCTCAGCCTCCCGAATGATGTTGGGATTACAAGCGTGCGCCATCACACCCAGCATGTTTGTTCTTATTTAAATACATATTTTTCTCTGATAATTGTATGTCTGCAACTAGATTGTGTCTACTTCAAGAGTACTACATTGGTACTAAGTCAGAATATCTTTCAGTATAACCTGGATGAGGCCCTAGATACATTTATAATTTTTTCTTTGAAGAAAAGATTTAATAAATAATGGAATGTGGTATATGTAAAAACCATATTTGAGGGAGAAATGTCCTGTTGCTTTGCATTGCATTGAAACTGCTAATTTTAAAGGATCTTATCTATACCACAAAGATGATCTAGGATTTTATTTTTTTTAGCATTTTTATTTCCATAAAAGATATTTCTTTGGCCTATGCATTCAATTGGCCTAAATTTTAATACATTTTTATGACTCTAAACAAAGAGTTGGTTTAACAGACATTTGTTCTAATGGGTATTTTTCAGCAGACTTCTCCAGTTGTTTTGTGCAGTTCTTTATGTTTGCTCCCATGAAAAGACCATTTTCATCTTTTGTTTTTATTTTCCAAACATACAAGGGTCACTAAACCTCTTTAGAAACTGCCTTTGAATAGTCATTCTTTGTGTAGAAAAACTACAGTATATTCCTTAAGTGAAACTCAATCAACTGCTTTTATGGTAACTGGGCTTAAAAGACATCAGTGAAAATACCCACACAAGCTCTTAAGATCAAGGCATTTGTTTCAGCTGATTTTAGTATGTACTTATCCATTGTGCATCAAATGATGAGCAAAATAGCCAGACTTCTAATAAGCAAGTACAATATAGACAAAAGAGAACACTGATTTAAGGTCCTTGTGTCAAATGCGGTAAAACACTCTGTTTATAGCAGGTCAGGCTTGGGTTTACAATTAGCACTAATTACTGAGAGAAAAAATCAAAACCGCAGCTTTAAGGAAGGACACTTTTCACTGTGAGATCAAAGCCAGTCTCTGTAGAATAGGGAAGCCTCTACCACTTAATTGCACTGAAGTGCTAATTGGATTGTAAGGTACTTGCATGAGTTCCTCCAATTAGCCAGCCATCCCTGAGAAATCCAAAAAGAAGAGATTATGAGTTCTTAGAGCTTTTGTCTACATGGTTGTGATTTGTATACCTGAGTGAATGTAGCCTTGCCCTCTTTTTATGTAAATTGAGGTCCTTGGGGTCTCAGTTATTAGCTTCCTATAAATAGCCTTGAAGGTAAAGCTATCCATTCTATATAAAGTCTTAACTGTGTACTAATGATAATGGGACAACACTTAATGGGCATTATCATTTTTATTTTATTAAGATTCTTAATTTAAAATATGAGAGCTGGGTGCTGCAGCTCTTTGGCTCAGGATTGTCATCTCATAGTTAGGATCCAGTTAGGATGCTTGAGTTATAGTTGATATTTGCTTTACATTCACATGATTTTTAAAAAAATAGAAACAGATGATCAGTAATTTCATAATGTTTATTCTCTAAGTAGTCATTTTTATCCCTGAGAATAATTCATGGCTCTGATTGTACTTTGCCCATATACTGTGTCCCCTGTGATTTTTATTGTTGTTGTTTGATCATATAAAGCAGCAGCAGTTAATGCCAGCTCACCACATGTAGGCTCATATGAAAAAGCGATCTCTTTGGGCAACATTATCCATTTGGATAAAGCAAGTGGGATGTGGGATCCTTTGCATGATGTCAGGTTTCCCTACACAAAGTGAAATAAAAAGTTGGCACCTGTGCTGTGAATTCACCTGTCTATATAAGATTGGAATCATAATAAATCTTAAAAAGCTCTTGTGACATGAAAGCTATTCTAGAACTTTATTCGTGTTCCTCAAACTCTGTTTGGACATTTGCCTAGGAGACAAATGTGCTTGCAAGATCTCAGGAAAGGAAGACAAACAGTAATTTTTCCAGAATTTTTAGGTGTTCTGAATTATCTGATGATTAACCTCACTAATTAGAAAATAATCTACTTTCCACAAATTACTATGTTGTATGAAGCCTTCGGTGAGTTTCCAAATAATAAAATTGTTGATTTGTGCCTCTAAAATTTGAATATGACCCAGAGTATAATAGAGAAATAACATGTTTTCCATGCTCTCAGAGTTTAATGTACTTGATGCTCAGGTTTTGTATCTTATAGGAAATGGAGGTATCATGATAATAATGTCACCCACTACTGTGCAATTTATACTACTAGGCATTTTACATACTTTATCTCTCTTACAATAACCTTTGAAGAAAAAAAGCAATTGTATCCTCATTTCACAGGTAAGAAGACTAAAGCTTAAGTTCAATAGCATATCCCTAAAGTACCACAACTATTAACCAGGAAGCCAGTTAAATCCATTTTTTCTAACTTCAAAGCTTTTACTTTCTGTTCATTAAAATGAGTGGTAAATTAGATCCCTCCCCGATATTTACTCTTAGCACTGTCTTATACATTTTAGGACTTCTCTTGTGTATAAATCATTAAGTGTGAAACATATGTATGTATGTCTATGCCAGGTATATATACGCACACACAGTTTTTGTTTAATTTCTCCTTTTCCGTTTGAGAGCAAGGAACTATATGTCTCTGATGTTCATCAGTGCCTGATACTGCCTTACCCACATAGACCCTCAGTAAATGGGTTGGTAGATATGCCAGGCCAGAGCCAAAAGCCTTCCAACACCTAGGTTAATCCTTTAAGTATTTGGAAAAGTTATGGAACTAATAAAATATGTATGACTACACTGCACCAATTAAAAATGCAAAAAACAGACCAATGCTTTACAGTTTCTGTGTATTTGTAACAAATTACTTTTTTTTAACACCAGAACACCGAATAAAACATGTATACTGTAGTAAAAAATCAAGCCTCTGAAGTCTTAGAAATAATAAGAAAACATTTTATTTGAGAGATTAGCTCCTCCACATGTTTGGTTTATGTTTGTTTATTGTTTTGTTTTGCTTTGCTTTGTCACCATGAACACATAACTGTCAGTTTCATATGAAAACCTTCCCTAAAGGAGGATGGGTTTTGTACCATATAATTACTCAGATAGCTTTTTAAAATTAGATGTGGGTGGCATGCATTGTTTAACTGTCTTCTCTATAAATTTTATACTTTTGACAGATTTGGGCCCATCTATCTAGGCTAGGAGAACTTGTGAGTACTCCTAAAGAGATCTTTAAATAACAAAAGTCATTGAAAGAAATTTATCACACTACATAAGTTTATTAATATCTATGTCTCTGTTCTAATTTATGAAGAAAATGGCTATCTCTGGATAGATACATTTCCTCCAGTAATGTAAGAAGAACAACAACAAAATCTCACTTGGCATGCAGAGTAATATCAATAACTTCTATGTAATGTTCCTCCAAATGGTGTATGTAAATGGCATTTCCTATTCTAGTAGTATGCATTCCTCTCTTTAAAAAGAGAATACTAACAATATCAAGGGGCATATAATGGGTAGCTGGCCAGGCACAGAATAGATGGCCAATAATTGGTAGCAATTTATGTCATGGAATGTTGGTCATCAGACTGGAAGCATGGATTACTAGATGTCACTAATGCTATTTTACTCTATGTAAAAATGTATATGCTATAAATTGTAAATTTATGCTATCTTTTGCTTTGGTAAAATACACTTAGCAGAAAATTTACCATTTTAGCCTTTTTTTAAGTGCACAATTTAATAGCATAAGTACATTCACAATGTTGTTCAACCATCACCACTATATCAATTTTTTATCATGTTAAACAGTGTTTTATTTTTATTTCTAAAATGACTGTCCCCTTTAAAATAATTAAACAACAAAAGGATATGTAACAGATCTATAGTGAGCATAATGTGCTCACATTTATTATTCCAGAGCGATTTCACTATTTGATGAGTCACATTTACTCTAAGGGATCAAATTATCATTAAAAAGATGTTGGTCTTTTCTGCTTCAACCCCCACCCCATCCTTTGCTCCCTGGCATCAATCCTCATATACATATACCTCACCTCTGAGCATCTGACATACAAAAGTTTAACTAAGAAAGCTGTACTGCTATGAAATAAGCTTTCTTACTTCCAGGTGTAGGTATTCTCAAACCAGGTATCTTTTGAGAGATAAAATATTTATCAGGAAAAACACTTTACGTTAACTTCCTTTTATGCGCATCATCTCAGGTTTTGGTCCTTTGTTTGTTTGTTTGTTTATTTTTGTTGGTACTGGGGGTGGGACCCAAAGGCTATACTCTGGGCTATACTCCCAGACCCATTTATATTTTATTTGGAAACAGGGTCTCACTAAGTTGCTGAAAGCCTCACTAAGTAGCTGCACGATCCTCCTGTCTCAGCCTCCCAAGAGTGGGGATTAAAAGCATGCACCACCATGCCCAGCTGGTCCTTTATTTTAACCCTGAGTCTGAATCACCTGTTGACTGCTCCCCCATTCTTGCCCCACTCTTGGCGCCCCTCTCCACCCCGAAACTTTGATTAATCAAGGTTGACCATACTTGACGTTGCCAGGCCTGAGTCTCCTGCCTGCGTTCTTTATTCTGTCTTACGGGTCCCTTCCCAGCTTGACCCCTGGTCTCTTCAGCCTGGCTGGCTTCTGTTGTCGCCTCATACCTCAGAGGCTTCACCGTCTCCATGGTACCTATCCGACTTGCCTCTCTTCTTCCCCAAAAAACTTTTGTGTATGCCCCCTCCTAACCTGCAGCCCACCCTCCTGGGAATATGAGCTTATTCCTTCTTCCTTCCCTTTAGATGTGGGACTCCCTAAGGTTTGGATTGTGACTTAACCAATATTTCTAGCCCTGTTCCCTAGCACAGCCTGACATAGAGTAGGAGGCCCTCAGTAAATGGCCCCTTTATCACACTCAGGTTACACAGATTGCCATGTTTGTATTTTTATTTATTCAGAAAACTTTAGAGTTTATTCTTACAAGGTGAACAAACAAGTATAAATGTCAAGAGACTGACGAGGGACATGTTATGCTCCAAATCCGTACATAAATGAGCCAGCTTTGGCCACAGGGAAAGCAGTGCTTGGAGGAGTAGAATTGGAAAGGAATGGAAAACCAAGAGGTGCAACTGCCTCCTCCAGACCTGCCTTGTATCCCTGCCATCCCTAATCAGTCAGTTCCCACAACGGAGTGAGGCCCAGGGGCGTGCGTGCGTGCGTGTGTGTGTGTGTGTGTGTGTGCGCACGCGCACATCTGCAATGCAAAGGAAAGGAAGGTTTGCAGATTACTTTTAGTCACTGAGAAGAAATGTACTGAAACTTCCCTGCAGTAGGTGTGGATTTTACCAGAGTGCTGCATAAACTGCCCAGAGCTTTGTTTGCCTTTGTGAGAGAAAAGTAGAAAAGATGCAGGGAACTCAGAAGCTGTTCCTAGCCACAGCCACAGCCACAAGAGCACTATTCTGCTTCAGTCAGGTAGATGGGACCTGAAAACTGCAACGTTTTTAGTCACAAATGGCGGGCTCAGTCCCCATACTGTAAGAACTGTTATAAAACTTTGCATATTGTGGATATGAACTTTTCTCACAATAAATACTCATTTTATTAACAGGTAACACACAAATGGGGTGGTTAACAGTATAGCCACTGAAAAAGACAAAGCAAATTAGTGAATTCAACAAATAAGTTCAAGAGGCAGGAGGTTCATTTGAACGAGGTGAAAGGCAAGCAAGGCACATCACAAAATATGCACAGAAATAAAATCTGTCTCAGTGATAGAGGAGTGTCGTGTGTGTGTATGTGAGAAAGAGAGAGAGAGAGAGAGAGAGAGAGAGAGAGAGAGAGAGAGAGAAACAGAGAGAGATAAATTATATAGGAGCCTTTTAATATATTTCTTCTTTTTTGGGGAGAATAATGGAAGTTGAACCCAGGTGCATCCTGCATCGAAGCTATACCTCAGCCCTTTAAAAAAAAAAAAATTGAAACAGGATTTCACTAAGTTGCTGAGAATCTTGCTAAGTCGCAAAGCCTTGAACCTGTACTCCTCCATTCTCAGCCTCCCAAGCACTGAGATTACACTTCGTGTACTACTCTTTCTGACTCTGGATCTCTTTCTTCACACAAAATACTCTTTGCACTCTACTAGACCCAGTACTATGTGATTGAAATTTCACCTGGCATCATCCCCAAAAGTTAATAACCAGCCTTGAAGCCTTGAATGTAGAAGCCTCCGCCCCCCCCCCCCCCCCCCCGTCTATAAGAACAATTCCATGGCACAAGCACTCATCAGAAATATCATGGCGTATTGTGCATGTAAGAGATGGCTCTTTGATGTAAGCAGCAAGGCTGTTACCATGGAGACCACATGATTCAAGTCACTTCCTGATGCTAAAGCACCTGATGTTCATATTGCCACTAATTTCCAGAGAACCTTTGCCATACTTGACATTTTAAACACTAATATGGCAGAATTTATTTTCTTTTTAAAAAAAATAAGTGAACTCCCCATCATTCATAAACTAAATTTGCAAAATTTTGAAAGATGTGCAGTAATCGATACAAAATTTAGAAGATGATGTAGTTTTTATTTCTTTTAAAAAATCCTTTTAGCATTAGGACAAGATTCTTTTTTTACTTCATTTTGAAGGTTGTTGTTTTAACTTTGATGTCTCTGAGAAAGCACAGGCCCGCGTAATATAAGGAAAATGGGTCACAGACTATTCACTAGCATCCACATTACCTGGAAAAAGACAGAAGCTAGAAGAAGAAAGTTGTGTGGGGGCATGTCAGGAGCATCTATATTCTTGCGTGTTTTAGAGGCTTCGAACCATTTTTTAAGAAGTGAGTCTACAAGACACAGCAGCACATAAAAGGTATATGTAGATCAAACAGCTAAGTCATTTGTGCTATGTTGGTTTTTAAAGACAAGCTAACTTCTAACTGTCCTAGCTCTAGAAGGAAAAATAATTTCGGTTTTTCTTTATTCACAAAAGGAGGTAGAAAAAACTACGTAAGATGCTGATTCTCAAATTTTGTAGCCGGCTACAGTACAGATCACGCTGAAGTTCCTATAGTGCTTCTTTAGTTCTGAGAGTAAAGGTTTTATATAAGTTTGTAAGTGCTATAGAGCTAAATAAGGGAAGCATTGATGGCTGTGAAGGGAAAGGAAATATTTAAACTTATGAAAAAATGAAGGAGCAATTTATATCTCAATGTGCTGCAAAAAACTAACACCACTAAAAACAAAACAACCTGGACTATCTTTTCGCCTTCTGTTTTGGCTTGTGGTTCACTTTTTTTTTTCTCCAATTCACCCTGTATACCATAGTTGATGCATAATCATAACATAGAGAATTATACTCTGCACCTCTATTATAGTTGACCATTGAACTATTTCAACCTGGGCATTTTCTCTACATGTTGACAGTTAAGAGCTTATTATGTGGGCACAGGGCCTCATCCCTTGCACAGGATGGTTGGGTCACAAACTATTGCTTAAGTATGCAAGCCATATATTGCTCTCCCCTCCTTCTCCCAGACTGACTAGTCATTTTAAAACTTCTTTGTGAAAATGGAAAACGAAGCCTCATTTTATTGATTGATTTATTGATTGACTTTGTGGTATTGGGGATAATCATTTATTATTATTATTATTATTATTATTATTATTATTATTAATTGAAACAGGGTTTCTCTATGTTACTGCACTATGGCCTCAGTACTGTGATCTTCTGGTCTCAGCCTCCCAAGTACTAGCCTGTATGAAGGTTCATTTTAAACACTTTTGGTTTCTTCTCAATTCAACTAAATCAGCAGAGTTTGGTTGTTTTGTTTTGTTTCTGTTTTTGTTTTTTGGTGGTACTGGGGTTCCTGGAAACCCTTCTACCTCTGGGATACACTCCCAGACCTATTTTATACTTTATTTGGAAGCAGGGTCTCTTAAGCCAGTGAGGCTGGCTTCGAACCTGTGTGATCCTCCTGTCTTCACCTCCCAATTGCAGGGATTACAAGCGTGTGCCACCACGCCCGGCAGCAGAAAGTTTTTATCATAATTATATTTTAAATATACACTATGTTTTGTACAAAGTACAATAGAAGTTTCTTTGGTTATATCTAACATACTGATGGATATGTGTGTGTGCACGCATGTGTGTTAAACATATACTTACATACATACATATGTGTGTATATATATCCATCAGTATGGGCTTATGTTTAGGGGATGATTGGGTCTAGAAAGCACTTTAGGATGTACATGACCATTGAACTATTTCAATTTGAATGTTTTTTACTACATATCAATAATTAAGAATATGGGCAGAGATAGGCAGAGTTAAGTAGAAAATGACATGTGCCCCAGTTTTAGTCCATAAGAAAACTATATATCACCAAAAAAATTAACTCTGTATGAAGCTCTGAAAGGTGATTATGTACCTCACTTTCTTACTAATATCAGTTTTGAGTAGAATACTTTTTAAAATGATATATTTCTAAATGTATATTCTATGTAAGTATTGAGGCTTCTCTTCTTCCTAAGTTAATTTTTTTTTTTTTTGTAACTTGGCCTGAAGGTATTTTTTTCTAACCAGTGTGTATGTGGGGAGGGGAATCTTGTTTCCTTTCTCTCCATTCCAGTGTTAGAACTGTTTATTAGCCTGTTACTTCCTGATCACACTAATTGACAGTAGAGAGAACAGTCGGTGGAACCAGATGTTGTTTATAGTCACTCTTCCTGGGTCTCTGTCCCCATTATCCTCACCTGAATCACTTCTACATCCAAGGCTCAAGGACTCTTAATCAGCCACACTGGCAGGTTGAGAAAACAAAAGAAAAGAAAGGAATGATCAAGAAGTGACTAGATTAAGCAAGGCAGTGAAGTCCTGTACATTTAAATTTCAAGGAATCAATCTCACAGTTCTAAAGGTGGCAAATTGTGTCCTAATTTTAATTGCGAAATCTATGCAAATTCACTTGCAGCTTTCTCAAGTGTTTAGAGTTGAAGGCCGATAAAACCCTCAAATTTACCTTTAGGACAAATTCTTTTCAGTGCTTTTCTTATTTTTCCCCCTAAACTGTTCACTAAGTAGTCTCTTTTCTGCCCACTTCCACAAAATTAATTTTGTGAAGTATTAGTAAAAATATTCAGGTTTCATCAGATCACCTTGTCATGGGGAGTTAGAAGCACACCACTGCAGAACATTTGGCTTCTTTTATTGGCTGCTGTTGGGAGGTACATTCTGTGGACCAGCTGCAGAACAAGCTAATTGTCACTGTGGGGACTGAACTAATTATACTATCTCTTAAGACCTCCTGTGTGTCACATTTTTAGCAGAAATTTTCTTTAATCTTTAAGTACCTCAATAAGGTATTAAAAATCTTTATTTTTCAGATGAAGAACCCAAATCTCAGAGTTAAGTACTTGCCCAAAGTTAGATTATGAAGAACCCAAGTAGAATTGGTTTGCATTTTCTCTGTCTGACTTCTGATCTCCATACCTTAATGCCTTTGGAAAGCAAGCTAGTTGTTACCAGCTCCATGCAGTCAGTACACATGGGGAGCGCCAACCAACTCTTTCTACAGCAGCATTTCTGAGAAGTTGTGCTAAGTTATCCCCTGGGAAGCATAGTAAAATTGCAGGTTCTTTGCCATGCCTGCAAAGATTCCAGGAATCTGATTTTTTTTTTTTTTTTTTTTTTTTTACAAATACCTCAGGTAATTCTGAAGCAGATTTCTACTTTGAAAATCACTTTCTAAGCCGGGCAAGTGGTGCATGCCTATACTTGGGAGGCTGAGACAGGAGGATCTCGTTTGAGGCCAGCTTCAGCAACTTAGCAGAATTCTGTTTCAAAACAAAAGATAAAACAGGCTGGAGAGGAGAAAAGAGGGGAGGGGAGGGAAGGGAGAGAGAATGAGAATGAATATATATCACTTTCTAAGGTTACTAAAAAGTCTTGTGTGTGTGTGTGTGTGTGTGTGTGTGTGTGTGTGTGTGTGTTGTGTATATATCTGAAGGAGTTTCTATAATAATTTTTTCTTGAAGCAAAAGAAATTGGCTTTCTAACCACATGATTGTTACATTTTTTATAGTTTTATGCCAATCCCTTTACTGGCTAAGACTCCTCTGTCTACTTGCTTCCTCCTAAGAAAACTAAGTCTTGCTTTCTTCAGATTAATTCAGAAGGTCATTGATTTTTTAGTAAAGTCGTTTCAAGTATTGCTAAAGTTGTTTTCATTTTGATGGGATCAGAATTTGTTTAAGATTGATATCTAATAGTGTTTCAAGAAACTTTCTTTTGACACTTTTAGCCATAAACATTGATTTTAATTAGCAGACACAACTTATTTAAGAAGCAGGCTTTAAGAAGTAGGCTGTTCTGAAACCAGATATGAAAGTAAGCTACCTTGAGAATCTGTGTGTCTCTGAAATAATAATGAATTGGGGGGAAACAGGTGTAGCAACACTTTTTTTGTTATGAGACAAATTTTTAATTTACAAAATTAGATTTTCCATAAGCCAGTACATTTTTCATGGAGAAGGGCTGTTGGTGACACTTACTAAAGTGCTGCAACATTTTGCTAATTTAAAAAAGGTCTGCTTCAGATCGATGGCGACCTTATCAATAGAATGATCTCATTCATCTCCTTTGGAGCCTCTTGTCACTGTGAGCTGCAGCAGCTCTGGGCGGCCTCTCCTGTGACTGCAAAATCCACACGCAAGTGTCTCGGAATCTGTTTGTGGTAAAATGAAGCATCTTTGTGATCTTTCTTAGTTATTAGTTTTAAAAAGTGAAACATCCTTGTAATCATTCTTAGTTATTTGTTTTTGATTTTTAAAACCACAAACTCGTGCTACTGAAATTATTCTCTGCAATCTATAATTTTTTCATTAAGAGTAAGAGCTATTTAGGTAAGAGGAAGAATGATTTTATGATATATATTGAATTTATGATTCTTTTACCTAATATTTCTTACTTAGTGCATTTATTTTACTCAAAGAAATTATTCTGATGGTTGTAAAAATTTTTCAAATGTCAGAAAATACAACAAAAAGTAAAAATGTCTTATAACTTGCTAGTTTGGGCATTTAATTTTCTTAAGAATTTATTTTATAATTACAAAGAATAATTTATTTCTTTGAAGTTAGACACAACTTAATAAAGTCAAATTTCAAAACGCACTGCATCTTCTACACTTCAGCTACATGAAGGTGTGTCAGTAGATTAATGACTTTGAATTTTGCTCTGTGCCTTTGGGAGTGAATCTCTGGCTTTAAAGTCAGATTTTGTGTCCGAGCAGAAATTGTGCTATCTAAAGTTCCTGAGTCTATAGATAATAATAATGGGAAATTCAATTTTTTTATAATTAACTTTCTTCCATTTTCTTTTGCTTTTCATATTTATTAATTTTGTCTTAACCATTTCAGCTTTCTAATATTAGGTTATCTCAATTTTTCTTCATTTCTAGTCATCTGTGATCAAAACCATTTTCTCTCCATCTGCTATCTTTTCATTCATCTCTTTTAAAATCTGTTTTCTCTCCTGTAGACTCATGAATATGCCATGGTATGTCAACTTTCTTTGACTAATTAGGAGGAGAAAAAGAAGTCTCTACATTGGAGATTGTCATTCTCCCTGTGTACCAGTCTGAACAATTAAAATCAGCTGTCTTTACCTACTAGTGATTCCTCACGTTGAATGTGGGAAGTTGAAATTGAGTGTTTTCTTTTTGAGGAGCCTGTACTCTGTAACAATGCTTTCCTCAGTCAATCTACAGACCAAGACTAGTATGTTACGTGATTCAGCCTACTTTCTGAGCTGGTATTTCTAATGGGACAGCACTACCCCCTATAAATCATTGCTATTTTAAATTATTCTGGTGTGATTCAAATATGTATGAGAAAAGTATTTCTTTTAGTGGCCTCATTTTGGTAAGATATATAATTATAATATTTGATATTTCATATTCATTTTATTTTATGCATAACTATCCTCACATTTAGAAATGTTAAATAAAATGCTCTTCTAATAGGATTATTTACACAATTTATTTTACTTTAATATTCAAAACTTTACAGATATTTACAAGCATCTTATTTGTGTTTTAGGAATATGTCAGCCAATAACAAGTTACAAAGAAATAGCATTCAACATAAGGAGAGTTTATTGAGTACATACTATATAAACTTTCTAGGTCTTATGAGAAATACTATTTTAGTCATTAGTGACACAGTAATTGATGGACTTAGTGCCCTATGATTTCAGAGGAAAGAAAAATCAGTATGATTTAAATATTTTGGAGGGCTAAGGAGGTGGCATTTGTACTTGTCCTTAAAAGACGAATATAAACCAGTTCTGGTACACATTTGTAATCTCATTACTTGGGAGGCTGAAACAGGAAGATCACAGGTTTGTGGACAGCCTTAGCAACTTAGACCCTTTGTAATTTAGGGATACCCTGTTTCGAAATTAAAAAAATAAAATAAGGGTGGGAGTGTAGCTCAGAGATAGAATGCCCCTGGGTTCAATCCCTCCTACACACACACACACACACACACACACATACACACACACACACACACACACACACACACACACAATTGAAGATCAATATAAGCAGAGCATGGTGGTGCACATTTGAAATTCCAGTACTTGGGAGACTGAGACAAGAAGATTACAGGTTTGAGGCCAGCCTCAGCAATTTAGACCCTGTTTCAGAATTAAAAAATAAAAGGAGAAATGGCCAGGTGTGGTGGCGTACACTTGTAATCCCCGTGCTTGGGAGGCAGAGACAGGAGGATCACGCTGGTTTGGAGCCAGCCTCACTGGCTTAAGAGACCCTGTTTAAAAAAAAAAAAAAAATATATATATATATATATATATATATATATATAATTGGTGTAGCCCGGAGGTAGAAGGGCTTCCAGGAACCCCAGTACCACATAAATAAATAAATAAATAAATAAATAAATAAATAAATAAATAAATAAATGGATGTAGATCAGAAGTAGAATACCCCTAGGTCAATCTCCCACATCAAAAAATGGATATCAGTTTGATATACAGCCCATACCAAAGACCTGCTAGTGATTTTATTTAGATGGTAAAAAAGAAGATGAAAGTGATTTTAATATTTTATGCAAAGATATCCTGGAAAGTGGGGATCCCATCACTGGAGAAAGGTGCCATGGGAACTAAGACAGCCAGTGAAGACTCTGATTTTGGGGGTTTGAAGCTGGTTTCGGATATTTGAAGTATGATGCACAATAGAAAGGTAGGGATACAAGAGGTCAAACAAAACACCAGTGCTAGAAATGTAAACAGTACCTTATAAGAGAGAGCAGACATCTGGGGGTTTGGAGACCTTTCTTTCCTCCCTGATACTACCTGGCTAGGTTATTTAGTCAAACAAAATCATAACTTTTAGCTTCCATTTTCTTAAGTATAGAACAAGAGTCTTGAAATTCCTTGTACTATTAACATCCCATAAAGAAACATTTCAGAGTTTTCTATACATAAGCAATAGTTGAACCCAGAAAGGTGCATCTGACCCCTCAGAGGGGAAGACTATTGAGTGAGAGTAAAAAAGCTAAGCCAAGGCTTGAGGCGCACTGTAGTTTCTAACTGAACGAAGACAAAGTGGTGGGCATATGTTGTCATGCAGTAGATAATAATTTCAAGGGGAAGAGGTAACTAGTATGAGAGATGGTGGAGCAGCACAGAGTAGAGGAGGAGGACGGCTAAAGGAGTGACTGTTTATGTGTCCTAACATCCTGCCAGCCTTTGTGTCTGATGAGTAGATATCCTGCTGTGGCATGGGTGCAGGACTTCTCAGAAGGGTAGGGCACAAAGCACAGGTAAACATATGGGTTATACCTAATTGTTTGCATCCAGTATTTATATGTTATACATCAGCAAAGTCCAATTAACTTCTTGACTATTCTGTGAAAGGCTGGACTTCCTTAGGCTGGGTCACTTTCACATGCACAATGTCATCACCCATCTCAGGGCCCACTGTAAAGAACTTGCATTGCACACTTCATCAATGAGAAATGACTGTCTTAGGCTTTTTCTCTATCTTCTCCCTTCCCTGAATTTCTTAGGCAGCTTTCATCACTAACTTGTGTTTCACGCAATTAACTGTCATTTTTAGCACAAGTATACAGTAGGTGCTTTAATACATTAAGTCTCACAATAATTGTTTTTCATTTCTGCAGAGAGAAATTGAGACTTAAAGAGCTTAAATAAGTTGCCTGGGATCTCACATGCTAGTAAATGGCAAAGGTCATTTGTTTAATTCTCCCATATATACCCTTTATTTCTTAGCCACCTGCTCATGGCACCGTGCTCAGTGCCTGGGATTTAAAGATGACAATGGTCTTCTTCTTCACCTCTTGGAACTCAGTCTAGCAGGGTAAGGGCATGGCCTTCCTTGTGTGGCCTACCTGGCAGCACCAGGCCCACCAGTGCCTGCCAGAGTAGGTGCTTCTCCAGGCTCTCCAGTGACATCAGCTAAGCACCTGCTCTGCCAGAACCTGCAGGCTATTTTAAATCTTAATGCCAGTGTGACTGTTGCTAAGCTCAACACATACATAAAATTTTTTGATTGCTGGGACACAACTAAGTATTTTCCAGGTCTCCCGGTATCCTTTCAGTAGAAAAATAGTAAGAAATATTGCATAAGACTGGAATTAAGCAGGAATATTACCCATATGTGCTGAAAATACATTTATGCAGTCTGAGTCCGAACTCTGGGGCACATTTAGCCCTGCGCCTGAGCCAGTAATGAGACTTCCTTTTTTCCAGCACCCTGTGACCCACTGCCTAGCCAGTCAACAACAGCAGGGACTGTAGGCAGCACATCACATGGTGACAGCTTTTCCAGCACACGCCTGCCATTTATTAGGGCATTAGTGGCCGGCCATCCTCCAGATGCCCAGCCGTGACTATCACACAAAGAAAACATTAGCTTTCTTGGATGTTGCTATTATAATTCGAAAATTAGTTTTGCCTTCATGGCTGCATCACATTAGGAATCTCTCTTTGATGTTGTTATTAGTTTGTGCTCATGGTGCTCATGATAACTGTCACACATTAATCACGTCCATCATGTGACTCTTAATTTGCTCTATTATGACAAATGGATTTAGACACAAACTTGCAATTACCTATTCTGAGGTTAATAGCAGATTTGGGGTTGTAATTGGTTTCCAAATATTCAATTTAGAGAAATTATTTCACACCCAGCTCTAAAACATGTTCTAAATGAGCAAATTGTATTTTTTACTATCACTGCAAAATTGTGCCAGATGAGACCATATGAGACATCTGAGCATAATGGTACACCCCCAATTTTTTTTCCAGAATAGCATTATTTGTGCATTCTGGGGGTGGGTATTCTGCTCTTTGCCATTAACTCATTTATTCAACTCATTCTTATCTGGGTCTCAGATTATTCCAAAACATTTTATTTAAATGTTCTTTATGTAGAATATATTATGGCAATTACTCTATATTTGGAATGTTACCAGTTTTAATAACTCCCTGGAATCAAACTTTTTTAATCCAATAGCAAGAAATTTGTAAAGGTTGCTATATTTTATTTTTTCTTGGGTCTCCTTGCTAAGTCTTTGAAATGACTGCATATCTATGTGATCTCAGACATTCTCTTTCTGAATGAGCAGAGGGGTCTCTTGTTGGGTCCTGTCTGGTGACAGCAACTTCTATCCTTTTCTTGGAAAGTTTGCATAGACAAGTGTTCCCCTTCCCACAACCAACTCCCCTTAAACATATGAATTCCTGTACATCGCCAAGAAATAATACACATTCGTCTACTATGAGAAAACCTCCTCTTCTAACAAATCTTAGCAAGAGGAAATAACGGGCAAAAGGGACGCCAGTCAGCACAATGACTGCAGAACGTCAAAGAGATGGCAAGATGGAAGTTAGAGCTTTGGAACATCCCGAAATCAACTAGTTTACAAGCATGGAGGCTTAGTCCAAACTTGGAGATCAATCGGCCCAGATATAAATCTTATTTCAGCCACTTCCTTTTGGACAATGAGCAAGTCACTTAACTTGTAACAGCTTCCTCATCACTGAAACAGCAGCATCTTCCTCCTGGAGTTGTGGCCAAGATTCAGTGAGTCATTCTGTAAGGCTCTTAGCATGTCATTAAGTGCTTAATAAATGTTAGCTTCTATTAGATTGCCCATCTAGTCTGTGCTCTTAACCAGAAAAGAAATTCTTTCCACATGGTTCTTAGAAGGTGATCATTCAGTCCGGACCTAAAACGTTTTCCTTTGAAGAGCCATTTGTTGCTCTCCCAAGTACTTTTCTTCCATTTTCAAATAGTTTTAATAAGAATTCAAGCCATTTTCCTGGAGATTTCCATAATTTGCGTTCAGCCCTGCTCATAAATCATACATATTTTATATGAAAACGTTTTCATATGTTTGAAATATCTTGTCCATAATTCTTGCAGGCCTGTTGTTCTCAAAGTTAGTTACTCAGTTCTCTGAACTGATCCATGTATAACATTGTTTGCAGGCCTCTTAGCTACTTACTTATTCTGTATTGCTTGTTAGGCCAGGCATGGTGGCCCACGGTTGTAATCCCAGCATTCAGGAGTCGGAGACTGGAAGGTTGAGGTTTGCAGACAGCCTTAGCTACCCAGAGAGACCCTTTGCAACTCAGTGCAACCCTGTTTCAAAAAAGACAGAAAGACTAAAATATAGGGCTGGGGCTGTAACTTGGAGGTACAATAACCCTGGGTTCCATCCTCAGTACCACTAAATAAATAAATAAATAAATAAATAAATAAATAAATTTATTTATTTATTTAATATCTCCATTAAAAAGTAGGTCCCAGCAGGGCGTGGTGGCACACACTTGTAATCCCCACGCTTGGGAGACTGAGACAGGAGGATTGTGCAGGTTCGAAGCCAGCCTCAGCTACTTAGTAAGACCCTATTTCCAAATAAAATATAAAATAGGTCTGGGAGTATAGCCCGGAGGTAGAAAGCCTCTGGGTTCCACCTCCAGTACCACCACCAAAAAAAAAAAAAAAAAAAAAGTAGATCCCAGAAGAAAACCATTGTATGAACAGTGTAAAATGTCACTTATCTTGTTCTAGATGTTGATAGTATCATGGTCTATGTTTTTATTTTATTTATTTATTTTCTGCAGTACTGGGAATGGAACCCAGGAGTATTCTACCTCCGAGCTACACCCCCGGCCTTATTTTGTATTTTTTATTTTCAAACGGGGTCTCACTGAGTTGCAAAGGGCCTCACTAAGTAGCTGAGGCTGTCCACGAACCGCAATCGTCCAGTCTCAGCCTCCCGAATGCTGGGATTACAAGCGTGCGCCACCACGCCTGGCTCTCCTGGTCTGTGTTTTTAAAACTTTTCCAGTATGTGTGCTTTGGCAGGGAACAGTGAGGAGATCATTGTGCTCTTGATGCTTACAGTTCACCAAAATCCTTGAATGAAAAATGTGAAAATGCCCTAAGCCATTTTTGTTACTCCTCACACTTTATCCAAGTATAAAATTGTATGGTAAAGTGTAGAAATCCCCTTGTTGACATAGTGGTAAGAAAAGGGTATAGTTTGGGAAAAGTTTTAAAAGGAAGGTTACTATTTTTTTTTGACTAGTAAGTAACTAGCTTAGTGTTATACACAAAAAAGGATGCTCTGTATTTATTAAGTATTCATGAGTTAATACCTATTGAACTTGCCATGTACCAAGAGCTATCTTATGCCCTTTAGAGACTGATTCTGCTCCTTGGCTGCTTTTATCGCATAAAATTATGTAAAGAGAGGTCCTGTAACTTGTGTAAGCTCATATAGCTAGTTAGTGATGAAAAGATAGGAAGGAATTAAATCCTGTGTGTGGGAAGGAGTGTGGATTTGGTTCAAAAGCACTAACAATGACAATGGCAGGTGTTCCCTGGGGAGCCGCACAGCCAGGTTGCTGGGGTGCTGCTCTGGGGAGAGGAGATTGGAAGTGGTTATAGGGCACACGAGGAGGCCACCACCAGACTGGCAGAGTGTTTAAGCCAGAGATGGTTTTTCCATGCAGAACAGCAGAGAAGGACATGGTTCAGGATATGTTCTGGAGTTGACTCCTCAAGTTCCAATAATTAGATGTGAATGGTTAAAGAAAGGGAGGACTCCCAGGCAAGTGTAGGTTTCTAGCCTCAGTCACCAGGCGACAGTTATATGATGAACATACAGATTAGCTAAGACTAATTACTTGCATGATTTTGATAGGTAGTTGCTCAGAAAATACAAAGTGAATAAATAAATAAATGGAAGATAATATATTAAAGTTGAAAGAAGAGACTACTTTCAAAAGACAGATTTCTCTGTTACTTCATTTATCTATGCATTCATTTAACTTGAAGATTGAACCCGGGGATATTCTACCTCTGAACCACACACCCAGACCTTTTTAGTTTTTGTTTTGAAATAGGGTTTTGCTAGGTTGCAGAGAGTCTCCCTCTATTGCTGAGGCTAGTCTCAAACTGGCCATCCTCCTGTCTCAGCCTTCCAAGAACTAGGATTGCAGGGATGTGCATTGTGTGTGTGTGTGTGTGTGTGTGTGTGTGTGTGTGTGTGTGTGTGTGTGATACTGGGAATGGAATGCAGGGGTGTCCTACCTCTGGGATATACCTCCAGACCTATATTATTTTTTATTTGCAAACAGGGTTTCACTAAGTTGCTGAGAGCCTCACTAAGTTTCTGAAGCTGGCTTCAAACCTGGAGTCTTCTTGTCTGAGCCTCCCACATATTGAGATTACAATCATGTGCCACCATGCCTGGCTGGGGTATGCAATTTTTAAAAAATTATGAAGGGCAATATCTTTATGAAAAAAAAAGGTCTTTTTTAAAACCAAAATATCTCAGGAGAGTTTGCTCCCTCTAGAAGTAAATGTCTTATTCCACGAGTAAGTTGGCAGGCAGCAATATCCATTTGTTCCTTTATGTTTCTTAGGCGTTATAATCTTTTTCTGATATATCTCTATGAGATTAAATCATGGAAACATGTATTTAAATACATCTGTTATCTTCAGAGTATGTTTAAAATGTTTAAGTGCAAGAAAGAATAGAGCCGGAAAGATGTAGAAGAGAATTTAGGTGAGTAAAAATAGAAAGCCAGGTAATATCTACTAACCTGCTCATTTTATAACTAAGGACATTAATGATCCCAGAAGTTACTCTTTATCCAACCTTGAGCCCTAGATCTTCAGTTTAAGGTTGTTCTGGCTACCATTATTTGTCTTGAAGTTATCTTTTAGAACTTTGCTTTTTAGAAAAGAACCATAGAAGAAGAAATCAAATTGAAGTAAGAAATAGCTTCCATTTAATTGGTAGACATCATAGCAGGAAAATAAATAAGAGTGCTACATATGTGGAATCAGTAGATTAGGTAGGTGAGAAGAGAAGGGAGAGGAGCTTTGAATGGATTCCTTGGTGAGAATCAGCATCACAGTCAAGGTCAGCCAAAGTGAAGCAAGGGTAATAGGAGCCAGCAAGTACCCACAAGCCTAGAGGTCAAGGTGAAACAAAGCACCAAAGCAAGATAGCAGGAATGTTCTAGACACCGAAAGAAATCTAAGTACCTCACAGCTGAGGCAAGTTGTTCGCATGTCATCTACCAGAATTTAAGGTCCACAGGCAGGAAGGAATAGGACTGAGATATATTGACTTGGGAACCCAAACAGTTCCTTTCTGCAAGAAGCCCTTGACATCACAGCCCACAGCAGTGCCAAGGCAATGGCCATTGTACTCCACCAGACAGTCTCTATCTGCCATCATTTTTTTATCAACCCAGGAATAGTGTCATGTAGGTATGACAAGAAGCTGGAACTAAGCTTCGCGTGGTGGTGCATGCTGAGACAGGAGGATTGCAGGTTCTTACCAGCCTCAGCTACTTAGTGAGACTCTGTTTCCAAAAATAGAAAAAATAAAAGAATAAAAAATAGCGGTCGGTGTGTAACTTGGAGGTAGAATGCCCTTGGGTTCAGTCCCAGTAGCTAAATAAATAAATAAATAAATAAATAAATAAATAAATAAGCTAGAACTAGAGCTCATTGAACAGAAGGTGATAAAAATATGAATTTTTACAAACCAGGCACAGTGGTGCAAACCTCTAATCTCAGTGACTTGGGAGGCTGGGGCAGGAGAATCACAAGTTTGAAGCCATCTTGAGCAACTTAACAAGACCTGGTCTCAAAATTTGAAAAAATTATAAGGACTGAAGATGTAGTTTAGTGGTAGAGCACCCCTGGGATCAATTCCCAGTACCATAAAAAAAAAAAAAAAGCGTTTTTCATAATAGAGGACCTAGGTTGATCTAACATTGGTATATCTCATAGGAACTTTCTTTTTTAATTCTTTTATTAACTGTTGAATAGATTAAATAAAATATAAAAATATATCAGGATATATAGTGAAGTATAAAATATAAATATAAAATAATAAGTATGATTATAAAATATAAAAAGGGATACAGTGAAAATCTACATTCCCAGTCCTGTCATAGGATAAACCCATTACTCAGTCCTGGTAACATCTAATCATTGCTTTGATTTCTTCTTCCATGAATATTTTTTCTTAATATGGAAGCCAAACAAATACACTATTCTTGTTTCCTTTCATTTTTTTTTTACAAAGTAGTACAATATTACACACACTGTTCTGCATCTTATCCTTTTAATTATGAGAACCTCATCAATACAGATTCATTTCAATTTCAAAACTTATGTAGGGGCTTCTGTCTCTGATAAAGGTTTCAAGAAACATGCTTATGATGCAAGATTAAGTTATACTGATAAAAGTAATAAAGCTAGATTTTGGACAGTGTGCTTAGAATGCCTTGATGTAATTAGAGTCTTTTGCCTGGAGTTGGAACAGATGGGGTCCTAACCCTATCACTAGCCCAGCTGGTAATACTAAGGGATTGAGAGTTATCTCAATCCCTTTATTTGCATATGGAAGAGAAGTAGAGTGGCTGAACTTTAAGGTAAATTCTAATTCCAAAACTGACAGCAGTGTTTAATAGTTTAAAATCTTTTTTCAGGGACTAGAATGGCTGTCAGGTTATCATTACAGTGGTCCATGTCCTCCAAAAAAATTTGTTTTCAAAGTCATTGGCTTTTAACTTGTGAAAATTTCCAATATTATGAAAAATATAAAGAATAATATACAGACATAATTGCACCTTAGCTTACAAAATAGATATTTACAAAGACAACTGGAGTCCGTCATTACGTTCCTATTTTTTCTCTAAAAAGTAACTGCCCTCAGATTTTGGTAGTTATTCCTATATACATCTTTATACTTTTACTTGATCTGTATATCTCTCTGAATAATGTATATCATTCCTTTGCTGGTTTTGAAATTTGATATTAATGAAACATTATACATTCTTCTACTTCTTGCTTTTTTTGTTGTTAATGTTTTTTTCTGGCATTATGCTCTTGAGATATATCCTCATAGATATATGCGGTTCTAATTCATTCCTTTTTTTATTTTTATATATTATGCCATATGGATATAATAATTCCAACTTAATTTTAATTTTCTCTCATTGATGGGCATTTAGGCCACTTTCTGTTTTTTTGTTAACTAACAACACTGCAGTGACTATCTTGTTTTTTTCTTTTATCTAAGAATAAACAATAGGAGTATATCTTCAACTTTAATAAATATTGCCAATTTGATTTTCACAGTTGATTGTGCTAATATTTACTTCTACTAGGTATAAAATTAATTATTACTCAGTATGCCAGTGCTTGGTATTGCCATATTCTTTAATGTTTTCCAATCTGACCTGCTATTACTTTGTGGTTTTAATTTATATTTAATTTCTGATTAGATGGAGCATTTTTGGATATGTTTACTACACTTCCAAATTTCACTCTTTTGTAGGTTGTGTGTGTGTGTGTGTGTATTTGTTTCTATTTAAAAGATTACATTTTTACTATGATGTGTAGTCATTCTTAGACAATCAGGACACTAATCTTTTGTTAGTTATATATTTTGTAAATACCTGCTCTGAATCCAGGGATTTATTTTTATTATTTTGTTTTAGTATAATTGAAGTTATTTAGCTTTTTTCTGTTTTGCCCTTTTTAGCCTTTTCTGATTCAAAATTTTATAAAGATCATTTGCTCTCTTTTTTTTTTTTTTTTTTGAAACAGGATCTCACTGAGTTGCAAGGGCCTTGCTAAGTATCTGAGGCTGTTCATGAATCCTCCGGTCTCAGCCTCCTGAATGCTGGGATTACAGGTGTGTGCTACCATGCCTGGCTCATTTGCTCTTAAAAGTTAGAGTTTATTTTTTACAAAATTTAGATCTTTTATCCACCTGTATTCAACCATCTTTCAAAAATATAAATATCTGATTATTAAGGAAACCATTCTTTTTCCAGTATCATTTAATTGAATGAAGAAAAAAGATAATCAGGATCATGTAGCATTTCCATCAAGCCTAATAGCCTAACAAAATTATGTATCTGTTTTAAGAGGGTAGCCATTGCTCAAAATATTTTAAAAATTCTCTTCTCTAAAATTATATTCAAAGCCCGCTATACATTTTTTAACAACTACCATCATTGACAAACTTTTTCTATTGAGGGTAGATTTAATTTTTGAAAAAAATTAAGACTCTTTTAGGCCATGCTTGTTGATGAAATTTGAGAAAAGGTTTTTGTTTTAATTTGAAGTGAGAGATAACCACGAATGGCTAAGATAGCTTTTTTTTTTTTAACATGAACATTAAGTGATTCAGAAGGCAGACACACAGAAGTTCTCATCCTACCCTGAATCAACAGCCTTAACATGCATATGGGGCATAAAACCTCCGTTGCATTTAATTGGAAGTTCAATCCTGGTATATTTAAACCAGGCCTTCATGACTTAGCAAAGCAACTGGATATGAAATTAGATGAATGAGTTGAAAATGAATAAATGAATGATATTCAGAGTGAAAAATGCAAAATAGAGAGATGTATAAAGTATATGGATCTAGGGTATATAGGGAGGATGCGACTTCTGAGAGGTACCAAAGAACGTTATATGGTGAGGCCATTTGAACTGAAGCTGGGAGGGTGAGTAGAAATTTATCATATGAAGGGCATGATATACAGAATACATCCCAGAGGCAAAATCACAACAGGACAAATTGGCATCAGTATGGAAGTCACCCTCAGATTTGGGGGCTTACAGTGCTCAGACATGCTATACTGGGCAGCTGCTATTTTGACTCATACCACCAATGTGTTGAGAAAAATACCAAAATAGTTTTAAATACAGAAGCTATATTATAAGGTTTGTATTTTCAATCAGAATCACCCGGGAATAGCAAGTTTGGCAAACTTCTTCTGGAAGGTACCAGATAATAAATATTTTTGGTTTTATGAGCTCTACAGTCTCTCTTACCACTGTAGCATAAAAACAGCCACAGACAATATATACATGAGAGGGCACAGTCGTGTTCTGATTAAACTTACATACCAGAAACAACAGGCTGGATTTGACTCTGCACCATCATTTACCAACCACTGGGGTAAAGACAGCTTAACATGTAGATGTGCTGGAGATGGGAAGACTAGTTAGAATGGTTACACTAGATTGGAGGGAGTAAAAGAGAAGAGGTTCTTAGCCTGGTCTGTGAAAGTAGAGGTGAAGGGGAAGGGAACATTGTCACAGAAGTACACTTGGCAACTGCACTCTGGAATGGGTGGGGCTTGTGCTGAGGGGATGAGCAAATGATGGGTAGTGATGGCTCTAATGCAGGTAGGAAGAAAGGAAGAAATGTAGAGTTTTTTTTTCCCTTGGCAGGGAAGATGGTGTGAGAGAAGGGGGCTTAGTGAAAGAAGTAAGAGAAGAGAATTTTCAATTTTGGTATACAGAATAGGGAGAATTCCTAGGAGATTTAAGTGATTGGATTTATGACTCTAAAGCTTAAGGGAGTCTAGGACTCAACACATGGAATTGATTGGATTCCACAGGATAAAAGAAGAGGCCACTGGGGAAGCCTCTTGTGGGGTAGGCAAGAGCCAATGACAGAGCCTGCTCCTCCTACACTGAAGTGATCCTAAAGCAAAGGAGAGCCAGAAAGAGAGAATGAATACCCAGAGGGACAGAGTAAGAAGCGAGGGACAGGGACGTTTCAACTCTGTGGGATGCTACAAAATATTTAATTACCATAGACGAGAACCTGAAGTGTCCACAGTATTTGGAAAAGGAATGGGCTGGTAACTTTTGTCACAGCATCTAGCATGATGAAACAAAATCCAAAATGCTTTCTGTTGACAAATGAATGGAAGGTATGAAAATGGAGGAAAGGAGAATACTACGTGGATGGAATATGGTAGAAAACATTAGTTTGGGGAATTTTATTATTATTATTATTATTATTATTATTATTATTATTATTAATTAGCAAGCCAGGTCTCGTTTCACTTGCTACAGTCTGTTTAACCATCTTCCCTTTATCTGTAGTCATCCCCTCCACCTGTGCTCCCAAGTTCACTCTTCTGGGCTTTTGTTCCTTGATGATACTGCACCCTAGTACTTATCTCATCACAACCAGCTGAGAAGACATCAGACAGAAAATTGTACGTGTTTGTACATAGAGAACAAGAGTTGGTTGGAGTGAGATAAATACTAGAGAGAAGTATTGTCAATGAAACAAAATCGCAGAAGAGTAGTCCTGAGCAAGCTGGAAGCACAAATGGAGGGGTCACTGCAGATAAAGGGAAGAAGGTAAAAGGAATTTTGGCAAGTGAAACAAGATCTAAGCATAGCCCTAGTTCTCACCTTGGAGGTCACAAAAGCTCATGTAACCAGGCAAGGTGGTGCTCACCTCTAATCTCAGTACTCGGGAGGCGGAGGCAGGAAGATTCTAAGTTTGAGGCCAGTGTGTGGTAATTTAGTGAAATCCTGTTTCAGAATAAAAAAATAAGGGTATAGCTCAAAGGTAGAACTCTCCTGGGGTTCAATCCCCAGTACTTAACCAAAAGTTAATGTAATGAGCAATCCTTCTTGTTTGAGTGATCCATTTGTGATTTTATGGTGAGCAAAGAGAAGATGGCCTGAGATGGTGTCGGTAGTCATTTGTAGGAATTGGCAGGTCAGGTTTGGTGACTGTGAAGAAGACACACTGACTGGAACAGAGGTGGCACACAGGGAGGAGGCCCACAGGAGCTTGGAAAAATGGCTGTGGGCTGTACCTCTGTGAAATTGTAAATGTCATGATCTCTCCTTCCACCTCAGCTCTGTATCCTCTAAGAGGACAAAGGTTCTCTCTCTCTCTCTCTCTCTCTCTCTCTCTCTCTCTCTCTCTCTCTCTCTCTCTCTTTCTCTCTCTTTATAGAGCCTGACATGATTTAAGGGACCATGGGGAGGTGTCAAGTGAGGAAATATTAGGTGACAATCCTGGGGCCCCAGTGGATTTGATGGTGCTGTGCACAGACTTTTATGCCTCTGCCCTGTACCAAGAGGTAGAAGCTCCCCAGAGGAACACCTATGCCCTGCACTTGCATGGGCAGTTACCATCTCAGCAACCTCCAAGGGTCAAGGACCAATAGGTCAACAGTAGAGCAGTTAATCATTGCAAAGCCTACATCTTCTGTCTCCTTCTCTTCTAACAGCTGAAATAGTTTAGCTATATTTTGTCACATGAGCTCTACTGGGAAAGGGAGCACCTAAGATGCTGAAATAGGTTCCACTTGAATCTTTAGTCCGCTCACTGCTGAAAGGTTTTCTTATCTTTTGAAATGTGAGTCCTAACTTGAAGACAGTGAAGTTTCTCTCTCTATCTCTAACATGGGATCAAGATTACATCCATCTTCAGCCACCGAGTCTTGTGTTAATGGAACTAAAGCACTCTGGGGAAACATCCCAAACCTATTTAATGTTCAAAGGATTAAAGTTTGCATTAGAACTTTTACATTAGCTAAGGTGTCTATAAAAATCCATGCTTATAGCCACATCTCTAGTGGCTTCACATCCGATGAAACGGTGGAGCAGCCGTCATTCTACCCAAGGGCCGGAACAAATTTTACTCCTGTAGATTCTGCCATTCTGTCACTCAGCTCAAGTGTTCTGCAGGCGTCATTGGCAGAATTTAGCTGTGGTTCTACAGGGTAATGTGAAGATACATTGATTTTGTTTGCAGTACTGGGGATGGAACCCAGGGGCATTGTACCTCCGAGCTACACCCCCAGCCCTAATTTTTAGTCTTTTTATTTTTTGAAACAGGGTCTCACTGAGTTGCAAAGAGCCTTACTAAGTAGCTGAGGCTATCCACGAACTGTCTGCCTCCCAAATGCTGGGATTATAAGCATGTGCCACTATGCCCGGCGATACATTAATTTTTAACTATTGTCACCAACGATGCATTGATAAGTTTTCATAAAATTTTAGGAAAAGAGAATCTTGAAGATGAGTGATTGGTGTTGTTGCCCAATTAAAAGTTCTTTCTCATGTTTCATCCTCTACTTCTGTAACTTAAACCTTCAGCATTCTGGCACACATTTGGCAAAACACATATATTCTGAGTTTTATATCATTTAGCAATAATGTTGATCTGTTTTTCTGTTTGGCAAATGTTTAATAAAGTTTTTTCATAAATTAGAGGTTGTATGCTGTGGTGCTCAGCTAGGCAGCCTATTTGAATCACCTGGGGAGCTTTTAAATATACTGATGCTGGGATCATCCCTGAAATTAATTGAATTAGTTTCTCTAGGGATGGATTTGGATTCCCATATTTCTTTAACAATGTTCTAAGTGATTCCAATGTGCAGCTAGGTTTAAGAACCCCTGTCTTTGAAATGCAATTGTGTGTCTCCCTGGCATAAAACCCTTTATTCACCGAAAACCTTACTCCTTGGCAAGGCATTTAAAGTCTTTCCCAGAATGATTCCACTACTGGTCCAGACAAGCTCCTCTCACTTTTCTTTATCAACCTACCCTCCAACTGCATGTTCTCAGATGAGTAGTCCTAAACACCATCTCCATGTGTTAGCACATGATTCAGAGAAGTGACCCTGTCCTTGCGCACGAAGTCCACTCCAAAGATGCCCCTTAACCATCACCATCCTTCTTAACAAGCCCTGCATGGTTCTCCCAGGTCATGTTTGTTGCTCTTTGTACCTTGCATCCCTATCACTTTGTGCATTTGTTATCTCACTTACCACCACTGATCTGTAGATGATTCTTCTCCAAAAAAACACAAAAAATTAAAAAGCCCTGACTTAAGAGTTGGGTCCATGCCATGTTTTTTTGGTTGTTGTTGTTTATTTTACAGTGCCTTAAAACATAGCATGCATGCAACAACTGAATGAATAAAATTTATTCTAAATATTCATTACATAATGAGGAGCAATAATGTGGGTTCTAGAGTCTGATAGCCTGGGTTCAAATGACAGCTCTGCCACTTACTAACACTGTGACCTTAAACAAGCTATTTAGTGTTTCTAAGCCTAATTTCATTATCCATTGAGTGGGAATAATACTATTATGTACTTCAGAGGTTTATAAGAATTAAATTATATACTTCTTATAAAGTAGCTGGTATTCTACCTAATGTATAATAAGTAGTAAGTAAATATTTTCTGGTATTCTTATTACCTCCTGATTAATTTAAATATGAACAGAATTATAAATATATCTGTGACAGGGATCGAGCATGAACAGGTCAATAAGTTTGCATCTAACTTTTGCACCTAGGCTGGTTGAGCCCTCTTATAGGGGCTTATTGGCTGACTTCGAAGAAGAAGTTCACGTGGAATCTTTGAAAGACAGGGGACTCTGGCTTTTGAAAGGATATGCTACATAGAAAGAAAGTAAAATAATGTATAACATATACGGACAGAATTTATCTTATATAATTTTACATGTTAGAAATTAGAAATAGTGATTCTCCCCAAATCTAACATGAAAAAAATGAGAATCCACTGAGGGTAGTAATTGACACTGAATTTCCTACTATAAAGCAACCTAAAGTAAAATTTGGTACACACTAATATTTTATGTCTAGAGTCACTCACCAAAAGGCATTCACTGAGACTAGATCAGCATGATCCCTGATACATGGTCTGAATCTTTGGAGAGCCTGTCAGAGAGAAGGGGAAGAAAGAAAAGTGAGAAGGAAGAAAAAGAGCAAACAAAGAGTCAGGTCATTTACTTTTTTTTTTTTTTCATGTTGAATGTCCTAGAAACATTGTCAGGTCTCAGATGTACAAAATAACCATTATGATGACTGAGAATTAAAAGTAATTCAACCTGGAAGTAATGTAGCTACAAACGTTAGGACTATATTTTTACTTACATGTTAACTTGTAAGTAAAATGAGAAATGAGGGTCTGGAGGTGTAGTTCTCAGAGGCAGAATGCTTGCCTAGTGTACCTAGGACCCAGAGTCCAATCCCTAACACTGAAGAAAAAGAAGTCACCAGACATGGTGGCACACACCTGTAATATCAGTACTTGGAAGACTAAGACAAGAGGATCACAGGTTGGAGACCTGCTCAGCAACTTAAAGAGGCCCTCTGCAACTTAGTGAGACCCTGTTTCAAAAGCCCCTGGGTTCACTCTCCAGTTCCTCAAAAAAGAAAAGAAAAGAAAAGAAAAGAAAAGAAAAGAAAAAGAAAAAGAAGGGGAGGAGGGAGGGAGAAAGGGAAGGAAGAAAGAAGGGAGGGACAGGGAGAGGGAAAACTATGTTCTATAGTATTATACTACCTGGCCTGTCATCTGCACTCAATAACTATGGAACTATTGTTGATATTATAGCATGATGATGATTATTATCAATGATTCATCCATCAACAGGGAAAAATATACTTGCAGAGCAGGTTTCATAACATTGGTTGGATGATGAAGTAAAACTCATGTTAAATTCTGTTTGATCTGACTGGAAATAACTATTCCATCTTGATATTCAAGCTTGAGAATTTTAGTGTATTAAAGTTTGGAGATACTAGAAATACAATATTATTAATTACTGGGATTAAGTTCAACAGATCTTAAAGTAACTTTTCATATTGAATTCCTATAAATGCTTTAAAATCCACATAATATATAATGACCAAAGGATAAAGAAGGGCCACTATTATTCAGATATAAAAATGAAGCATATGGCCATTTTCTAGAAGTTATGTTTATGGTAATATAACATATGTATAACATATGGGTGAGATCAGGTTGGGAGCCCTCTGGAGATCAGACTAATATATCACCACTAAGCAGATGTAAATTACAGTGTTTTAGTCACCTCCTGACTGTCTCTCTAAGCAATTAACAGTGCTTTTCAATAGCTGAAATGAAGTTATTTTTAAAGATAAAAATCATTTAGACATATCTTTACATACAATGTATTTATCCTTAGTATTTGAAGATCATGCTATTGCTATTGGTCTATCATTTTTGAAGACAGATGTGACTAAAAACCAAATAAGCAACTCATAACCCTTGTGCCTAGGTTCATAGACTCTTGTGACTTTGATGCCCGAATCGTGTTTTCCCATATAGTTTTTCTCAGTATGAGCTGCCCCGTTTTTTGTTTACTGAGAAGCAGGTTGATCGCAGCTTCCCTGTTTTCCCAGGACTGACTTCCTTCCTTCCTTCCTTCCTTCCTTCCTTCCTTCCTTCCTTCTTCTTTCCTTTCTTTCTTTCTTTCTTTCTTTCTTTGTTTTTTTTAGCAGCCTTGCTGTGGTATCATTTTGAATGGTACTTCACTGGGTTCTTTAAAGCATTTCTAACACTCATCCGGCTTACGTTAATCCCATTTCAGGTCACCATAAAGCAGTTGTTTTCATGTCTAATCGGCAGGCTTGCATAATCCACAAGAAGCCTATTGTTAAGTGCACTTCTTCAAGCTGGTAAATTTGCTGCATTCTGGGACTGTGTTGTTTGCGCTCCTCTCCTATTGTTTGCTATTACCTAACGTATTACTCACATGTGATCTTGATGAAATTGTGCAGATAATCAGATGTGGTCAGTGCAGATCTCTAGCCGGGCACTAGAAGGTTGGATATTTGTCACTTTGATCTTGACCTTGTTGCTGCATTGAGTGCACACCCTGTCTGCCGACTCAAAGGTCATGCTGGCCTTCTTGATTTGATTTTCTACTCTGTCAGTCAGCACACCATTAGGCAGAGTGCTGCCAGTGACCCTTGTAATCTCGATATTGCTAGTGAGAGGTGTGTAGGGCTTTGCTGATGGGGATGAGTACATGATCTCATGCTGTAATTCAGCCCAACATGTATGTATGTACTGCACACCTGCCATTTGCCCAGAAATACACACGAGAGAAAGGCACAGTTTCTACCTTCAAGAAGCTTACTGTATTATTGTGTGATGATCAAAGTCCATCTCATGATTAGAAGGGACAGGCAGTAGGACTGTTGGAGGTTGAAGTAAGCTTATCGCCATTTGGCCCCTCGACTTCTTCTGCAAAAAGATCTGTAATTATGGCCTGTCTTTCTGTCTTTCTGTATGTGCATTTTAAAAGCTCCCATGTCAGCCTACAACAGCAGCCCTTGAATGACTGTCTCACGGGCTTTTAATGATATTCAAAGCTGTTAAGTGGAGTTTCCCAGAGGACAAAAATCACAGTCTAACACCAGCTTCAGAGTCCTTTATTCCACCCTCAGAGAATCGCTGCACATAATAGATTGAATAAGATTGGGCTGATTTGCATTCCTCCTACACCAATTGGTGACTGAGCATCTCTGCCTATTTATGCTTAGATAACTATTGGATGTTTCACATTGTATCATATGTGTTTGTCACTAAGTTAATTCATACCATTTTGTGTGTATTCACAGAATATGGATTTTCTGATTGTACTAAGACTTATTTGTTACCCTTATTTAATCTTGGCCTTTTTTTTTAGTTTAAGAAACATTTTCCTGTGCTAACATTACCCAGGGTATTTTTTCTCATCCATTTTCTGATCTGTTGTTACTTTAAGTGATGAATTGTTTAATATTTGTTCCTTTTTGAGTTTCCTTATATTGCTTATTAAATTCTATCAGATTGCTTAGGATAATGAAAAATAAGTGTTAAGACAAACAGTAGGTAAGCCTGATCATCTTGTTTCTATTTAATTTATAACCTGGAGTTTACCATTGTAAATATTTAGCAAATTGGTCTTGCCACCCAGCCTTGTATTTACTCATGGGATTTTGTGGCCCAGCATTAAAGGTCAAAAGTCAATATAAAACAGGAATGAAGGCTTTGATGTCTTGTCCCTTGGAAACGTTTTTAGAAAATTCCAAAAGCAGATCATAGTACTATGAAAATAATGGGCTGCTTAGCACTTCTCCCGTCTTCACCTACATAAGGCCTTTGTGTAACACATCAGTCATTCTTCTAAGGTAGCGTCATCAACAGTTTCAAATTGAAGAAAAGTGGGACAAAAGAATGCTTGTTAGATCTGTCAAGGTAGAAAGTGATTCAGGGGGAAGAAGATTAGTTATCCAGAGGCAAAAGAAAAGCAGCAAACTTAAGAGGATTCTCAGCCACTGGGAATACTTTTAGAAGAAATAAATATTAGATTAAGTGACTTAAAAGCCTGAATCTCATTCAACAACAAGTTGGATAGTCTTGCCACATAAAACAAATACATCTAAGGAAAGAATTGATACCTTGAGTTTTTCAGCCATTAAGAATTTGAACAGATTTAAGAGTATAAAAGAGATAGTTATATAAATATTAAAGCTATATGATGCCTCAGTGAGAGATTATAAAACACTACATCTGAAAAAAAACTAAGTTTAGTTCCAACTCATTCAATATTGCAATTGAATGAAAGCTAAAAGGAAACTACCAAACTGAAAAAAAAATGTAATAACATAAAGAAGGTTGCTTTGAAGCTTATGGTGTACAGCAACTTAGCCCTATGAGCAACACTGTTATTAATATATGGGTGTTGACAATATGACTGAGTGTTGTAAGTTTAAAAGAGAATTCCCAATTAAGTTCTTCTGTGTACTTGACCCTGGAGCCCCCCTCAGATTCTCCAGGATTTCTTGTGCTTACAAACAGTTCTCCTAATTGATTAGCAGGTGGCATGCAGTTTCCTGTCTTCCCACATCCCTCTCAGGTTACTATGGTGATACCATCTTCTCTTCCTCTCCACTGCTTCCTTTCCATCTGATCTGCAGAATGAAACTTTGTGAACCTACTGGGCAAATTGGTGCCCACATTTCTATTCAGATGTGTCACTCAACATTTCTTTGTGTCTTAGTAATTGGAAAATGGCCCTTGTTGCCAGCTCTTATGTTTACTAAATCTTTAAAATTTGTCAAAGAAAAAAAAAGACATAATTCTCTCTGATACATCACTCTACCTTCAAAGGTCCCAGAATGGTAAATGCTTTTAAGGCACATCTTGAAAGCACAGCCACCTTTCTTAAAGACTCCTATCACTGTGAAGAAGTTTCTGGGTACCTCTGATAGCACATGTGTGTGTGTGTGGGGGGGGTGATGGGGAATTGAAGCTGGGGACATTCTACCTCCGAGATACACCCCCAGCCCTATTTTTTATTCTTTATTTTGAAACAGGGTCTCAATAAGTTGTGGAGGGCCTCACTAAGTAACTGAGGCTGGCCATGGACCCAGATCCTCATCTCAGCCTTCCAAGTACTGGGATTACAAGCTTGTGCCACCATGCCAGGGGATAGCACCTTTTAACAAAGTTATTATACACAGTATTTTGAGATGAGGAATATTCACACACATATACATACATGCCTTGTTTGTTTGTTTGTTTTTCAAGAAAAGCTAAGGCCTCCTGAAGTCAGGGGCTTGTCTGGAGTACCATCGGATTCCCTCTCTCCCACCTCCTCTCAAAAAGATGTTAGGGGCTGTTTTTCAGGTCTTGTAATTAGAGCTCATCCGCCAAATAGAGTACCTAGTGAAAGAATGGAAGAAAGTGAGATTTAGAAAACAAAATAGGAAACAAAGTAAAAGAGTAGACTTTAAAGTTGAGTGTGCTCTTAGTTCGAAGAAAAAATACGAACACCTTTTTAAAAGAAGTAAAGTCATATTGCTTTAAAATAAAAAATTCAAAGCTTAATTGAACTTTTCAGTAATTTTGTTTTGGGAGCAATAATGTAAAAGTGTTTTTAGCCGGGCATGGTGGTGCACACTTGTAATCCAAGTACTTGGGAGGCTGAGACAGGAGGATCTAAGATTGTTGCCGGCCTCAGCTAATTAGTGAGGCTCTCCACAACTTAGTGAGACCCTGCTTCAAAATAAAGGATAAAAATTAGGGCTTGGGATGTAGCTCGGAGGTAGAACACCCCTGAGTTCTATCTCCAGCACCACAAAATAATTAAATAAATAAAACTGTCTTATAAAATATCACAGCATCATGTTCAATTATTCTATCTTTTGTGTGTGTGTGTACTAGGATGGGACCCATGGGCATTCTCCCATTGAACTACACCCCCAGCCCGTTTTATTTTTAGCTTGTTTGGTTTCTTGTTTTTTTGTTTTGTTTTGTTTTGTTTGTGGTACTGGGGTTCCTGGAAGCCCTTCTACCTCCGGGCTACATGCCCAGACCTATTTTATAGGTTTTTTTTTTTTATTTGGAAACAGGGTCTCTTAAGCCAGCCTGGCTGGCTTCAAACCTGTGCGATCCTCCTGTCTTCGCCTCCCAAGCGTGGGGATTACAAGCGTGCGCCACCATGCCCGGCTTATTTTTAACTTTGAAACAGAGTTTTGCTACGTTATTCAGGCTGACCTCAAACTAGCCATCCTCTTGCCTCAGAACTGGGATTTCAGGGATGCCACCATACCTAGCATATTCTGTCTTACTGAATATTTTGAAATCAAGTAAAAGACTCACCTAATATATAAAATGTGCACTTAATTCATTGGATCAGCAATTTAAAATTATTTTTATCTAGAATTTTTCTCTTGAGAATTCTGTAGTGGTTTATATGGAGTTAAATGTATTTTATTTATTTATTTATTTATTTATTTATTTATTTATACTAGGGATGAAACCACAGGCATTCCACCTTCAGGCAACACTCTAGACCCCCTCCCTTTTTTTTTTCTTGAAACAGTGTGTACCAGATTGCTGAGAGTCTCACTATATTGCTGAGGCTGTTCTCAAATCTGTGATCTTTCTTGTCCCAGCCTCCCAAGTACTGGGATTACAGGCATGTGCCATCACATTTGGCTTAAATACGTCATTTTTTACATAGTACTTGTGCTCCAACTTTAATTTTAGATTCATATTATTTTATAATGAAGGCAATTCCTTTCCAAAACCCTAGATTTGTCATGGAAAATAAAAGAGATCAAGCAAGGCTAAGTCAAATAGTTTAGATCTCACACAAGGATACAGAAAGGTGAGACTTAAAGACTCTTAGGTCCCTATCCTATGATAACATAGTCAGAGTCACTTGCTTTCAAGAGTAGCCACCATTTCACCTTTAAAATTTAAATAAATTCCTTTATATAATTCATGTATGGTGTTGATGGTGTGACTTCACATCTTCTCCTCATCTCCATCTTGATGATGATGTGTTTCTCCTTTGAGATTGTTAGATGAAAATAAATGTAATAGTCAAAGTCAAACAGGGAAAGAGGTGTCCTGGAATAAATTACAGATTAACGTTTAACACTACCCACACTTTGCAAAATGAAGAGTACCAAATGCAGATAAAACTCCATAAGCTGAGTCAAAAGCTCATTGGTAAAAAAATAAGGAAATAGAACTGGATTCATTTGAGTACTAGGTTTTAAGCCTCTCCATGGGGCAAGGTATTGTTTAGAGTCTACCATAAATTCCATGAATATCTGAAATAATTAGAAAAACAAGAAATGATTTAGATTCCACTTCTTTCCACTCCAGTTAACTTGATGAAAAGAAAACTTGAGAAGCCTTTTAACTCATATTATCTTAAGTCCAATTTAGGTTACTGTTTGTTGTTTGTAAGTCATAAGGTAAAATTAGCCTACTGAATCAAAACCAAGATAAGTAAGTGAAAAATTATTGTAGTGTGCATTTCCAGACTGTATTTGTGTAGCAACTGGGAAAGACGTGTGCTCTAAGCAGACTGGTGAAATTGAATAGAATGCCAAATTTAAGTATCTCCCCAATTCCATTTCATTCTATTGATCCTATTTCTGTATTTCAGTAGGGCAATCCAGATGAGTCAACCAGTTACAGGGTACTTTGACACATATTATACCATGTCCTCAGAGCAAGCCTGTAAATGCGTTGCCACTCCATACCTTCACTACAAAACTGAAATGTTGAAACAGTGGCATGGGGAAGGTCACATTGATGTGTCTTCCGCTTCTGAATCTCATCCTTTCTTTACTATGGCCTCCCCTGTCTGCCGATACATTCTGTTTTTCTTTAGTCCACTCCATCTCTTTTTCTCTCTTTCATTATAGCCATCACCTTATACCCAATTCCTAGATTTTATAGTCTATGTGCACAGTGAACATTGAACTAGGCATTTTTGTTTATTTCTTAGCAGGCTCTTTGCTTTGGGCAGGAATGGATTTTTTAGTCTTAGAAGTGATTTGGTCTAAACACTGTTTTTGAGATCGTTTTTTGGAGGGGTTCCCCTCTGCTATTCTCTTCAGTACCTCTTTACACTTATTTTAACAAGTAACTTTTATTTTTAAGTAAATTGAGTTCAAGTCTAATTTTTTTAAGTTTGACTTTGAATCTTAATAATCTTTTTTGCTACATGCTAAAAGAGGAAAAAGACTGTCTAGCTCAGTGATTTGAGATCTACTATTGAAACAGGTTAAGTTTGTTTTAGTAAGTACATTTTTGGGTTGAGAGGTCAGTTGAAAATGGGCACCACTTTATTTCAAACCACTTAATAGAATTGCTTAAATATACTGAATAGTAAGGCGCACATTTCTATTCTTCACAGTGAGTCTACACTACCAACTACATGGAGGTCACTAACATATCCAACTTCATTGTATTCATAGAGAGTGTCTCTCTCTCTCTCTCTCTCTCTCTCTCTCTCTCTCTCTCTCTCTCCCTCTCTCCCTCTCTCTCCCTCTCTCTCCCTCTCTCTCCCTCTCTCCCTCTCTCTCCCTCTCCCTCTCCCTCTCCCTCTCCCTCCCCTCCCCTCCCCTCCCCCTCCCCCTCCCCCTCCCCCTCCTCCTCCTCCTCCTCCTCCTCCTCCTCCCTCTTCTCTTCTCTTCTCTCTCCCTCTCTCTCTCTCTCTCTCTCTCTCTCTCTCTATATATATATATATATATATATATATATATATATATATTACTAGAAATTGAACCCAGGAGCATTCTACCTTCGAGTTACACCCCTAACCTATTTTTAAGTTTTATTTTTTGTTTTGAAACAGGGTCTCACTAGATTGTTGAAAGTCTCACTACTTATTCTCAAACCTGCAGTCCTCCTGTCTCAGCCTCCCAAGTACTGGGATTACAGACATGCACCACCACACCCAGCTCATAGAGAATTGTAAACACAAACATATTCCTTAAATGTATTCCCTTTAAAAATAGTATTAAATGCTGGTACTGTTCAAAACATACATCAATGGAAATATTATATTAGACATCTTATAAAATTATGAAATACACTTTCTAGCCACATGAACAGTTCATTCAGTGAAACTGTATTGATACCTATGAAATGTCAGATAATAATGCAAAGTGCTGATGGAGACATATAAAAGAGCTAAATGAAGCTCTCTGCTGAGGAAGAAAATCTAGACTTGTCTTTCAGAGTGTGTACTTCTCTCTACCAGCTTCCAAATGATCTGCAAAACTTGCTAATAATAGGGATTTCTGAACCTCAGTGCAGACCAGCTAAATCATAATCTGCAGTTGCAAATCCAGGAATCTGCACTTTTATTAAGTCATTCACACCCAAGAGTGGTGACACTCGCCTATAATCCCAACACTTGGGAGGATGAGACAAAGGATTGCAACTTAGGAAGACTCTGTTTGAAAATAAAAAAATAAATGGCTGGGGGTGTATCTAAGAAATATAATTCCCCTGAGTTCAATCCCTAGCACCAAAAACAAAACAAAAAAAAAAATCATTCAAGGGTTCTGAGGCTCATTAATTAGAAAGATGTTTGTTCAAGACAAAAAAAATAAGTACAATAATAAGTGATAGTTCCTCTAATAGAATTAACATTAATAATCCATGATTACAGATATTTTGTTTTGTACTGTGAATGTCAGAATGCAGTCATCTTTGCAAGGAGACGAAATAAATCTGCCATGCGATGAAGTAGAAAGATGACTGTATGAATTACTCAATTAAAAAAAAAAAAACCATGAACAACAAAAATGCTAAACAGATCTTGCCTTCTTACACATTTTCTAGCAAAAACAACACCACATGGTTCTGCTGGAGGCCAACTCCACAGTCATGAGTTCAGATGGTCAGTTCAGACCTACAACTGACAGTCTCAGAAAAACACATCACTTGGGTTTTACCATTCTGCTCAGTCCAACCAGCTCTAGACAGCTCAACCCAAAATGGTATTCACCTTGGCTATGAAGAATAAGAAAACATGTCCTTATTTGCTTTTTACCCAGCACAACAAAGTGGTAAATAGAGCTAAATTCCAAAAGATGTGTGAACAATCAATGGAAAATGTCAAGGTAGGAAATAACAAAAAGCTATTATAAACAGAACTTTTTCAACAAAAGGAATATACCTTTCCAGTATTTATTAACAAAGTCCCAATCCCTGTAAATCAGCCACCTTCATAAGTATGTACTTAGTGACAGTCTGCACTGTAGGTCATAATATTAGATAAATAGTAACACAATGAAATGAAAGAAAAAGACTTTGAGGGTGCTGCCTGATCCTCTGTGAACCTCATTTCTTTCCTTTGTGCCTTTTACGTCATAAGTGCTTTATGGAGTACCCGTAACGTGCATGGGCCCTGGGGCTGCTGTCTACAATAACACAATCCTTCTTGCCACTCGAGTTTCATATACTACTTGGAGAAACAGTCTTTAAAAATATGAACAAGTCAAGTAATAACAGTATTGAGGGAACTTACAAGATTTTGTGACAGAAATGAACAGAGTAGGAGTCTAACGTTGCATAGAATTATCAGAAAAAGCTTCTCTTAGAAGGAAATATTTAAGTCCCGACCTCAGAGATGAGGAGGAGATAGCCCAGGGAAGGACTGGGTAAAGGAGCTGAGGGACCAAGTGCCACGAAGGCCTGGCAGAGGGAGAGTCTGGCGAGTTGTAGGAACTGATGAAAAACTGACATAAATGAAGTCACAGGGACTGAGTGTTTGGACTAGGACGTGACTTGTGTAGGTCCTAGTAATGTGTTCAGCCTTTATTATAAATGCAGTGGAAAGCCTTTTAAGGGTGTTATGTAGAGAAATGTATACAGAATCACTGTTTAAAACCTTTACTTTGACTGCTATATACAGAAGAGGGGAGTGGAAAAGAAGACCATTTAGGGCCTGTTTGCTGTGGCCCGAGGAAGTATGACAGTGGCCTTGGAGATGGACAAAAGTGGACGAGAAAAGATCTGGAGATAAACAGCTGGTACCCATGGATTAGACGTCTTTCTGGGATTTACATGGAGTTGTTAAGAACATTATTTTTAGGAAGACTATATTAGACTATACGGGTAGGGAAATAGGGAATGAAGATTCTGTAGCTGGGAGCTCCCATAGCTTCTCCCCATCCTAGGTTCTGTCCTCTGTGGTGGTCATCCACAGGTCCATTTTGCCCCTGCAGAAGCCAGCAGTGGGAGGACACGGAGCCAGTCACTCTCCTATAGCCTTTTGATTGCTCCATAAAGGTCTATAAGCATTATAGGGTCCTGTAGTTAGACTAGCGAGTATTTCTTGGAACCTATGTTTCATAGGTATCTGATTCCAGCTCTTATTTTTGCCTTCATACCAAGTTTATATTTTCAAAAAAGTCAACATTTTAGATTGAGAGTAAAATCCAAGAAAATCTGCTGAAGCTTACAAAAACTTTAAATATCAAAACATGTCATATATATTTAAAATATTTTCATTTGTACTATTGCACACAATATATACCCTTATCATAGCTAAACATTGTTTTTGTAATAATTTAATATGTTTTCCCACTAAGAAGTAGTAAAAGTAATTTTAGAGCATTTAGGTTAATTTATCAGATGTAATAATGCCAAACAAATGTAGCTCATTTTAAGTAATAAGACTGGAGTAGGAAAAGAAGCATCAGGAAAAATCAGAAACCACAGAATAATTAGATTTAGGCTTTCAAAGCATTTGGCTCCATATCCTCCACTCCGCCCCCATGGAAATAAAAGGACAAGCCATTTAAAAATGAATTCTTCTCTGAAGACTTTCTCTATTGTGTCTGTTTAGTCTGCACAGTTTTCAATATTGACAGTGAATTTCTTTTCACCACCAATATGGCAAGTTCCTTTGAGGTAGAGAGAGATTTCACCTTTCATTGCCTTGTGTTATTTCCCCTCTACTGAACTATGTAAAGAAAGGTAAATGGTAAATGGCAGTGTACAAGATGGAGAGCCGTAGACTATTCACTCCTGCTCAAGAAGATTGTTTCCCTTTTTTTAGTATCAGTTTATATTTGGGAAAAATTTTTTTTTTGCTTTAGAAAGAAATTCTTTTTCCAGAGAGGTAATTAGGATATACATAACTTAAGAGCACATTTTGTATGAACGGCTGAATGCACTTAGAGTGGAGACTATATAATTGTAGGTAGGGCCCCAGCTAAATAGCAGATGAAAGAACCTTACCCAGAAGAGTTGGATACATGCCTTTTCCTCTGCTAGCATAATAATATGATAGGTATTAGTCCTGTTAAAACCAATCCCTCTTTCTCCTCTAACTCTGTCCTCCCCTTTAAGTCACATTTTGAGACGATTCATAAGTGACTTGAATGTGTTAACTACTTGCTTTCCTCAAATCTGAGCATAATAGATCATTTAGAAGTAATATCAATTGTTGAGTTTCTGGATGTAAAATATAAATATAATAGTATTTCAAAATGCAATATAACTTCTTCAAAAGGAATATACAGGGAGTATTTAGGGAGATTTTTTTCTTTAAATCTAAGTAGCTTTTTGTCTCTTGGAATGAATTCAAGGGCTTTAAGTAAATAAGATTTAAAAGAATAAATGTTTCACAGCTAATGGTGTGATGGATTGCTGTATATTTCCTTGCAAACCTAGTCAAGAATTTTTTTGAATTGCCTCTTTAATCTTAGTGAAAAAGCTTACCTTAGGCTTGCGCAGGCCCCATAGGAGTCCTGTTTTCTCCTTATGCATTTCTACATGCTGCTTCTCTTTACCAGATTTTTAGATATACTAATATATCCAGCTGGGTGCAGTGACACATGCTTGTAATCCCAGTACTTGGGAGGTGGAGAAAGGAGGATCGCAGGTTCAAGGACAGCCTTAGAAATTTAGTGAAACTGTTTCAAAATAAATCATGAAAAAGGCTGGAGTATAATTCAGAATGCACACTTCTTATACTGGTGTTCAAAGAGCAATAGTTTTTTCCATATTGTTATTTAGAATTTTCTTTGTTATGACTGAGAGAGACTATCCAAGAACCTATTTTTAGCCTTAAGATTTTTTAAAACTCCATAAATGGGGAGAAATTTAATAAATTTTAATATTATTTGCCATCCTTAAAATATTTTTATATTTAATGTCTAAATGCCAACTGAGGTCAGTTATAGGAGCAGGCAAATTTAAAAGAGTAATTACTAATGACATTAAAAAAGGCATATACAACTTTCTTCATTCTTACACTTTAATTTCTTGGAACACATGTAGAATACTAATCAATTACAAAAAGGAAAAAGGCTGGTTATGTTGGTGTTGATTTATCATCATAAATAACAACGGCAAAAAAAGAGGGTGATTTTCTCCCTATAAAGAATACTGCTTTGAAGTTAGAGAACCTTTTTTAAGGAAGAAAATTTCTATGTTAGTAAAAAAACATATAACCTTGTGATAGAAAATATACTTTTTTACATCAAGTTTGTTTACTGGAGAATCATGTTTTTGTAGTTAAAGTCTTATGAGAGCTTATTAGCTGAATAAATTATTTTCCCTGTTTTGTATTTTGCACTTGGTTCACAGTCCTTTGTGTAATAGAAAGTGATTGTTGCTAGCTGTTGGTCAAATGGGCTGCTGCAGAATCAAAGACTTTAAAGCCTTTCAAAGGGTCCTAAGTACTTCCCTGCTCCTCCACAAAATCCACTTCTTAGGTTAAGAAACTTTAGAGTTGGACTAACCATTACATTTTTTCCTCCCATAGTTAATTGTCTACACCATTGGATGCAATGTGGCTCTGAGCCATTATTTAAATATTGCTATTATGTAATATAGTTACAGTTCTCATTATTAGAGGCCATTTATTATTTACAACATGTCACTTTGTCATGGCTAGTTCACCAAAATAGATTAACCTTTAGCATTTTAAATATTTAGGAGAAATTGATTTAGCATTTATTTTCTATTTAGTGTTTTTATTAAAAGTCATAGGACTTTGGGGGCACCATTTTAATAACCACTGAGACCTGCTATATAGATGGCTTTATGCCTAGCATTGTTTTTTAAACACCTATTCGCCTATACAGTTTTCAATTATTGTTTTAAATACATCCTTTATAGCTTTGTTTTATTTAAATATTTCACCAGTGATTTGTGTTTTGTATTCAAACAAAATTCAAGTAAATAGTCCAGCAAAAATAAATACTTGTCCATTTGGTGGGCTAGAAAAATCATTAACTTGGTGAAGAAGTCAGATGCAGATAGAACAGAAATGTGCATTGCTAACTGGAAAAAGGTTTTCAAAGTACTAAATATTTCAATTTTATTTTGAAATGAAATTATACTACTCCCTCTACTTTCCTTCCTACATTCTGTCTTTTTTTTTCTTTTTTTTTTTTTTTTGGTACTACAGAGAGAACTCAGCGTCATTTTACCTCGTAGCCACATCCCAGCCTTACTCTTTCTTTCTTTCTTTCTTTCTCTCTCTCTTTCTTTTCTTTCTTTCTTTCTTTCTTTCTTTCTTTCTTTCTTTCTTTCTTTCTTTCTTTCTTTTTGTGGTACTAGGGGGTGGAACCCAGAGGCTCTCTACCTCCAGGCTATACCCCCAGTCCTATTTTATAACTTATTTGCAAACAGGGTATCACTAAGTAGCTGAGGTTGGCTTCGAACCTGTGCAATCCTCTTATCTCAGCCTCTCAAGTGCTGGGATTACAAGCGTGCACCATCACTCCTGGCTTATTCATTATTTTGAAACAAGATCTCAACAAGTTGCAGAAGGCCTCACTAAGTAGCTGAGACTGTCTGCAAACTCGGATCTTCCTGTGTCAGCCTCCCAAATCCTCCATGCCCAGCTCATACTGTCTTTTTTCATGGAAAATAAAAGGCAATTATTTCTTTACCTGCTACTGGTAAGCTAGTTATTTGGCCTTCCTAATTTTTGACCTGAGAACCAAGTATTGGGTGGGTAGGAGACTGGCCAGATATTCTGATACATGTTAATCATTAAACATTGGAATCTTCTCATCATGCACAAAGACAGACAAATGAATTTACCTATTCAGAAGATGCAAGGAAAAGGAGTAGGAAAAGAAGCAAATAGCCAGAAGGGTTATAGGTAATATAACTAGTAAATGAAGATGAAGCAATGCAGATTTTTTTCTAACAACAAGTATGTTAGCAAACCTACGTATTAATCACTCTGTAAACCCAGAGCAAATGAACGTTTGTTAAGTGGACTTCTCATTCCCTCCCTCCTCTAGAGCACTGTCTAGTCCAGTGTGAGGTGGAGATCAGGAGCTTGATTTCCAGTCGGCTCTGCCATTTATAAACTACAGAACCATCAGCCAGTTACTTAGATTTCCAAGTTACTTTTACATTATCTGTAAAATTGGATTTATGCATCATATTTCCTGAGTGCCTCATATGTTTAGGTACTTTTCTAGGAGCTGGAGTTGAGTGAAGTCAGATCTTTGCCTTCAAGTAGTATCTACATCATAAGACTGTCAGAAGAGTCAATAGGATATAAAATTTGGCACAATGAAATGTACAGAGGTTATTATAAACATTACTTTCTTTATCATGATCAATGTCACATTTTATGTACAAAAGCACTGCATGTTTAAGATACAGATTACTTCAAATTGTAATTCCCTTGCATAGTCTCTAAGGCAAATACCCGTCATACATTTAGGAGGTTTTTCTAAGAGACATGGCAAGGGAGTGGGCAAGGAATAGAAGCAAAAAAATAAAAAATCTAATGAGAAGTACACTAATGGACACACTAGTGCTGTGGGCAGCTGGAGCCCAGCCCCAATAGAAGGTCTAGAAAGATGACAGAGTGTGCCTCAGAGTTGTCCCACCAAGGGGAAAGATCTGAAATATTTATCAACCATTACCTTTAAGTCATTGATCAAGGGCTAGTTTGTACGATAAATTCCACGGCATTTCTAGCCAGTACCATATGCAATCCAGACATGCTCTGGGACCAGAGAATACTGTCTGCAAAATCACAGGTACGTGTAGCAGGAAGCTGTTGGCCTTTTCAGAAAGTGATTATTGAAGGAATCAGGGAGGGAGCCCACAGAATCTGTTGACATAGATCATCCCACCCAAAAACTACAACATAAGGAAGTAATGACAAATCATAATACATAGAAACATAAGAGTGTAACTGCAAACACTGGGTTTGTAATTCTTTTTTAAGAGTAAGGATGAGAACGTGATTATGGAAGCGCAGCACCCAAGTTGCAGAAAAGAAATATGCTTTCCTTTTTCTTTTTGAAGACAGTGTGAACTAACTCTCAAGAGAGTGCTCCTGAGACTTCAGTTTGTAGCCCATCTAGGCGATACCAATAATATGAAGGAAGTACATAAATGATCCTTTTATTTGTCCACATCCATGTGGTTTGGGTTTTTCTTTCTGAAAGCATCACAGGTAATTGGCATTGAGGAACATTTCAGAATGGGCGCCACTTTTTGATCAGCTCTTTTATCAAATTAGAACTTAATTGCATAACATCTATAGGAAGAATCAATTTTTTTTTCTTAGTTGCTGAAGCACTTGAGTACTCCAAAGTAAATTGAATCTTTACATCAATCTTCAAGGAAAAGAAAACTATAAAATCTTTGTCCTTGAGGTTCCACTTGACAGAGTCAAAAGCAATTCTTTCATTGTATTATACCGTAACACAAATCAGAAAATGCAAAGATTTGAGAATCGCTCTATTTCACATATTATCTTCTTAGCTCGCCTCTGCAGCTGAGTAAGGGTGTTATTAGGCACAAGAAATTTTGTTGAATTCTTAAATTGGTCTCAAGAATTTCGTGCTGGATGGTTTACTCAATTTAAAACAGATCATCTGGTGAAATTGCTTTTAGGTTAAAAGGAGGTTTCCTCAAATTCTTCTCAGGGCAGATCTTTTCAATCACCTGGTTAAGTCCGGAATTGCAAAACTGTGGAGGAGGAAGACTCTGAGTACATTTCTGGTGAATATGAAAAAAAAAGAACATCATAGAAGGATTCTCAAAGCCAATCCTTTTCTGCTTGAAAGTTTTACAGAGGATTAATACTGACCTAACCACTTATTTTTCTTTTTTTAACCGATTATTCTGAATAAACCTTAATTAATTATTAATTGGATATGAAGCTCTACACAAATGCTCAGATACCATCTGGAGCATTTTACCAAATAACATGTAATAAATGTTTTTCTAACATGACTACATGACTCCTTGTACCCAATTAGAAATGGATGTGGCTCTCAGCCACAAAGCTCAGTTTTTAGTGAAACCTAAACCACATAAATGCAGACAAATAAAAAGATTTTTTTATGTGCTTCCTTCATATTTTGATAGCTCTAGAAAAGGTTACAAACTGAGGAGGTCTCAGGAACACTCTCTCAAAAGTCAGTTCTCACTGAGCTCAAATGCCACCTCTTCAGGTAGACTTTTTCTGGTTATCAGATCTAAAATAGCCAACTCCCTGCTGCCGATGCACATAAATCCTTCACCTTGCCTGGGTTAGCTTTCTTCAGCAAGCTTCTCACCCTCTGCAGTTTTTGCCTATTTATCTGATTGTATGTTCATTCAACTCCTCCCATTGGACTGTTACCACCGTGGAGGAAGAGAATGTGTCTTGTTTAGTGCTGCACCTTAGCGTCAAGGACAGACAGCGTTTTCCACAGAGTTAGTGCTCAGTAACTTTCCGTTGAAGGACTCAGTGAAAGGATGGATGCAAAGAATCCTGTGTCCTTGAAAATAAATGTAGCATATCAAGTACCTTAGTCTTTTGGGGAAGAATCTTAACTCTCTCTAGCTTTAAAAATTGCATTTATTTTACTACAGCAGTAATATAAAAAACTGAAAAAGAGAGACAGCCTTTCAGTGTAGAATATTGAGCTGTTGACCATGGATTTGGGGATGCAGGGGCAGAGGTTGAAAAAATGGCCAGTGGAGAAGATGCTTTTGGCCAGCATGCCAGGATGCTGTGAAACTGTTCGAGAAGTATTGTGAGTTGAATCTCCATCAATCAGCCAGCAGACAGTAGGAATCAAAGGCTCAATTGATTGTTACTTTCTTATGGCCCAAATACCCCAGCATTCCTTAGTTATAGGGGCCAGGAGTAAGATGAAAATGTCATAATAGGCCATCAGAGGAAGGGACATGCAGAATGTATTTGAGGCAAGCATGCCATGGGACTTTACTTCCCTGAAATGATGGTTCTTTATTTATTTTTCTTTGGGGATTGAATCCAGGGGCATTCTACCTCTGAGCTCTACCCCCAGCCCTATTTTTTATTCTTTATTTTGAAACAGACTCTCACTATGTCACAGAGGGCCTCACTAAGTAGCTGAGGCTAGCCATGAACCATGATCCTCCTGTCTCAGTGTCCCAAGTACTGGGATGACAAGTGTGTACCACCACGCCTGGCTTTATTTGTTGTTTTAACACGTATTTATTTAGCACTAGACTGGACTAGCACTAGACTCCAGCTTCATCCTATTCTCTCCCACCCTCTGCATTTGAATTTATTATTTATTAGGTTTTCATGGAAAAGTCGGTTTGGAAGAAGGCCTTTGCCACTCTAACAAGCTCAACAAGCCTTTTCTGCCATCCTTTTAGCACTGGGAAGAAGTGGTTTAGGCACTAGACAGAAATGCCTATCCTAAAACACAGGAAAAAAGGGGAAAATTGTAATGTTTTATGTCCCACTGCAGCCTTCCTTTCTGCCCCCCAAGAAGCTGGGCGATCTCTGAGCTTATTCTTTTTATCACATCCTTTCTGTGCAGGCCTGTTTCTTCAAAGGTGGCAGATGACCCTGTGCCTTTTGGGTAATTGAGATAGAAAGTTAGGTTTCTGCCTGTTGTATTAAACTGACTCTGCTTTCTTATTTGGCTGAATATGAAGAAGCTGGACTTTTCAGATTCCTTTTGTAATATTTCCCAAGGTGTGAGTATGACAGGAAATTTTATTTTAAAACAATACTGTGATCCATGCACTCACTGACAGAAGCTGTTGGTTAAAAAAAAAAAAAAGACAGTGCCAATCTTAGATAAATTGGGTGTAGCTAGACTTTTAAACAGACAAGTCAGTTGTTGAGGATGCCCTCATGCATTGAGCTCTCAGACAATTTTTTATTGACCTATCGTGTGTTGTTCAAGGTCTATACAGTCTTCTGCCCACTAGCCATTTACCCAGCGAGTGGGATTGAGCTGGTTGGGATCCTTGCATAGATTACACATCTTCTAACCAAAATAAAAATAATTCATATTGCCTTTTGAATCTGTTTGAAGGGAGCAGTATTTGTGTGTGTGTGGTGGTGGTGGGGGGGGGTAATTGAAAATTTCTATTCATCTTTCCGTGCCCCAGGACATTGCTTTTCAGATGTTGTAATATATCACATGGAGGAACAGTCCCGTGGACTTTCATACATATTAGTGACTCCAGTGCCCACAGACACATTGCAAACCATCTGCATTCAGAGATTCAGCATGCCTTATGGTATTTCTGTCTGACCTCAATCCATTTTGAAAATAAAATGTTCCGTGCACTGAGTGGGAAAGCCTGTCTTATTGCCCTCTCTCTGGCTTTCCCACCATCCCTTGGTACCTATATAGGGAAAACAGCAGCCAGCATCATTGTTCAGAACCTTCTTGGTGATACCCAGGTCTCTCCCCTAGCTTTAGGGTCTGTATTTCAATCTGCTGGCTCCAGCATCACCACCCCACCTGTGTGCATGTGGGAAGTGTGAGCTTTATACTCAGCAAATGCCCGCAGACATTGAGGTTGATCAGTGTTCAGTCAGTCAGGTTTGAGCTACATGACCATGCCTTCCCTGGATTTCCATGAGCAGCCAGTGCCTTCAGAGTGAGAGCTGCCAGTGCAAAGCACAGTGGTGGGTTTTTTGCCCAGGGCATCTCTTGCTGCCCCTTCCTGGCTTCCAACAATTCTAGTGGCAGCCTGCTCGAGGTTAACCCTTTAACTTGGAAGTGGAGCTGTGTTTTGTGTACCTGGTCAGGAAATGCTACCGTGTTACCTCTTTTTTCTACATTTCATTCTATGAATGACTGCCTTTGCCCAAAAGCCATAAGCCATAAGCCATGCTGCCGGCTACACCTCACCCTTTGCCATAGCACTTCCTGCTTCTCTATTTCATTGACTTCAGCTATGAAAAATCTATTAAAACAGCTAATTGATATCAAGTTTTGTGTTACTGATATCTTAGTACTGTATGAAGTGACAATTTATGGAATATATGGAAATGTATGCACCCAGCTACTATGCTTCCTATCTTATTTGGCATATAAAACAGAGATGAGGGTATTCAACTTTACAGAATTTCTGAATAAGCCTCACAGACTATAATATTAGTCACTGTGCTACCAGTGTGTGAATAATAAATTTTTCAACTGGATTGGAAATAAAAATTCAATAACCACTTCCCCCATTCCCATTTAAACCTGAAAACTTCTATTCAATAAGATTATGGTATAATGCTTTATTTAGTCAGTGTAGAGTAGTGTTAGTCAAGCAGTGTTATTTTTAGTTTTTTATTCGTGCAATGTAATTATATATCACAGTGAGACTCAAAATGACACAAAAATACATGCACATATCACTTGGTTTATTTCCCTCTGTATATCCACCCCACTACCCACCTTCATCAATATTTTTAAATGTTTTACCTTTTGAATTTTCATGTAACCATATCCTCTAGCTTTTGCAAAATATATATACAATAGCATGTATTTTTTCAACAAACCATAAACAAGGAAGTCCTATGAAAATAGAAATGCACTGTAAACCATGGTCCTGACATGAGCAACTTAGTTCCTTTTTGGATTGTGGAACAATTTTTATGGCTTTTAAGGCTAAGCAGAAACTTATAGTAGTGACAGATTATACCGTGGAGACCTCTTAAACACTTAGCCTTGGTGAACATTAAAACTGTCTCTTCAACAGGTTTATTGCAGGATTAGGTACTTCTTGGAGAAAGATTCACTCTGCCTTTGGCATTGATGTAAATTTGGCTTCTGCTAGATTTATAAAAGGTGCTATTCAGAAGCCATTTAATTTTCTCAAAGGTTTGAATCAGAATTTGGGATGTGGATTTGTTCTTATCACAGGCTTCGCTTCATTGCCCCCTCAAGCTGACCACCAAAGACATCTTCTCAGATTCATACTGAGCTTGGTTGTGCCAAGTCCTGGCAGTATTCACATTCACCTAGAAATCGTATTAACTATTTCTGCTCATCAGAGCCTTGCCGATTAAGTGACAAAGTCCATGCTGCTAGGAATTGTGAACCATCTATGAAGATTCATATTGATGGCTCACTTATAAATTTGGCAGGTCCTGTCACTTCCAATATCAATTTGCAATTTTTTTTCAAAAAAGAACCAGTATGGGATTTCAAACACCTAATTGCCAATGAAGAGTCATTATGCTAAATAACTCTGCTGTTTTTACTTAAGCTATAAATATGTATCTTGTAACTGTAGCCTCAAACTAAGCATTTAAAAGCTGTGTGGCTATGCATTTTGTCCATTTATTCTGTATTTATATTCATATTGAGCACTATATCCCAGGCATTGTCAAAAGTGCCAGAGATAAAGCAGTGAAGAAAAGCAAAAATCTTGCCCTCAGCAAATTTACATAGTAGTATAAGTAAATAAATAAGAGTTGATAAGTGATAATGGAGAAAATTAAGGTGGGGCAGAGAGAATAAATTGGGAGAGGGCAAGTGAGATTTTCACTTGCATTGTCAGGAAAAGCCTCGCTGAGAAGGGAACTCTGAATGAAAGATCTGGATTGGGGCATAGGTGTGAGCCATGGTGTTAGAGAGGAAGGACAGAGCACATCTGGATGAAGGATGCGACATGGAAGTGGCCCTGCTGGTGGAACAATGAGATCTGAGGTACGATGTGGTGTGTCTTTGTGGCGCATGAGTCTGAGTGAGATGAGAACTCATAAATGCCTTGTGAGTGGAGGAGGGGCTTTAAAAAGGATTGCTATATCCTACAGAGACAAAGGACCAGCTGTGAGGCTCTTGGAATCATCAGTATATCTATGCCTCGATGCTGGCAGGAGCAGAAGAGGTGGAGAGAAGCCACTGGATTCTGGATTGATCGAAGGGGGCTTCAACAGGACTGGCTAATGAATCAATTATGGGCCTGACAGCAAAGGAGGAGTGAAGAGGATGTCAGCATTGTAGTCCCAATTATTTGTTAGGAAGCCAAAACAAGGATCTGATCTCCATTTAGTCAGGACCCTGCATATTTTTTCTTTTTCCGACTCAGTGAAAATCTGTTTCTCTGTCTATAAAAAGAACCCCATGATATAAGTAGTATTTGTTGCAGAGTCAACACAGTTTTACTTTAGTGTAACATAAAAGAACAGGCTAAATATTTTCAAAATATTAATGAAAATTAAGTTACCAAATGCCCAGGTCCTGTAACATGACCCCTCCCCTAAAGTGCAGTCCATATGTAATGCAAGCAGAGAGAGGGTCAAATCTGAAATATAAGTAGAACAAAAACAAAATTCATACATGAGCTTCCTGGATCAGGAGGCAAAATCCAGAGGAGGGCTAAGCAAAGGCTGGTTAGTATAGTTACACACTAAGCAAGGCAGAGCACTTGGAAGCCACAGAAATATGATGCATTCCTTGCCTTTGAGAAGGACCTTAAAGTCTCATGAAAGTACTTTGCCTACCATAACTCCACTAGGGCCACTAGGATTTCATTTGTGATATTTAGAGCGATTTGGCAGTAGTGTTACTATTTCAAGTACAGATAACAGATATTTATATCTTAAATATAGATGAAATTGTTCTGTGTGTGTTACATATGTGGGCATATTTGAATGCAAACATGTCCATATTCTTGTCCCAGACTTAAGTCATTTGGTTATTGTGATTAACAAGAGCAATAGTAAATGCAGAGTTTTTACAAGCTACTCAGATTCTTTGCCCACAAAAAGTTCAGTTTGGAACATTGATAGCCAGACATTGAACAAGATCCCTGGAAAATACCATACACTGATTGTCTCAGCAACTCTTCTGGATATACCAGTAGTCTCCAGCCAGCTTGTAAAGGAGCCCTTGGCTTGGTGACAGCTGTCTAAGGAAGTTTGACTGTAACTGCACACAGACTCTGAATCACCTGGTGTTGCCACGATAAGGCTCCCCCACCAACCCCTAAGGGAGATCAGCCCCCTTTGCTCTGGATCTCCTCTCAGGAGGGAGCAATCTGCATTCCTGACGATCCATGCATCTGCCTTTGCTCACACTGAAAAGCTTCCTCCTTAAGAAATGAGAGGGCATTGAACAGTGTTCAGAGTAGGGAGGGTAGAAGACCTTAACTGAGGGTGATTAATGGTCCTGTGATCCTGTGCTGAATAGAAACTGACATTTAAACTGTTATTCCTCCATCTGCTAGTGGAAGGTAAATTCAATAATCTACTTGTTTCTGAAATGTTCTTGGGAGACTTTTATTGCTGCTTAACTCATATAAGTTCTTGAGTTCCACCCTCCCCCCAACACACACACACACACACACACACACACACACACACACACACACACACACGTCCTAGTTCTAAGCTTCCTTTAACTAGTTTTGGAATAGGCCAAAAAGAAACAAAATCATAAATTCTAAACCAAGCACTAAAAACGGAACCGGAGTTCATTGATTAGATATGAAAGGGAGCATCTTTAGCAAAATGAAAGCCAAGCTTTTAAATCTTCCCTGAACACTGGTTAATCTTAAACCGTCCTGGCACTAGTTTCTTCATATGATTTTGCATATCAGGTGTTTACAGACTAAATAGTAGATGAGCTCCAAGTACACTATGTCATTTAATGTCAATGAGCTAACCCTGTGTATTCGTCTCTGCGCTTAGCAATTGAAATCTTCTGCATAAAAGTGCTCAGTATGCTACAATTAAGAAGCATACTTGTGGAAGGCACAAGTTCATTTTTTAAAAAGACCATCTGTTTCTTGGTATGCTACTTGTGCAGGTTTTCCTTTCATCTTTCACCTTTCTTAAGAAGAAATCCACGGCTTTGTAAAGCTTTGATATTATTTCGTTCTTAGGTTTTATAGAATGCTCATTCTCTGGATTTTCAGCTGTGGTTTTTACCAGCATTCTCACAAGATCATTTTCTACCCTCGGTAATTTTAGAAATTAGAATAGGAAAACAGGGATGCCTTCTCCTGGCCCATGTCTGTTCTCTTCTAGCAAGCTAACAATTGCTGCCGGCAACTAGAAGCAATGGTTGTAATGGTAGAAGTAGGGATGGTGGTAGTATTCTATTAGTATTTGCAAGTTAACAGGGTAAAATATATCCCACGTTTATAAAGTGAACAATTACTGGTTTCTTTGAAATATCCTTAGGAAAGGATAGAAATGCCCTGACAAGCTGTGAGATAGGAAATCCTCAATAGGATTCATAGCCCACAAGCTGCAATGTCTGTGTCTTAGTGACACGCCTTTGATCATGCTCAGAGATTACATTTCTAGCATGTTACTGAGAAAACAGTTTTGCATTCTGAGTATTTTTAATTAAACAAACAAATCTCTTTAACCATGTATGTTTTGAGACACTTTCTCATTCAGTCTGTTCTGAAGGTGAAGAATGTGCATTCCTTTGTGGCAGATCAACAGGATAGAGGGAAGAAATAAAATATTCTTTTGTTAAATAGCACATTTTATGCCCAGGAGCCAGAAGAAATAGGATAACTTATTGAAGAAGTTTATTTTCTTATATAAAAAGAAGAAAGATGTTTGTATAGCCTTGCTCTGGAATAAAAATATCAAATTTTAGACATGACTTAACTTACAACGATTAAACATAATGCCTATTTGTTGTTGCATTTCCTGAAGGAAAGAATAGCCTTGTTGGAAATTGTATATTCCCAAATATCTTTGTATGGTGTCCTTTTTATCTCATAAAGCTATATTTAAAAAAGGTAAGCAGGAGGTGATACAGCTTAAGAGGAAATTAAAATGTCAGAAGAGAGATTGAAATGGGGTAGCCTTGCCCACCCCACTCCACACACACGCTCTGCCACCCTATTCACCTACAATCTGTGTACATTTGGGTCCTTACAGTGATGTTAGTTTCGACTAAGAACCTTCTCAAGCTGTGTTGTAAATCTTGGTTTAGACTTTAAAAGCATGACCTTAAATCATGTTTAGATGGCCTTACAGTTCATAAAACCCTGTGAAAACAAAGGATTGATTATTGTAGTCCCAAACCACCTAGTCTTTATTGAATAAATATGGACATAACACCTGGGATCTAGACTTTGTGTTTACTGCACCGCCTACACTACCCAGCAGTGGCTTAGGTAAGATCTGAACTACACAGACGATCTTAAGCAACCAGTTCTTAATGGACTGCTCCATCAGAAGAAGAAAAATCTATCATCTGGAGCAAAGGAAGCATTAAACAAACCTTTATACGGTGAGAGAAAATTGCAAACATTGAGGTGAGGGGTTCCGGGGTGCCTGTTGGTGAGGGCAGAGATGTGGGACCCAGGGCCCTTTCTCTGTCTCCTGGCAAATGTGTAAAGTTCTTGGAACCAATAGATGTCAGACTGATTGAACACAGGGAGACAGCAGGAACTAGCAATAAGGATGAAAAAAAAAATGCTTGGGAAGTCAAGTTTGGATTAAGGTATTTTGTTCTAGTGGCTGAACAAGGTACTGACAAGGCCAAAGTAAACACAACTCTCTTGCTTATCAGTTGATTTATAAGTACCAAAATTACTTTTATTTCTACATGCAAAAAGGTACATTCAGATTCTAAAATTATATGTTCCAGGACTAGATTAACCAAAAACAATGTGGCTTACTGTAAATTTCTTAGAAGTTAGGGGAGGGGAGAGAATCTCATTACCTTCATAAGTTCTTACAGAAAAGAAGGCTGTTGTATAATTTTTCCAGACTACTGGTGGAAATTTCTCTTCACATATAAAGAGTAAACCATTCCCCTACCCCAGCTTCTCAGTCTGGGAAAATGTTCTTATGAAATAGCAGCCCTTTAAAATAAAAACACCGAAGGCATATTAACTAGGGGTTCTTTTTTTTTTTATTGTTGGCATCAAATACAAATCAACATTAAATCTGAGACCATTTTTAGTGTCAGATTCCCAGATCTAAAATAGGGTATACAAATAAAAAAAAATTGGCAAAAATGTTTTACTTATGTTTTATGCAGCTTGTAATGGTTGAGACTCTTCATTTAGAATTCAAACATCCCCCACCAGATTCCATATGGAATAAATTTTAGGGAGAGCCAAAAATAATGAAGGGATGCTTGGGTCTAAGCAAATAATATATTTTAAAATTTCAATTATAGTAAGAAACTAGTTTTTCTCTGTACAAAAGATAGCTTATTGTCCTCTTCCTCAAAGACTAAAATGTAGTTCAGTGTTCTATACCTATTTATTTTTAAGCCATTAATCAGGTAAATGGAATATTGTTCAGAACTTTTTGGTTACAATTAATAAAAATACCAACTCATGATTTAAATAAAAGGTGGAGGATTATTGACTCATGGTTTAAGGTAGTTGTAAGTACTCATAAAGATTAGACTAGCAGTCAGCAGTTCTCGGGCCCCAACTTTGTTTTTCTGTAATTTTTTTTCCTCTTTTGCCTTACTCAGTATATTGACGTCATCGTAGGTGGACTCTCTGGCAGCCAAAAGGGCTAGAGTAGTTTTAAACCTAAGACCTCATAAATAAAAAGATCCTGAGGGTAAAGAATCTATCCCACCACTCCCAGCAAATGACCATAGTTTTACTCTTTTGAGAATGGATTAAGTCAAATGCCTTCTGATCACTGTGGCCAGGTGGATTGGATACACAGGTATGCATAAGTCAATCAAGGCCTGACCTCAATATTGAGAATAGCTTTAATCCCACCCAAGGTAGGTGTGAATATGCTGATGGCTTGATTCATAGAGGAAAATCTGAGTGCTTTTAGGAAAAGGGACCAAGAATAATAACTAAAAAATTAGGGCATGTCAGGCATGGTGTCACATGCTTGTAATTCCAGTACTTGGGAAGCTGAGAGAGGAGGATCACAGTTTTGCAGCCAGCCCCAGCTACTTAGTGAGGCTCTCAACAACTTATTGAGACCCTGTTTCCAAATAAATGATAAAACATAGAGCTGGGGGTGTAGCTCAGAGGTAGAATGCTTCTGGGTTCAATTCCCTCTATTGCAAAAAATAAAAAATAAAAATAAAAATAAAAACTAGGGGCAGCCAGCAAACATCCCTTGTACCCACATACCTGAAAGTTACAGATGCCTAACTGAAACAGGTTGAAAGAAGTTTATCTTGCCCATCATCTCCTTTACCTGTCACCAGAGAGAACTGATCCATCCCATTATTTAAGTGTCTCCGGTAGAAAAGGCAAATTCACTTTTTAAAGGAGGAGAAGATCAGGACAGATAGGAGGAGTCTCCCCCATGACTCTCACACCCAACAAGTCCACCTAAGTTGACTGTACTCAAGATACTGCTTTGGCTTCAGTGAACTACTAGTTCAGATTAAGACAAAAACTAGACTGGACAGGAAGCATTTATCAATTTTACATTTAGATTTTCTACTAACTCTATAAGGAAATATTCCTATAGAGTTAAATTTCCATATAATAAATTTATGGCTGAACTTTATACTTATGTAATTGTATGAAGGGCCTCCATACCAAAAAAAAAAGCACTACCAAGCAAACAAAAACCTTTCATTAAAATGAAATCTAGTCATTCCCCCTATTTTTTTCTGCCTCCCTACATATGAACATTCAAATATGTCCATTTCAGTCCTATCTGTAACATGTTCTGTTTTTAACAGTCCTAAAATGGCCCTCTTTTGGCCTTAATTAGGGTTTGAGTTTCCACACACAACTGATAATATTTGCAGAATGAGTGGTGACACTGTCCCCCTAATTAAATAGCATCCCTCTGATGTTGTTGATTAAGCTAAACCCTCACTGCTATCTCCAGACACAAAGGGACAGGTCGAAGGCTTAGAGTGCATCCTCCCATCCCTGCACTCTGCAACCTTAGTCCCAGCATGCAGCACAGTCAGAAGCTGATGACTTGCTTCATTAAGGCTTAAAGATCCTCAGGGCGACTCTACCCCTTTGTGCCTCAGAAGTGCTCCCTGAGCACGGAAGGAACCTAAAAGATGACACCACCGTCATTGCCATGATCTTCACCCACATCAGAGTCTCTTCCAGCTCTCCATGGTTCTCATTTCACACCTTTGCTTCTACACCAGAAGAAAATGTTACTTCTCTTAACCCAACTGTCTACACGTTTTCCCCTCATTTCTTTCCCACTCTGCTCTAAGACACAGTGCACCATTTCTACACTGCCCAACTGCACTGTTAACTTAGGCAACAAAACCAACCTTGGTTCAGTCTGTCGGTTCCATAAAACAGCACCTTCTTTTCTCCTTCCATGGCTCCTCTCTTGGCTGTTATTGACACAGTCCATGCCGGTTTCTGCTACTTCCACCCTCTCCATACACACATATGTCCACTCAAAGTCTCTCACAATTCGATAAGCACTTATTGTGAGACTATCGGGCAAAAAGCTACTCACTATTAAGATACAAAGTTGACAAAATATGGTCCTTCTTGTAAAACAGTTATAATTTTATGTTAGCTATTTCCCATCCTAATCAAATCAAACCACTTACACTCTTTTTCAGAGCCCCCAATGTCCTCAGAACTTAGATCTTTCCTAAGTGCTTATATTTACCCTTTACAATATATATGCTTTTTATTTGTTTTGTGTAAATAGCTTTGAACAGCATGCTTTCTTCATTCAACAATATTCCTTGAGATTTATCTGTTTTAAACCATAAAGATCTAGTTTGTTTTTTCAATCACTTTGTGAATACCATTAAATGAATATACCATGTCTCATTATATATGGCCTTATTGGTAAACATTATTATGCTTTTCCCCATTTTTAACTATTAGAAATAAATAATTGAGCCAGGTGTGGTGGTGCACACTTGTAATCCCAGAATTTGGGAGATGGAGACAGGAGGATCACAGTTCATGGACAGCCTCAGCTACTTAGTGAGGCCCTTTGCAACTCAGTGAGACCCTGTTTCAAAATAAAGAATAAAAAATAGGGTTGGGGTAGGAAGTAGAGTGCCCCCAGGTTCCATCCCCAGTACTACAAAAAAAGAAAAAGAAAGAAAGAAAGAAAGAAAGAAAGAAAGAAAGAGGAAAGAAAAATACTTTCCAGGTGTGTTGGTGTAATTCCAATACTTAGAAGGCAGAGGCAAGAGCATCACAGGTTCAAGACCAGCCTCAACAACTTAGTAAGACCCTTCACAACCTAGCAATATTCTGTTTCAAATTAAAAAATAAAATAGGATCGGGGGTTATAGCTTAGAGGTAGAATGCCCCTGGGCTCAATCCCTTGTATCAAAAAACAAACAGAAAATAAATACTTCGGTGAACCTCCTTGTGTGTAGTAAAGCATTATGTACTGCTTGTTAAATCCCAGGCCTCAACTTCCTAGTTGAGTGACCTTAGACAAGTTACCTAGGTGACCTGAACTTCATGTTCACCCTCATAGAACTGTGATGAAACTGGATGAGTTCATACATAAAAGGTGTGGAGTTAAAGGCTTGACACATAGCAAGTGCTCCACATGAAAGGAGCTGTTGATATCACACATGTCTGAGTCCTGAGCTGTTTGCTCATTTTAATGGGACTTCCAAATTTCCCTCATGACGGTGTGCTTCTCTCAGCAGTATGGGAGTATCCATTTTCCTGATGCTTGCCAACACCTTGTATTAGCAAAAACTTTTGTATTTTCTGCTCTGTCCAGTGAGGTCCTTGTAGTGACCTTTTAATTTGCATTTCCCTGATGGCTAGTGAAGTTGAGTATTTTTATGTATTTATTGGTCAGCTTTATTTCTTTATTATTTATAGCTATTGCCATTTCTCTGTTTTGGTAGATGCTTGTCAAATATGTATTCTTGACACTGATATTTTGTTATGTGCTACAGATATTTTTTCTGACTCTTAGGTTTAAGTTTACTTTGACTAAAGTACCTTTGTCTTTAAAAAGAATGTGATTTGGGTGGACCACATTTATCAATCTGTTCCTTTATATGCTTTAGATCTTGACAGTTGAGATTTGAATCTCACCTCAGCCCCTAACTGACTCTGAGACTTTGGACACCTTATATAAGCCTTCAATGTCTTCATTTCCTCAAGCTGTAAAGTGAAAATAGCAGTGTCTACCTAGTGGGTTTCTGTAAAGGGTAGGAGTTAATGCATGTAAAAGCACCTGGCACAAAGTGAATGCCATATGAGAGGTTTCTATTATTAAGGAAGCCCTCTATATCCTATAGTCCAAAAGATGCTCTTTTATAGTATAATTATTTTAGTTTTTTCTTTAGTTTTAATCTTTAATTCACCTGGAACTTATTTTTTATATGTGATGCTTGGGATCTGAATATTCTAATAGAATTATGCATTGTCTCTTATCTCACTTATCAATATATTTCCCCCTCAGATTTGATATAGCACTTCCTTCATGGATAAAGTTTCCACATTTTCACGGACAGCTTTCTGGGATCTCTTCTGTCTAGCTGTTTTGTTACTGATACTATACTGTATATTTTAACTGGTTATCTAGATTTGTCCCCACTCCCCAATTCTTTTTCAGAATTATTTTATTCTTATATAATATGTATCCATATTAAATAGCAATCAGTTTAATATTTGGGGGATTTCACTGAATATACAGATTTTTCTGAAAAAAGAACATACTTATTACATTGAATTGTCCATCCTTAAGCTGAAAATAGCTCCCATTTTACATCTTTTATGTCCTTTTAAATTTGTATAATTTTTTCCACAAAGCTATATCATACTTTGTTACATTTATTTCTATAAATGCTGTATGTTTTGTTACTATTGTCATTAGCACCTTTCTTATTATTTCTACTTAGTTCTCGCTACCATATAAGAAGAAGGTAGTTGGTTTTATGCATCTTATAATCGACTAACTTACTTTGTTAGTATTGTTACTAGTTTGTCAGTTTGAATCACTTGCATTTCTTAGGTAAGCAATCATTTCCTTTGAAAATCTTGATCATTTTGTCTCTTTCCAATTTTTATTTCTCATTTTTCCTCCTCTTGCTTGACTGAAATTATCTAGGCCTGTGAGTGCCTTGGATATCACAAATGTTGGAGAGTTTGTGCTTTTTCCCGGCTTTAAAGGACACTTACACTGTTGTACCATCAAATCTGATGTTTGCTGTAGGTTTCAGATGGACACTGTTTAGTGGAAGTCTCTCTACTCTGCCATGCTGTTTCTCATTTTGGACTTCTGAAGACCAAACCAATTAGGCTTATAAGTCTACGCCAGCCTTCTGTGCCTTTAAAGCAGAAGCTCTAGCATGTGTGTAAATGCATGTACGTGTGTGTGTATAAAATTTGCCACTAAGTTTTTAAGAATGTAGGATATTTAATTTGCTTCACTTGCTTCTTTCTTAGTTTTCAAAGGAGTAAGGCCCAATCTATTATTTCTTTTCTTCCTTTATCAGGTTCTTTTCTTGAATTCCTTGAATAGTTTGTCCCTAATCCTCTAGGGCCAGGCTTTGGTCGGCTCTGGATAACCTCCTTTCCCAAAGCCCCTCCCACACTTCAACCGAATGGCACTGGAGATTCTGAGCTGCATTCATCTGAGTGGCTTGTACTGAGGTCACTTTAGTAACTTTCCACTATGTGGTGACTTTACTTTTCTCAGAAAGTCAGATTCTTAAACTAAAACCAATATGTAGCTTGTATGTTAAGACATTCAGCAGTAACAATAGTAAGATAAACATATATGTTTATATTTAAGGTAATACAAGTTAATAATATAAACTTATGTTTACTTTCCTCAGGATTGACTTTTATCCTTGAAATGTTTATCTGTCCTTGAAAATGGAGGGCAGCCTAGCGCCTCAAGCAAGAGAGTTGCTGAATTCTGAACAGGGTGCTTCAGAGGGGGCTAGCCGAGCACTGGTTAACTGTACTAGCCTCCCCACTTCCATGCCCACCTCTTCTCCTCACCACACTTGTCTCTGCATTCCAGCTTTATATTTTATTTAGAGTCTCAGAATTCATTGGATAAGGATGTGGAGGAGATGCTGCTATTTGTAATATGCATTCTTGAAAAATCCCTCAGGCAGAAAGTCCTTAATTAGTGAGCAAAGTAAGAATTTGCCACTTAGGCTTATGATGCAGGGCATGCGGAGAAATGTTTTAGTTCAGGGGAAACCATTTCAGAGGACTCGAGAACTAATAGCTATTCTTTTTATTTCCATCATTCTCATTGTTGCTTAAGGATTTTGAAGAAAATTTCATTCAACCGCCTTCCTAAAGTTCCTCTTGCTCATTAGGCAAGGCAGCTAATTATGGTTTGAAGTTGTTAGTCTAAAGAATATGCAAGTTATGTGTAGCCACTGAGCAATAAACATTGTTCACATACAGTAGGTATCATTATTTGAAGCTAATTTGACAGTCCTGAAGCACTGTGCACAAATTGTGGTTCTTTCCTTGGAAACTTGGCTCAGTTGTTCTTTCCAAAGTACTCAGGATCCACTTAAAGGAGTTAATAATGAGTCTTCAAAAATGCTCTGACTGGGAACACTCCTTTCACTGTGTTTTTATTCAATCTACATTGATTTGCAGTATAGGATTCTGTTTAATTTGGTTCATCTCCCCATAGAATCTCAATATAAATTGCTCTAAACATCTATTTATGTTAATATAAGTCTACAAATGAGACCATCACAGTTTTAGTTAATCATAGTTAAGATGGGGCAGAATCTATCCTGGTGGCCACTTGATATTTGTTGGCATTGCAGAAAGAACTATTTCAGATTAGATTATTGTCCCAGATCTCTAAGTGAGAGGGTGTTGGGCTTTAATATAGTTTGACTTTGCAAACTGGCAGTGAATGCCCTCCTCAGAAGACCTCAGACTTTATTTCTCACTTGGATGCCAACTGTTTCTCTCTAGGGACTTAAATGCTCGCTGATGTGAAGGTTGAACTGGCTTCTGCCTCCTGCATTTCCACCCCAGGCCTGCGCTCCCCACCCCTTCCCAGAATGCCTCACTTCTCAGCCCTGCCTTGCTCACAGCCCAGCTCTCAGCTCTCCTTCCTAAGGCTTTTCTTACTACTCACACACAGAGGCTTCTCTCTACCATTGAATCCAGAGAGAATTTTATAGAGAATTAGGATTATAGAGTTGACTGGTCATATATCTCAGTATAATATACAGACTACAAGTCCCTTCAAATTTAAATATATATGCATTTTGGTTTTTGGAAATGATTGATTTTGATCTCTCTCCTACCCTGCCCATTCTTTCATATTCCAGTGCCTAAGAATTGAACCTGAACCCTAGTAGATATTTACAATTATTTGTCAAATAAATAAATGGGTTTCTTTGCACAGGGGAGAGAGTATTTGAATATTGGTAAAATAGCAGATAATATAACTGTGACTAAATACTCAGAATGCGTGATAATTAGTTCTTAGCTTATTACCAAGTGCTATCAGGTTGGTTATGTGTTTGCCTAGTTGATTTCATTTCTGGTTGCTTGTTTTTCTTTCAAGAGACATTTGTTTGCAGCTGTGCTGAGCCAGGCACTGTGCTGGCATTCTATGAGTGTTTAGTACCAAGCTCCTATCTGCATATTCATAACCATTGCATAATTTCATTTGTAGTGCACAAAGGACCTCTATAAATTAAAGACTGATCTTTAACCAACATACTAGTACTTCTCTATTTAGATCATTGTTACTGCCTTCAAATTAGTCATCTTTCGAGACTATTCCTTATTCATTACCCTGTAGTCACACTTCATAGATCTTTACAAGGTAAATGTGTGAAGTACAAATGAGGGTTGTGGTCAAGGAGAGGTAGAGGACAACAGGGTGGGAAGGTACAAATTGGCCATTAATATTTTGTTCCATTCATCAATGAATTACTGTACATGTCATGGATTTTTATCTATTTTACTGAGATATTAATTGTGATTCAGAGGTTTGACTATATTTTTAAGTATGACTAGGAAATGTCTGCCCTTGCATTTTGGTATCACATTACTTTCCATGGAGAATGTAAACCACTGTAGAGATATGCCTAATTGAAGGAAAATTAAGTTTAATGTAACAGTAGTATTAAAAGCTACCTAAATATTGCATAATGTTTTTGAATGTGTAGTTTCTTTGTCTCGTTCAGACCATTTAAGTGAAATGTTATCCCACTCCTTAGTTGCTTTTGAATCTCTTTAGTTAATTATTCACAACAATTCTCATTTCTTAGCCATGTTCCTAGACATGTTCTTTCCACCCAAGCCTTTTTACCTTCTTTCCTCTGAGTCTTATCTGATTACCCGGTAGCATGAGGTGAGATTGCAGGAGTCGGGCACAGTACAACAGATCTGCACTTCAGCCCTGTCCCTTTCTCTTATTAACTGTGGTCCTTCTTTATATGACACAAATAGCATCTATGTCACAGGAATGGGATGAGGAATCACTGTGTTAACAGCTACAGACTCGCATGACGTTACTACCTAGCAAATACTCATGAACAACTGCTCCTTTTGTTATTATGTTCATTCATAATACTTTTCAGAACAGTGGGTGCTGTTGCTCTACCTTAGTTTACCTTTATTTAAAACAGTTTTTATTCTATTATACTTTAGTATATGATGCCTAACATAATAAATACCTGGATACATCTTATTTACATTTAGCAGGTACATATAAATAAAACATACACTGAATAGCCAACATGTTTAGGAAAATTCTATTCCAAAAATATGTATTAGCAGAAATTATTCTGCCTACCAAACTGGCCTGTCATCGAGTTTCCAAGAAAAGGTCAAAATATACATTTGAATCCAGAGAATTTAACCAGATTTGTTAAACTCCTTAAAAAAAAAAAGAAAGAAAGAAAAAGAGAAGGAAGGAGAGAAAGAGAGAGAGAGAAGAAAAGGTTTGTTTGCTCTAGGCATGCAGTCTACCTCTCTTCCTTTTCAGTTCCCCTGGGCATAACATTAGATTGGTTCCCAACGTGGTCATGCCCTTATATTCCTGCTGAGTTTGACTGCAGTCCCATACTTCATTCTCAAGAAACATTGCCCAGAGGCACATATGCACAAAGGTAGACACACAAATTACCACAAGAGGCCGCAGCTGCCTGAGGCAGGTGAGGCCCCCAGAAAATATGAAGCATATAGAATTTATTAAAAGGCAAGTCTCCACCCCAAAAGTATGATATGAAATTCCATTATGAAAATATTTCCAGATGGGCAAAGGCTTGAAAATGATCTTTTAATGTGGGTGAGTTATAGCCTCATTTATACATCCAAAGAGATGAGACACATATATACATACACACCCATTCAATCATATGCTTGGCTTTACTTGTTTCTTGCTCTATATAACAAGAAATGTCTGCAATTGTATGTATTTGGTGTATTCTAAAGTCTTGTTTTCAAATAATGCATTAAGCCTATGTATCCCATAAATAGTAAACAAATATTAGCACAGAAATCTGAGGAGAAATTCCACATACCCTGTTTTGAGACTAATCTTACTAAACACACAAAAGTAAATTATATAAGAAATCAAGCAAAAGGACTCAGAATAATGTCAGATAGATTCTGCATTTAAGGATAAGGACTTCTTTTAGAAATTCCTCAAATATTTTGTAAATAGAGAATCTTTAAAAAGGTACAGAATAGATGGTTTGATATTTGTGAAAGATGGGTTGGATTTGTGTTAATACTATTTAGCTATTAGCTATTTGGACATACACAGTTGTCATATATTGAATTAAAATGTTTTTCATCTATTCTAAAATTTTAGTCATAATTTTTAAATTATTGTTTTAAACAGTATAACTCTTATAATTAAGTATTATGAAGGACCACAATACATATAGTAGTTTTTTTTTTTTTAATGTGAATCTTCTTTGTGTCAGCTGGAAGCAGAAAGCTAGGAATTTCTCTTTCTTGGGATTTCCCTTTTCTTTTTTCTTTCCTCTGCTTTTCTTTTACCCTCTTCTTTTCCCTTTTTCCAGCTCTTGAAATTGGTGGACCTAGAGGTACTTTAGCAGAATTGGAGTTTTAATCATTCTGCTGGAATGTCATTCCTAGAGCAAAACAGTTTAATTGCACTGAGCACAGTGGCCTATGCCTGAATCCTGATACTTAGGAGGAAGAGACAGAAAAATTGCAGGTTCAAGGCCAATGCACAGTAGCTTAGTGACACCCTGATTCACAAAATAAATAAAAAGAGCTGGCAGTGTAGCTTGGAAGTAGAATGCCCCAGTTTAATCCACAGTACAAAAATGAATGATAGCAATTCAGGATGCACTACATTGTTTTTCAGAGTGATAATACATAAGCATTGAAATAGTTGTTTTACATCTTTGATTTTCAAGCAACTTCAGTTAGGTAATATATGCTTTTTTTTTTTGGTAATTTATTTGGTTGTTAACATGAATAATCCATTAAGGACCCAAACTATAGGACTAACTTGTTTGTCAGTGGACGCTATTTACCTTCCAAAAGATTGTGTTGTTTATGTTCTGTTTTGGGTTCAGGTGCCAACCAGGCTATGTGTGGAGAGAAGGTTGTTTATCATCTTTTAAGTTTGCTTGATATGACTAAGAATTAGAAAGTAAATATAGTAGGAGGCTTCTCTTCTGGGAAGGCAAAATTGGAGTAGAGCAGGGAACCAATTAGACTGGATCATTGATCGATAGGAGATGAGGAAGATCCAAATTAGAGCAGAGGCAGTGGGGATGGAGGAACCAGCAGAGATTTAAGGGCTACTTAGGAGACAGAATCAATAATAAGTTACTCGTTTAACATGGAGACTGGGGGCAGTGAGGAATACAGGATGACTCTCCTAACTGGGACCGGGGCAACTCTGTGGGGCTCCCGCTGGATAAGGAGTAAAAGGAAGAGTAGGTCTGAGGTCAGAAGACAGCTTATTTTTGGACATGTTGCGTCTGAGTGCCTGTTCACTTAGGTGAAGCCCTGGAGGCAGAAATGCAGTGTGGAGCTCTAGAAAGGGGGGTTTAGGCTTGGATGTTTGTTTTATACTGAATCATACTAATATTAAAGTAAAAATTTTACTTTATTGATAGTGTATGTGTGTTGTGTGGTATTGGGGATTGAACCCACAGGTGTTCTACTTCTGAGCTACATCCCCAGATCTGTTTTACTTTTGATTTTGAAGTGGTGTCTTGCTAAGTTTCTGAAGGCCTCACTAAATTGCTGAGGCTGGCTGAGAACCTGTGATCCTCCTATCTCAGCTTCCCAAATACTGAGGTTACAGGAATGTGCCTCCGTGTCCAACTAGAAAATGTAGTTCTTATAAGTAGGCAACTCTAAATGTATTAGACAGTTGAAATATGCGCAAGGCTCTGTCCTGCCAACTGGTGACAAGGCACTCCATGGCCTTAGAGGGAAGGAAGAGGAGTAGAAGGGAGTTGCTTCTGAAATTGCTATGCTAAATAAAGCTCAAATCATGACATCAAAGCAAATGTCCCATCAGTTTGCACTCTGTGTTATGATAGTTTCTATTTTTCCTGGTTAATTTTGATGTTTTTTTTTTCCCCTAACCAAACCATAAACCTCTTTGTAGTTAAGAGACTGCGTTCCACACTTTCACTTTGTTCTATCTTCACCCATCGCCAGAGGTCCCACCACAGCTCCTTTTTATAAGAACCCAGGCCCTAGGACCAGGTAGACCTGGACATGTGCCACAGGGCTGCTGCTGACTAGTGGCATGGCTTCAGATAGGTTGTTTTGCCTCTATCTCCACAGTTTCCTTTTCTGTAACATAAAACTAAAAAGGGTGAACTACAAATTGACCTTATTAGGTTGAACCATAAGATTGTTGAAGTTCCATATATAAAAACAGCCATTTTATATGATTCAGTCTAATACTTTGCAAAGTTTATGAGGATGGAATATTGTGTCCAATACCTTAAAACTGCTCAATAAATATGTTTTCAATAATTATTTTAGGATTGAATTATTACTACTACAAATATCCTCAATTAACTCTTTTCAATGATAATTTATTTTAAAGAATACATATCAAGGAAAAGGCATAAATATCAAAGAAAAGTAACATTGAAAATCTAAAGCAAAAAAAAAAGTAGGAGGAAATGTCTCACTCCAAGATCTGTGAAATATTAAATACTCTCCAGAAGTCTTTTTGTTTAAGCTTAGATTAAAAATCAAATTACAATTACAAAGACAGAATCAAAATGATTTAATACTTTTCTCTTTGATCATGTAGAGGTCAATGAAATACACAAGGAAAATTCTTGCCTTATAAGTTACTACCTGAGACAAAACACAACATTTCTGTTCTCTTTTTATTCAGTCTGTGTAATGAGTGATGATTTTTATTATACAAACTACAGTAAAATTTCAATTGTCTGGAGATCAATTATCAACCAGCTTCAACTAGAACACAAACCAAATGCCTTCAAGTTGTTAAAAAAAAAAAACCTTCGTGTAATTAAAATAGATACCACAAAGTTCATGCATAAAATCTCTTGTACTTTTGTTCCTAAATTTCCATAATAAGAACTTTTAAAAAATAAATAATGGCAGATGGGAAGAAAGAACTAAAGGATATTTTCAGTGGTCTCCAGGAGTGCCTTGCCTTCAGGTCACTGTTTTGCTTTCTGGAAGGAAGAAAACAGCCTCTGAGATCCCCGTTCCTTGCCGACACTCGAGGGATAATCTTAAGTTAGCTTTTTAAGTCCTTTACGATTATCAATTTTGACCAAAAGGCGTATCCTAATAAAAGATATTGAGATAGGATAATAATGCAGAGCAGTTGACTCTCTTTTCTACCTCACACTGCTAGTTCTATCACTGGTGTACGAGTAATACATATGCCTTACGCCCACCCTGCAGTGTTATATTGCAATCAGCAAGTTAAAACATTTTCAAAGAAACCTCTTGCCCTTCACTCTTACAGCACCTATTCACTGCAAACTTATATTCTGTTGTGACAAGTGAGATGATCTGATTCTCAAGGTGTCCAGCAAACTTAGGTGCCACTACAGATTAGCTATGAAATCAGGAAGAGAAAGAAATACGTTGAGTGACTCGAAAATACATCAGAGTGTGGGAACCAAGGCAGCAGAGACTCCAGATCCCGTGGGTCAGATTCAGCTCAGAAACACATTTTGTTTAGTAGCCACAGTACTGATCTACACGATATTTTTGTGGGTTTTTAAAATTTGTTTTGTTTCTAATGTTTAAGTATCAGATGAGCCACATTTTTAAAAATTGATTTCAAGCTTCCCTTGAAGAATTGAAAATCTGGTAACCCTAAAGCTATATTCCTACCCAAATAGTCAAAATAAGAAACTTTTGATGTATAGGCTGAGCCATAGGAAATTCCTCATAGTTCATAGTTTCTTTGACCCACAAAAGTTGTCAGTTTGACATGAATTAACCTGCTGTAAAGTGGTGAGCTTCTGTGGTTATTTCACTTCTGGGAAACTCTGTCTCACCCACAATAACAAATAAATGAGACTGTGCTTTATCCAAATTAATAAAATTCATGATATACTGAAGACTGGTTGCAAGCATTATGTAAATCTTATAAAAGGAATTAAAACACACAATGCCATGCTTCATTACATCTGAAATGTAGCTTATGTTCTTGGATAGGATAATATAACCTGAGTGAAATAATTTAAAATATTTTGTAGCTGATAAACCCTTTATTATGAACATATAGTAGCTTTATAAGTCTTCTAATCCCATGAGATGTAATACTGTCTGTGGAGTGGTTTACTCTGTTTGATACCTATTAAAATAAGTTCTGGAATAGCATTTTTGTTAGTTCTCTGTGGCTGCAACTTACTGCTTTTATAGGGTTCACTTTAAAAATAGATCATCACCAGCTATTTAGTAGACTTTATGAGACGCTTCAGTAAATTCAAAGGACTCAAGTAGAAGCCTTGGGGTTATACAATTTTAGCTTAAAATCTTTAATTTCTTAATTTCTGAATATTTCTTCCCAGTAATGTATGTAATGCAAACAAATTATTTTTTAAGCATAGTGATTACTATATGTTGCATGAATATCTTAAAACTAGGAATGTAATAACTAGTAAATAAAGAACTAAATTTTCTGATTTTTTTGTTAGAACAGTTTGTTTTTGTTGAAAGCATAAAATTTCAGAGAAATAAAATGTTCAAATTCTTCTTTTTAACTTTCAAAGCTATTACCACCAAGGAAAAATTGGATTTCTTAAACTAATAATAGTTTGTTTATGACTGTATATATAAATATTTATGATATTACTGATTTGGAGAAACTGTCAATCATAGTCTATTTTCTTGAAGAAATCTCTCTCTGGACCTGAAAAAATAGTTGACTGAATTTAATAACTACTACATATATATTGTGAGTAGATGATAGAATAAAAGTAAATTTCAGCATGATGCTATTTCACCAAGATTTGTTGTAATTAAACCAAGTTGAGTTTCTAACTAAAATGCAAACTGAATTAAGTCTAATTAAAACATTTGTGAAAACAATAATAGTCCTTTTACCTAAAACATTCTCCTGTTTGTTCCAACTATCTTAAAACAAAAATAATTAGTGTATGTAAGTGCTATATCGGTTGAATAAGAAAAGTGTTTCTAATATGTTATAAAGGAACATGTCAAATTATAGAAACTATTGAGTACAGTTGAAAATATTTAAGAATGTATGGTGAATTTCCAAGCATCTAGGATTTAATTTTAAGCATTATTTTATTCTGTCATAAATATAGTACTCCAGTTGATAAAATAGTAAAACACATCTAGAGGTATAAAATTTACATTTTAGAAATCATCTATTGACTCATATGAACTAGCTTATATTTAAATACTGTAAAGAGAATAATAGTGCAGGAACCAGGAATAACTAAAAACACATGTTTATTTAATTACCAGGCTTACTTACGTTCTCCAGAACATGCTGCTCATTCTTAATACTAAAATGTTCTGCTTTTACTTTTTTTTTATTTTTTGCCTTTAACAGATAGTGTATAGTGTGTGTGTGTGTGTGTGTGTGTGTGTGTGTGTGTGTGTGTGTGTGAAGACACTGACTGTAGCTGAGCTTTTGGTGCACATGGTTGTAATCTCAGTACTTAGAAGGCTGAAACAGGAGGATTGCAGGTTCAAAGCCATTGCAGCGAAACCCTTAGCAACTTCATGCGATCTTGTTCCCAAATAAAAACTAAAATAGAGCCGGGTTGTATGTAGCCTGAAGGTAGAATGCTCCTGTATTTAATCCCCAACACCACACACATTAAAAAAGGGGAACTGACCTTTTGACCAAAATGGTTGAATTCAACCCCAAAGGAAACCATCTTTAAAGATTGCCAAAAATCAGAAACAATTAGTAAAGATCACAGATTTTCCATACTTCCTTTTTCTTAACAATTGAAATGGTTGAAAGACAATATGGATTTATATTCTGTCTCCTAAAATATTGCCAAAATGACATTAAGGGATTTTTTTTAAGACAAAGAGAATAGGAAAGAAGAGAGTTAAGAGGCATTAACATGTTTTTAGAAATAAAAAAAATCAAGAGGAATGTTATCTGTTAACAAAATGGAGGAATTTACAACATAAATGCTTTCAGAAGGGGACCCCAGCCAGGCCAGGTTGGCTCACCAAAGCTCTGCAAAGCCCAGCTCTCAGAGGCATCGAATACTCCAGAAACCCAGGTGATTCAGTCAAACATCTTTAGATGACTAGACATTCAGAAAAGCTTCCACACTTAATATTTAATCATGTTGCTTCTTAAGCATAGGGCTAACAGTCTTTATCTAACATACAAGAACTTAGGGAATATACATGAAGAGTCTTCATTTTAAAAGAAAACTCTAAAATAAATTTCTTATGATGAAGAAACAGTTAACTGAAATCCTATGATTCTTTTAGTTGCAATTCAGTTTCTTTCTTTTGGTTAAGTTCATATAAAAACTAAGTACCCATTAAATCATGTATAACTATATATGAGATTTCTGAAATTGTTTTTATTCTTTCATTTGTCTGTATGCACAAGGTACTGGATTATTATATTAGTGATTTTATTTCTAGACAGTGAGACTTGGGGTACAATTTAATTTTTACAATAAATTGCACCATTTTTATAAAATTCAGGTCATTGTTTGAAACATTTAGAATAGGATCACAAGCCGGGCGTGGTGGCGCACGCTTGTAATCCCCGCGCTTGGGAGGCGGAGACAGGAGGATCGCGCAGGTTCAAAGCCAGCCGCGCTGGCTTGAGAGACACTGTTTCCAAATAAAAAATATAAAATAGGTCTGGGAGAGTAGTGTATCCTGGAGGTAGAAGTAGAAGGATTTCCAGGAACCCCAGTACCACCAAAAAAAAAAAAAAAAAATAGCATCATAGGGAGCTGGATAGTTACTTTATTTTGGCTGCTAAAATAGTGAGTACAAATATTTCAGTAATATCTACCAAAAGAACACATGTTTATTCTCTGAGCCATATTCATATTTTCCACTACTGTGATTTTTAGCTGGGCATTGTTAAGAATCCTTTTTTTGAATTTTATGTTATTGTGGAAAATAACCGAGTTGTCATGTACATGGTTTTCTGCACCAGTTAAGAAGGTTCATTTGCAAGTAACAGAAAACCAAAGAGGCTACTTAAGTAAAAAATGCAAAAACAAAAAAGGAAAATAATGGAAGAAAAGAGGGTAACTCTAAGAATCTAAATAAAAGCTAAAAGGTAGGGCTTGGGAAGGACAGTAACATCAGAGCTCCAGGTGGCCAAGACTAATGGGCCTCCTTAGGGAACTTCTCCCAGGTAGATGGACTCCAGCTATTTTTCGCAAGTCATCCCAGGCAGAATGTATATATCTGCACCTGAGAATGGTTACTCAGGTTTGGGACACATGCCTACCCCAGCCTGGAGCAGGTAGGGAATCTTTGGTGACAGTCCCCACACTGCATCCCACAGAAAGGGAAATTGAAGATTTGTAACCAGAAAGTGGGAACAGATGATAACAATGTCCCTCATCTTCACATAATGTTAAACTTACAGTGAAGTAAGCTTCTCTTCCACTCAGTATGCCACTAGAGGAATTAGCTGATTTATTTCCTTTATCAGATCTATTCCTTCATTCCTTTCAAAGTAATTACAGGCTGCTTCTTCCCTGTCTCATGACACTGATTATTAGCTAAAGCTAATTCATCAGCTGGATATAGGGGAAACACCTTTAGCTATCTTTCAGGAAAAGCTTAGTAAATTATTTGTCATTCTCCAACCCAAGAAATGTTCTCCCTGTAAGTAAAAGTTTATTAGCTACCGTGAGAGGTCTTTGGGTTCAGCCATTTTCTGTCTCAGCTATAATTAGAAAGCTAGACAAATGATATCAACTTCTAGGGGAAAAAATCCACACACATACTCTTTTTAATAAATCCAATTTACTCTATTTGCTTGGTATTAACAACTGTTAATGTTCTGTCCAAATTCCCTTACTTCCTAGTCGAAAAGAACGCTATCACTACAGCCAGTACATACAAATGGGTAGTTAATTACTGGGCCCAGAGGCCATGTGATTCATCAGGCAGTGTGGAAGTGAACGTTGCCAATTGTCAGCTTTCCCCAAACTACACAGTGTTGTATGGTTTATGTCCCAATCAATGGTGGAAAAGCTCCAGAAAGAAATACTATCTAGATGTCAGGGACTCATTAAACCCATCAGTCTGTAGTCCTTTGTCAGTGATTTTCAAACCTGCCTGCATATCAAAATTACTTGGTGACATTAAAAAAAAAAAAAGGCAATGTCCATTCCCAAACCACTGAATCAGAGTATTCTGGTTTGGTCAGGGATAGATTCAGGATTTTTTAGAGCCTGGGTTTATACAATTTAGGGTTTCTCTTTAAGAAAGGGAATAATAAGCTGTTTTGCTTTTATAGATTTTACACAAATTCCATGTGAACGCATTTGTAAGAGCCAGGCCCTTGTAATACTAAAATCTATGTGTTAAACACTGAAACTCAAATCTTTATTAGCTTTAAAGGTAATTCTGTGAGAATCTAGATATAAATGTGTTTGCATATCTACGTGTATATGTGTACAAATATGAACACACATTCATACTTTAAGCTTCTGGGTAAGCAGATCTTGACTCGAGACTCTCTTATGTAGCATCTGCACTGCTTATTCTGTACATTTAGATTTTTTCTTTCCTTTTTCTCTCTCTCTAATTGCTTCTTCCTCTGCTCTTTTACCACTTCCCATCCCTTTTATTTTCCCTCAGTTTTAAAAATTAATTCTTAGACCCAATGATGCTACTTACAAACTTCATTGTTGACTTTTCAGGTTAAAATAATGACTAGTTTCTGAGAAATAGTTATATTAGATGGTAAGCAGATAGTTGAAAGGGCTGGAGATTGGAAGATATTAGAGAAAAACAAAAAGAATATAGACAATTTGGTATTATCTATATTTTAATTCAGCTCTCCAATAAGCCAAAAAAACTCAAATTTTGAGCCAAGCATGGTGGCACACCCTTGTAATCCCAGCATTTGAGAGGCGGAGACCAATGGATCACAGTTGGCAGACAGCCTCAGCTACTTAGCAAGGCCCTTTGTAACTCACTGAGACCCTGTTTCAAAAAATAAAAGACTAAAAAAATAGGGCTGGGTGTGTAGCTCGGAGGTAGAATGCCCCTGGGTTCTATCTTCAGTACCAAACACACACACACACACACACACACACACACACACACACACGCACACACACACACACACACCAAAAAAAAAAAACACCTCAAATTGACCTTGACATGGTGGCACATGCCTGTAATCCTAGCTAATGGGAAGCTGAGACAAGAGGGTTGCATGTTCAAGACCAACACCAGCAACTTAACAAGCACTGTCATAGTGAGACTCTGTTTTAGACCCCCATCTACTAAAAATTGTTGCTTAGTGATAGGGCGCCTGCCTAATGTGCACACGACCCTGAGTGGAACCCCTAGTACTGAGTTTTAGCTGCTCTGCTTATAAGCAGGGAAAGATAATTCAGCCATACTTTTGTGTTCAGTTTAAATGTGTAAATAACTTTATACTCTCTCTCACATGATTTCACATGATTTGAGATGTTGGGTATTGGCATCAGTAAATGTATTTGCCTTGAGGAGCACTGGATTAGAGAAAACCCACTGAAGGAAGTGTCAGATTCTTTATTATACTCTGGTAAAGTTAAGTGATCTGTCCAGCTAGAACCTTTGAAAAGGTACTTTTACTCTGTGGAGGGGGAGGGGCGCTAGGGACTGAAGCCAGGCATTCTGCGCCATCTACAGTCAGCCCTTCTCCCTGTCTTTATCACTCTGCCCTGTCTGGCCCTCTGTCACTCCACACTTGCATCATTGCACTGGACTCCTTACTGGTCCCTGCTGCTCTTTTCACCTCCTTACACTCTAGTCCCAACCCAGAAGCCAGGGCAACCCTTTGAAATTTTATATTAAATCCTATCACTCCGCTGCCCCAGATTCTCCAGTGGATTCTTATTTTCTTTAGAAGCAGAACCAATACTGTTTAAATGGCTTATAAAATTATTTTTCCACTCTCTTTTTCATTAACCCCATGGTCTCACCTGGACTAAGCTCCTTCATCCTAGAACAAACCGGTCCCTTGCTGCCCCACAGCCTTGGCGCTGGGTTTGTCTGTGTGGCACCTCTCTCCTTCCCATGGAGACCTGCCTGGCCTGCTCACCTGCCCTGCGGGGCCTGAGCCAAATGCCGCTGCTTTGTGAGGCCTTCTCTGGCCACCCTAGTTAAAATCGCAGCATTGCCATCCCTTGTCACTGCTCTGTTTTTCCTCCATACAATTTTCACAATCTGACAAATAATATATTCTTATTTATTTGTATCTAGAACATAAGATCTACAAAGACAAGGACTTGACTTCACAATCCTTAGCTTGTAAAATATTTCCTAGCACATACTATGTTCTCAGTATTTGTTGAATGACAGGAGAGATGATGTATCACTCTGCTCTTACCCCCTGGGTTCTTCCCTTGACCTCTGGTTTCCTTTACTTCCGCATCAAGATACTTTTACAGTGTTTATTGGCCAGCCTGACAACAGGCATATTTCTGTCAACTTCCCTGTCTCCTGAGTGGTGGTCGCTACAGTCACATCCTACTCTGCCACGCACAGGATGACACACATTTTTATATCTTAAATATGCTTGAAAGTGATGGTTTGTCTTTAGGATAGTCTGGAAAAAACAGTTGAAAAAAGGTACACAAGGTAGGTATATGAAGAGGCACTAATATAGTTTTCCATAGCTAGAAACTAACATATTTAAACCCAGAATTTGCTTCTTATAAAGTAAGGAAATCTAATATGTCAGGATTTTGGTAATGATGCATAATTCTTTGATAAATAATATATGTATTTATGCAGGCTAGAATAAAAAAAGAATCATTGAACCAGGGACTGTAGGCTCTCTGCTAATGTTAGAGTAGTAAAGCTTTTCTTCTTCCTCATCTAGAATTCTGAAATGTAATAAGAGGATTGTCAGGGGAACCCAACATTCCACTCGAAGGGTTGGTTACCACCAAACACAGCCCCACTGAAAATCAGAGCAGAGGATCAGATTCCTATAAATATAGGTTAGTTCTAAATACACCCCTTGTTTATTACATTTTTGGAAGTCACATATATGGTAATAGTTCCTACATACCCAATCAGATTTTTATTTTTCTGCTTACAAAACAGAAAATAAATAGGAAAGGACAAAGGGGGGAAATACTGATCCTTGCTCTGATGCATTCAAAGACCTTTGTTTCTTTTTTTTAAAAAAAGCTTCACTTTTCACTTGAACTTATTTTTTCAATAACTTGTTTATCTCAAAGGAAAGAAAGCAGATGCAACCTATAAATAATGCTTCATTTCCGTTCCCGGGTGTAGAAGGCAGGAGAGATTCTTCCCAGGAAGGTCAAGGGCCACAGCCAGCTTGCCCTCTTTGTGCCTCAGACGATACTTGCTTGCTGCTGTTCTGAACTGAGTAAACAGAGTTATGCAAAATGGATGGCCCGCTGTGCAGCAGCTTGAAGATGCTGGCACAATCCAAAGTTTTCAGGCTCGAGTGTTGTCCACCATTGTTGGGCAATCATTGTTATTTTACGTATTTCCCACTTGATTACCACAGGTTCAGAGTTCCTAAATAGCATACTCCACAGTCTTTGAAATTTTTACAAATAACTGAACATTTGGAAAGTTTTCTATATCCTTATTATTTTTCCTGAATTTCCTTTTCTACTTCAAGTTTCACAACTCTGACGATAGACTATGTTTATTTTACTGATATTTTCCCTCAAATTACGTGGGATATTTTACGTTATTTAGAAAGCTATTGTTTTCTGTTAATCTATGTGCCTTTCCTACATCATTAATTTAACTTATTTGATATCTGCTAAGTACTTGCAAGGGATAGAGATCAATTTCTAGGATCCACCACCACCCTTCAAAAAATGTATTGACATTATGAGAAGATGCACAATATCATTGGGTTTTAGGGGAAAGAAAATTAAAATCCACTACACACCCACTGGCATGGCTTTAATCAGACATACACATTAGCAAGTATTGGCAAGAATGTGGGGACACAAGAACCTTCGTTACTGGGAATGTAAAATGGCCTGGCAGCTTTGGAAAACATTGTGGTAGTTAAACACACTTACCATGTGACCTAGAAATCCCACTCCTATGTATTTACCCAAGTAAAATGAAAACATGTTCATATAAAGACGTTTATGCTAACATTGACAGCAGTATTATCCATAATAACCCCGAAGTGGAAACCACCCAAATGCCCATTAGTAGAGAATGAACACATACCATCACTAGCACAGCCAACAATGTGAATGCATCTCACAAACGTAAAGACCAACTAAACACCCAGAAGATTGTTTGGTGCCTGGAAGTTCTTAAATAAGTTCCGAAAAATAAGAACGCTAATCTGTGTGATTGAACGTGAGTGTGCTCATCCCAGGTGGGGGATCAGTGGTGACTGAGTGGAGAGTCAGGGTGCTGCTTATGTTGGTACTCACCTGGATACTGGTACCATACTGGTACACTGCTGTGCTAAATTTCTTAAACTTCATAAGTTGAACCCTTAGGGCACGTGCAGCTTTCTACATATATGTTATACCTCTGAAAACTAAATAAAACTGAGAAGTGGGTGATACTTGACTCTCATAGATTCAGAGGTCCTCCCAGACGAAGCATACCAGTTGCTGCTCTAAAGGCTTCATGATACAGCAAGGTAGACGTGCTCACAGACATCTCAAAGGTGGCAGAGACTCTGATAAGCACATTTATTGGAAAATAAATGTGATGAAGTAAAGAAAAATATTTACAAAAAGAGCTCTTAGGATAAAGACTTTAGACTGTGGTCAGTGTCTGGTTTACTACATGTAAGAGGAAAATACAATTGTGTATAAAAATGGAAGGAAGGTACATAAATTAGTAGTGAAGAGATCCAAGGGTATTGGACTATAAACGAATAAGGACTGAGAGAGACTAACTTGTTTTAAAGTATCAGAACATGCAAGCTATTTATATCTTTAAAAGTGAGCTCTTTGTTTTCAACTGACTTTGCCCGAGTTGGAGGTTATTCCATTCCAGTGGTTCGCAGCCCTTAGCTGCGCATCAGGATCCCAGAAGCTTTTATAGCTTCTCCTGAATCAGAACCTCCAGGGGTGGGACTTGGGCATGTGTCCTTTGACCAGGAGCCTGTGATTCTCCTGAGCAGCCAGGGCGAGCTGTAGTCCCTGCGGGGTAGTGGGAGCCTTCGCCAGGACCGTCAACACAAAAACAAATGTCTCTGAAAGTGTCATGTCTTTGTTTTGGGGGCTTCTGTGACTTCTACAAAGAAGAGCACTTTTCATATTTATCTCTTTGTAACTGTGCCAAGAAATCTCTTTGCAAATGGCTTTTATCTAAGTATTAGCATGAAAGATGTTAATCCCACTGTTAAATTTTAACCCTAATTCTTTCAAGCACCAGGGCATGTCTTCTGATTTTATTACATGTACCTAGATCCACAGCAGAAGATAGAACTAGAAAGGACAAAGTAGCACAAGCAGGTCACTTGTTAATGCATTTATATGACGAATCTTCCTCCTGTGAGGGAAAAAAAAATGTATTTTAAGTCTAACATTCATGTGTTAGATTTTTCATTGTGAAAATAATACCTGATTTTACTTCAAAAATTTCAGTTCTTACCTTAGTTCCTTCGCTTATCTATTATTAGTTTATCCATACTTTCTTTCATTCTGATTTGAAATCATTTTAGAATTACAGAAAACGTACAAAATAGTTAAGTTCATAAATACTCACCACCGAACTGCCTCTAATGTTAACAAACTATATAACTATAATACATTTTTTATCAAAGCCATGGATTTAGTATTAAAACAGTAAGGTTAACTATGCCATGCCACAAATCTTATTTAAATTTTACTAGCTTTTTCTTAATCGATTTATCTATTCCAGGATACACTATAAGTTGTCCTGTCAAGTTAGTCTACTCCGATTTGTGACCAGTTACCACTGGCTTGCTCTTTCTTTGTTTCTCTTTAAATTTTATTCTTGACCCTCTTGATGATAACTGGTGGATTAATTTGTAGAATGTTTCTTATTTGGGGTTTGTGTGATGTTTTCTTATGAGTGAATTAAGATTATTCATTTTGGCAGGAATCCTGCAGAAATGACCAGGGGATACATGTTTATGTGTTATTTACTGATGATGTTAACCTCAGTCATTTGGTGAAGGTACTATCTGCTGTCTTCTAGTTCTGTCCACTGTTTTCCCTCTGCAGTTGATAGATGTCTTTGGCATTATTCCAGTATTCCATTCATTCTTCACTTTCACCAGCTGCTTTTAGCAGCCATCAGTGGGTCTTGCCTTCAAGAATTACTAGTGGGTCTTGCCTTCAAGAATCACTACTGCAGCCTTGATCTGACCATGTTTCTGTATCCCCCTCATGCCTTCTGCATTTATTAATTGGAATTCATCTGTAAGGAAGAACTATCCCTCCTTGCCTGTGTATTTATTTATTTATTTATTTATTTATTATCAACATATACTTATAGGTACTTATTTTTCATTTATTTTGTTTTGCTTTTGGTACCAGGGATTAAACTCAAACAACACCCCAGTCCATTTTAAATTATTTTTTAAATTTTGAAACAGAGTCTCACTAGATTGCTGAGGCTAGCCTCAAACCTGCTACCCTCCTGTCTCAATTTCCCACATACTGGCATTACAGGAATGTTCCACCACATCCAATGTGGATATTTATTTTATTAACTGCCATCCATTACTGTCATTATTTATCTTGATGTTCAAGTTGTTAAACTTTGGCCATTGGTAGTTCCTTCTGACTGGATCCTATATCCTTTAGACATGCCCAAGTCGTTTGTTTTAAAATACTTCTTTTTCTGATATCATAAAATGCTCCAGATTTTTCCTTCACACCCAGTCCTAGAATCAACCATTTCTCTAAGAATCCCTGATTCCCTTTATTGGAGAATGGCATTTAGAAAGTAATCTCTGAATGCTCTTAGGGTACTTCTGCTCCCAATCCCTCTTAGCAGAGAGAGCTGAGAAACATACGCATGCCCATCCATTGTGTGTGTGTGTGTGTGTGTGTGTGTGTGTGTGTGTGTGTGTGCGCGCGCGCACGCGCACTCGTACACATATACTGAAAACTGTGAGTTCATTCTAGTACCTCTGTTTCCAATTCATTCAATACCACAAGGTTAATTATAAATCTCTCCCCTTTTCTTATATGTAACTTTTCTAACAGTGAAAATATTGGCTGTCATTATTTACAATCCTAGATTACATATAAAATAGTTAATACCCCTGTGAGAAATAGATTTATTAAGTATAGGACATTATTTGCTTATAGTTCTTTTTGGTTTCCATTTCATAATGTCCAGTCAAGATGATGTTTTCCAAAGCAATTTAAATTAATTCTTAATCCCTATTCCCTTCAGTGTAGTTGTATTACTCATCAGGGTTATGCTGTTCATTTTCAATACAATTGGATTTATTTGATACTCTTTCTATTCCTTTTAAATTCCCCCACACTCTTATTTTGTGAAGTAGAGAAAGCATTACTAGATTCAGAGAATCAAAGCCATATAAAAAGATATTCTAAGAAGTCTCTGCCTCCTCCAACTCCCACACTGCACTCTGGCCTCTTTCTTCCCTCTCCTTTTCTGCCTTTGCTAAACAATCCTGTGTAGTTTCTGATTTATTCTTTTTCATATCACTTTTGCACAAATGGCCAGATTCACATGTATTTTATTACATTCCATTCTGTCTTATATGAGGGGTAGTAGCATACCATATATATTCTTTTACAGTTTGCTTATTTTTGCTGAATGATTTGGAAATCATTCCAAATTAGTTCCTGGCAGTATTCCTTATCCATTTTCTACAGCGTCATAGTATTAGATTGTGTGGGTGTTTCATAATTTACTCAACCACTTTTATATGTATATGCACTTAGGATATTTCCATTATTTTATGACCATTGTTTGTATTTGTGTGATTTTATAATATTAGAACTACATTTTCAAGATATATTCCTAGATGCAAAATATCTTGATCAAAATTAAGCTTGTAGTTTGCTTGAATATTTCAATCACTCTTTCACCTGTATACCTGTGTAAATTCATATTGGTGGATTAATGTATATCTTGATGAGCATACAGCATACAAGTTACTCAACTACAGTTATTCATTTATGTAATTTAGAAAACAACTTTATATATATTAAAATGAGCAATTTTAAAGACATTTATTTAGAAGTAAAAATTAAAAAATAGCTCATTACATGGTAAAAATAAAAAATAAAAAAACTTTCTTCATTAGTTGCACGTAACATAAAATATATTAACATTGCTTTGAAATTGGGAATTGACCTTGCATAATTTATTCTTTCACAAAGCTCAATAAATACTAATGTAATATGTCAGTGGCCCCTCATGAAGGTAGTACACATTACATTTACAACCCTATCAGCCCAGGTGCAGTCCACAAGTTCATGAATACGAGGGTAGCAGCATAAGAACTTTAGCAGTGACCTAGTGACTGAGTACTTATACAATGCTGTTATTTTTCTTTTCTTTTTTTTTTTTTTTTTTTTTTTTTTTTTTTTTTTTTGGTGGTACTGGGGGTGGAACCCAGAGGCTTTCTACCTCTGGGCTATACTTCCAGACCTTTTTTTATATTTTATTTGGGAACAGGGTCTCAGTAAGTTGCTGAGAGCCTCACTAAGTAGCTGAGGCTGGCTTCAAACCCACTACGATCCTCCTGTCTCAGCCTCCCAAGCGCGGGGATTACAAGCGTGCACCACCATGCCCGGCTGAGCTTTTTATTTTTCAAAACGCTTTCATGCCTTTTCATTTTTGCATCAACAGCATCTCTAGGATAGTTTTGGGGAAATATCAAATCATAATAGTTATGCAGTAAAAAGTCACTAACATGCATTATCTCATTTGAACCTCAAACCAATCCTATGAAGTAGGCAAGACAGATATGCAACATCCCCAACATCCAGATGAGGAAGCAGAGACTTGGAAAAGTTAACTGTCATCCTGAGATCAGACATTAACTAAGTAATGCGGCTAGAACTGAACTTGACTATACCACACTGCACAATTCACAGCTAGCTCATGAACAACAGTGAAAAAATTTCAAAGGCACCATATACTCAGAGACTGGTAAGTTAGTTGGTATGGCCTCTGGTATAGGTGCAGAGCAAGTACTTAGCCACTTAGAAGCTGTAATAGCCAAGTCCTAAACTGTGATAAGAATAAATGCATTCTGAGCATGTGCCTGCCCCACTCCTGGCCTGGGCAAAGATGGGTGACAGGACATCATCTCAGCTTGCACCACAATTCTGCCACTTTATTAGAGCTGGGCCTCAGTTTTCTTCTCTCTGCCTCCTCCTGGGGATTGTTCTGTTGAAGGGATTAAAAATAATTTCATCAGGGATGTGCTCTGGATTGTCACCCTTCTCCCCATTCCACTGTTATTCTCTCCTATAGTGGCCAGTCCATTTCCTCCAGAGCACTTGTCCCAGTGTAGAATTACACTTACTTTCATGTTTACTTGTTTCCTATTACTCTTTGTCTTCTGCTAGAATATAAGCTTCATGACATTAAGGACTGCTTGGTTTTGCTATTGGGTACCCTGTGCCCACTCCAGTCTCATTAATCATTGGATACATATTTCTTTGGTGAATCTTGCCACGCACTTGAACTTGTTTTGACTCCAGCCATGTGGAATGACGTGCAGCCCCCTTCTCCTTCCTCATCCATCTACCTTTTGCACATATTGCTTCCTTGTCCAACACACTTGCCCTTGCTCCTTGGCTTTTCTGAAGCTTTTTGCCCATTCTTGAAGACCACCACTGGAACTGCAGCCAGGTGCCTGGCCCCATGATTCTGACGTAGTATAACTGATATGGGGCCTGGCTTAGTATAACTGATATGAGTGCTGGCTTCTGACTTAAAATCTACCTTCCCACTTACAATCTTGTGACTTTAGCAAAGTTACTCATTCTTTCTATAACTCAGTTCCCTGGTCTTAAAGTAGAAATAGTAATAAGATTTCATAGGGTTTCTGTGAGGGCTGAATCAGATAAGAACCTGGAATTCTTAGCCCAGGGCCTGGCACATGGAAAGAGTCAACAAATTGTTGGCAGAAATGCTTTAGAGTTCATGAGGTGTTTATTGAATGAATGAGTAAGTTCAGGAATAGCAAAGCTTCATTCTAATTTCAATAAATAGAACTAAGACAAAACAAAAAATGAATATCCTGATTTGTCTTTGGTTGTCGTATTTATTGTATATTTTAGTTTGGACAAGAAAGAAGAAGAAAAAGAAAAGGAAATTACCAAACACCAGTGACTTTAGCACCTGGAGTCTTCGGCTGTTATACAGCAGCCTCTAAAAGCTTCTCATATCATTTATTTGGGTAGTTCAGGGCTCTTTCGCACTAGCTTTCTACCTCAGTAAAACAACTGTGTGTAATCCATCAACACTGGGCTATCCTGCAACTGGTGTTTTGTCATCTTCTAAATCAGTGTGAGCACTTTGTACTGATAGGGAATTCTTTGATGTGTCTCCTACTTCACTCATCACAGGCAATCCTCAGGATATCATAACCATTGAAAGTTAGGACAATACCAGAGAGAATGGCAATCTTCTTAGGTCAAAGACACCAGTGGGGTTAACCTGGGATATTGCTCCCACTACACAAAAAGATTATTCAGACCATTGCAGCAAACTTTTAGTAGTTGGTAAATTCTACCACCCCACTCGTCTGTAAAGCTTTAAATGCCAACAGCATGTACAAATAGGAAAGCAGCAACAAACTGGCGGTATGAGGAACTTAAGATATTTCTCTATGGTATTTTTACTAGAAAATACTGGGATCATGATTGTTGTTTCTATAAACATTAAATATCTGGCTACTTGGGAGTACTTTTATATTGGAATGCAATGGGCCTGAATTTTCTAATAAAAAAGTTACTTAGGTATTAGCAAATAGATTTTGCTGAGTGATCTTTTCTGTGAGGTATGTTATTCACATTAGTAATCCATTCTGTTCTTACCAGTCTAGTCAATGCAGTTTAAAAAATATAATCCTCCTTTAATGTTACAAAAATCAACTCATGCTATCTTAGAATAAGGAAATTGATTCTCTTTTCTTTTTAGTAATTGTGGCATTGTTTTCAGGGGTTTCATTCACCAACCAGTGAATCAAACCTCTTCTGGCTGTAGATATTGGAATCTGTTTCTAATGCCTCATAAATGTAGAGATTTGTGAACCTATCAAATTGGAAGCCTCTAAAAAAGAGCCACATTCATTGATTGGTCATTCTGACAGGGTGATGGGATATGGACTTTGCAGGAATAAATAGCTTATGGCAGAGATTTTGGGTTAAGGGTCTGTAGTTGAGCAGTGGTACAATGGTAAGCAGTCAAGAACACTACAGATATTGTCATAATATTAGATGACAGTATTCATTTTACATGTTTAAGAGAAGGAAGATTTCTGATATAGTAAGGAAATTTACCGTAACAAATGCATTCACTTTACTGCACTCTAGCATGGCACCAATTAAATTCAACTATATGTATAATGTACTCTTAATTCCTAACAGTCACAAAAAGGACTAATGTGAAAAATATTATGTACGCTTACATTTTACAGGTCATGAACAGATGGAAAAAATTATGCTGATTGGTAAAGAAATTCTCATGCAGTATAACACACCTCAAGATGGTGTTTACATTGGTTTTTCTTTTTAAAAATTATTAAAGTTACCTTGGATAAAATTTAGTTGGTACTCGGGGGTTTTGTAATGCTATATTTGTAATTCATTTTAATTTATTCCTTCTGCAAATGTGAATTTTGAAAGTATAGGTAACCTTGTAATGAGTAAAACTGATAAAAGGTTGTATCCAATGAAAAGGAAATTATGGAATGATTATTCACTTCACAAAAGGGTTTGTCATAGAGCAGGCTTTCCTTAAGCATTTCAAATTTAATTTAGTTTATAAAACATTCATTTGCACACAACATTTCAGGAACAAATTTAGTAAGGAAATGAGAGAAATCATCATAATAAGATAGAGATCCCATACACTGCTGACATTAATGCTTTTTCTCTGTCTCTCCATCCCTTTTGCAGCACTGATAGCCATTGGGCGTTACAGCATGACAATAGAGACTGTGGATGTTGGATGGTGTAAAGAAATTACGGATCAAGGAGCCACCCTGATTGCACAGAGCAGCAAATCTCTGAGATATTTGGGGCTGATGAGATGTGATAAGGTAAGAGTCGATCAAGTGGTTTATTTTCTACATATCATTATAGTGAATAGTTTGATGTTGCAGTCTCTCTTCTGTTTCTATTCATACATGTATTTAATAGTATGGATGTGTGTATACATATATGTACATACATATGTGTGTATAAATATATACGTGCACTATAGTTATACATTGTTGGCCTGGTTTTCTAAACTAATCTAAGATTGTTTTTTGCATTTCTCTGCCTAATAATGAATTTTGTGCTTAAGCAGAATGGAAAAGCAATCATACACACAGTCAGTTTAGATTTTGGCATCCTATTTATAAGCCCATGAACCAAAATTAAAAAGGTTGCATTTCAAACTATAATTTCAGAGTCTAACAGTAAAATTCTATTCTGGGTTTAGAATTTCCTTTAACAGTAAGATGGAAAGAATAGTGCCAAATTGGTTTTTCATAAATGTATTATTTTAGTGCTCAACATCTTTGTATTCTGGCCATTTGGGGACAGGAAACGGCTGATGGGGAGGGAGGCCTGTGTCTCCTCACATGTCCAGTGCCATTCCTATCATATAGTGAGAATGGTTTTAGAGCTGAAGACCTTGGAGCTGGCTAGGGACATGAGTTTAGGAGATGGTACCACATTAACAGGGGACCTTTTGGAAACTGAGAAGAAAGATAATAAAAATCTATACTGCACACAAGGCACTAGACAGGTTTTTTCACTTTGGGATTTCCATTTTTTTTTCCCCTCCAGTATAAAAGAAGTAAGAATAGTTATTTGCAAGGTCAAGGAGAGAAATGGAGGCTCAGAAACATGAGGCCCTGGCCAAAGGCTATGCAGCCAAGGTCTTTGAAGCCTGTGTCCAGTGCTTCTGGCAGCATGGACTGCTTACAGGGAAAAGGTCTACCTCAGATACTCTCCAAGAAAGTGCTGGCTTCGCACACTAATATACACATGTGCGCTGCTTTTGCAGTGTTGATTAGGGACAAATCTAGCAAAACAATGTGAAACTAAATACACATGCCTCTCAAAGGGCATGCATTGCCTAAATATAGGAAATTTGAGACAAACAGAAGAATGGTCCAAATCCCTTGTGTGCATTGTCATTTTTGTTAATTGACCTAATTCTTCTCTCCAAATATTTTTTAAATCCCAACTTATTTTAGATGTTTGACAGTTATGTTTTAGATTTTATTGTATATTCTTAACCCAGCCTAGCACACCACCTACTTTGTAACTTAGCAACAAATTGAGACCCAGGGGTTGCAAATCTCCCTCAGATCTCACTACTAACTAGCCTAACACTGCTGCTAACCCTGTCTCCATAAAATGACTTTAAAAAAATAAGTTAAAGGGTTGTACAATAGGCAGAATGCTCTAAAAACAGAAAATAATGACAGCAGAACAACTCTTAACTTTTACTAGAAAGAAATGTTACACGAATGCCATATAACCAAGGACACTAAGATGTGTGCATTCAAACATATGTGTACACGCATTCACAACCATTCTTAGAAATTGCCATATTTCTAGCCCATTCTCTTTAATTGATTAAGATCAACTCCATTGCTGGAGATGAAATGTAGAAGTTGTATGTTCCCATTAGTATAGGAGAAAATTATTCCAGACATATTTGCTGACCAGAAAATTTGCTGATGTTCAGTTAAGGAATCTGGGTCCTTTTTACACGAGAGCAATTAGTCCAAAATGAGATAGAGAGGCTGTTCTGATGAGCAGTAGTCCTAAGAGTTGTACCCATTCTTGGGCAACCTCTGAATCCTTCTCCAAGCGGGGAGTTGCTCTGAGAGCTCATTGGCTCTAGCATGATGCCGTCTGGCCATAGCCTGCTGCAGCACAGCCCAGCCTTGCTGTCTGGCTCTCTGAGAGTCAAGTCAGCTCAGAGCCAAACACTTGAGGTTCCATGAGGACAGAAGATATTTCCAAACCACACACAAAGTGCAAGTAAAGCCTCGCACACAGAGGCCTGCTTATTGGGTTAGTTTGATGAAAACATAAAGTAGCTATTCAGCTTTCAAATTTTGTGTTATGCCATCCATCTCCAGATTGTAAATTATCATAGAGATTCAAAGAAAAAATTGAGTAGAGAGGAAATGGCATTAGTAATGAGGGCATGTTCCCTGGAGCCAGAGTCGAGGTTCAAAACTAGGCTTTGTAATTATGACTTTTGTCTTGAGCAAGTCTTGTTTCCTCATTTGTAAAACAAGGGTAATCCTATCTACCTGTATCTGACCAGTGCCTCTCTATTAGAGTTATGAACATTGAAATGCATTCATGTACATAGAAAGCACATAGAATAATGTTCATTGTATATAATTTTATATATAAAATTATATATAAATTTTATTTGGTGTTGATTATCTTATCATTAATGTTGTCATATTAACCTGTGCTATGATATTTGAATTTTCAAATGAGAAAAAAATTATGTTGCCTGCTATTTCATTTTGAAAGAAAATTGAAAGTAGAAGAAGAAAATAAATTCAGATTACAGAAGGTGCCTTTATAGTTTTCCTCACCTAAATTTAAAATTAAGATTATTTTCTATACAAAGATATCAATGATTGCACTCTTAAAACACTTTATTAAGAAAAACAAATGCTTCCATCAGATGCCACATATTTGAAATAAAGTTACTAACCATCTACTAAAGCACAGAGATAAAAAATATTTGTGTTGCTAGAAATTGATAATTCAAGATAAGACTGTTCACGTGGGTGGGGAAAGAGAAGTTAATATGAAAAAGGAAGGCAAAATTAAGAATGGAGATAGTAGAGAAAAGCTAGAAATGGGGTATGGAGAAGATCTATATCTCAATCCAGGATTATTTGTGCTATTAAAAACAAAATTAATTTGAGCCTATCACTCTTTCTTCCTATACAAGATCTGCTAGCCACAAATAAAACTCATTACTTTGACCCCCCCCATACACTCCCGTCCCCCACTTTTGTGCACACCAAATAGAGCCAACTGAGGGGTGAGAGATCTCAGCATTTAAACATTGAACATCCCGTCAAGAATATTATCACTGGGAATCCTGCAGTGGAGAGAGATGGGTTTGTGAGGTCTGTGTGTCCCTGTGCTCCTGTTCTGTGATCTGTGGTTCTGAAAAATACTGAAGTCTACTTGCATTTTCTTTCCCATGCAGTGTTTCCTTTGGGGCCACTTATATTTAATTTGAAGGCCGTGCTTTACCCAACTGGTGCTTCCCCCCGCCTCCCTCACTTCAGCTTTTGAGCAATTGTAAGAATTAACAAAATGCTTTTAATTTGTTGTAGGAAAGTGTTTTTTTCCCCCCTGTCCCCTGCCCCTGCTTTTTCCTCTTAGGTAAGCAGAGGACAGATGAGAAACATTAAACATATTCTTTGCTGCTGAAAGCAACATGTTCTCAGGTTATCAAACAGTGTCTAAGTTAAACTGCAGTCAAATCCTTTGGCTGCAATGCTGTTGACTCCTAGGACAGAATCCTCCAGCCATTCAACAATGCGGCATTCCCCATGTGGTTGTAAAGTTAGGAAATGCATTAAGAAGCTCCTGTTTGAGTAGCTTTTCCGATTCCTGGATGGATAAGCATGTTAGAGGGTTTGAAGCTGACGCCACATAATCTCCTAAACTTCAGTGCATTGTAAGAAGTAAGAGAAGAGAACGCTGTGTGAGACGGCTTTGATGAGTTGGGGTGAGCTTATATTCTTAAAGACTGTTCAAAGGCTTACTTGACCTTGGGAATTAGAATTGACCCGAAATCACCTATCAACTTAACTCACATTTATTTGGTGATTTAGTTAAAAATACTCATATATAGTCAATGGGACTCTCTAATAAAAGCAATATGTGTACACTCTAGTTTCCACAGTTATAAGACAGTTTGGTGACTTTGGTCACAGAAATTGTTTTCATGACTTCAGTGAATTCTAGACTAGATCAGTTACTTCTAATAATATGATATTTTCCTCATTTCTGACACGGCAGTTTGGATGAAGAACAAAACTAAAAAGGACAAAATAAATTTTATGGGCAAGCTGGAGGGCAAATAAAAAGGCAGTGTTCAAGGTTAATGAAAACTGTTTTGGGTAACAAGGTTGAAGAAAGGGAGGGGGCCCAGTGGCTGGGCACTGGCTGAGAAACCAGACCTCGCCAGAGGCTGCCTGGCTGCTTTGGGAACTTCTGCAGCGTGCGTTAATACTGAAGTTTGGAGACACAGGGCCTGAATTATGAGCAGTGAATAACATCATAAACGTAGCAATTCTCAAATGCCAAACCCTTGTGCAAAGCAGTTGGAAGAAGAAAATGCTGGAGCTTTTAAAAGCTCCCTTTCACTTTCTTTTTTTTTTTTTTTAACTTCATGCAGAACTAATTTTATACACTGTTCATTTGATTTGAAAATGCCAGCGTGCGGGGAATCATTAAAGGGCGTTATTGAGGGAGCCACTCTTGGCAAAGCTTTTGCTTAAAATGCTTAGTTCTTGTGTCCCTGCAGAGTTAAAAATGAAGAGAAAGTGTACCTCGATTTACTAAAGGCCACTCCCATGCCTTGGCCCTGAGCAGGTTAGTTGCCCTTCTGCTGAGAGCCTCTTCTCCTTGGCCAGTAGAGGCGCCTGGAGGACTGTGGGGCCCCTTTACTTAAGGAATAGACATAAATAGATTGTGAAAGGTCCACCCCAATGTCCTATGACCAAAGCCTCTTGGAATTTCTTTGATTTCTCGTTGACATAAATTAGAATTACACAGGCGTGAAAAGTCCGCCCAGAAAAGATCAGAAAGGCTGCTGGGGAGGAGAGCCGCCTCTGTGTGCTCCTATTGATTATCCAGCTGCCTTCAGGCCAGGGGCCTCTGTGGAGGCTGACTAGTATTGATCCACACCATGAAAATAATCGAATTAATTCATTTCTCATCAAATTCCCATCGCCAAGACCTTCTTCCTCACCTGCCCCAACTCCTGAAGTTCTCAGTTAAAGAGTAAAATAGGTGATTTCTTTTAATAAATGTCATTTGTTATGTTGCTGAGAACATAAGAAATCCTGGTTTCCGCATGGAGCTCCTCATTTAAATGGTTAGAGAGATTTTATTTAACCAAATCAATGAGAAGCTAATACAGAGAGCAAGTAATAGAAACCAGTCAGCTCTCAAGCCAGGAGTCTGCTTCATAACCATCAGGGATCAGGATCCAGGTTTTGTGTGCCCAATTTAATGTAAAAATATTCAAGAAAATTTGACCACTGCATTTTTCAGGAAGTAATTATGGTAAGAGAAAGCCTCGACAACCTAAATATTTCTGTGGAGAAAATGGAGTTTTTATCAGTATGTTTTGGGAATTGTGAACAGGAAGGCCCTATGGGGAAAATAATATAGGACTCTGTAACTAATATACAGAACTAACTGGAAAAATCAGTTTAAGGGAAAAATAATTTGTGGGTCACTGTGTCCAGGACTGTTTGGGTAGCAATTCAGCCATGAAACAGAGGGTGTACCTGCGGGGACTCCCCACTTCCCCAACACATATGCACAGCTGTTTTAAGATTGTCCCCAGCCAAAATGCAAGATTTAAAATTAATGCCATATCAAAGAAAACAAGGTGGGGGGGAGAAAGGAAAACATTGTGTCATACCAAAGAAGGAGAGGTCGGACCGCACCGGACCATGCAGTCCCCTGTATGAGCGACATAGTGGTTACTCGACAGCCCCCCAGGCCGCGTGCTTCAAGAGAAAGGCGGATGAAAAAGGGCAAAGAGAGTAGACTCCAAAATCTGATCCAAAGTCCTTCACCTGAGGCATCAGCATCTTGTTCCTTTTGCTGATAACACAGTTTCTCCAGGTGATTTTCGCATAGGAGCACTTTAAAACATGGTTTTACAACCCTCTCCTGATTATTGCTGGTAATTGAAACAGGGAAAAACACATCAGCTAAATTCAGAGGTTACTTCTCAACCTCATTTTAGTCAAGTGTTCCCATCGCCTCTTCTTCCAATCCTATTCACTGGAACTGCTAAGTGGTAACTGGAATTACTTTCCAGTATTTAAATATAAAACCAAGAGATGCTGGCATAGAGTTTTATGGAAGAGGCTAAATTGGTGAGCACTGGTGTCAGACTGCTAGGTTTTCAAATTCTACCTCTATCACCCTTATCCTTGGACAACTCAATCTCTACCTCAGATTCACCTTGATTCATCTGCAAAAAATGGGAATAATAGTAACATTCACCCCAGAGGGTTGTTACATGATTAAATGGAAACTTGCAATAAAGAACTTAGCCCAAAGTCAGGCACATCATAAGCACTCAATACATGTTAACTTCTGTTATCATCATCGTTATTATTTATTTATACATTCATTCCTTCTTTGGACTCTTTTCTCTTACCTACCTGTCCCTACAGAGTCATAGTATTCTAGTCATTGGATATCTAAAGTCAATGTTAAGATCTTAGAGAAGAAAAACTAACCTCCTGAGATTCAGACAGCAATTCTTAAAAAGAATAGACTTTAGGGCCCATTCAATTACAGTGAAACAGGTAGAAGAAGAAGAAACAGAAACAAGTAGGTCTTGGTTCTTTTGGTTAAAGAATAAACAGCCGACCAGTGACCAGGTTCCTTTGGTTGTTTCTTCAGGAAGACCAGCATCTGTGTAAAATCTTTTAAGAGAATGTGCTGCAAGTAGCTGCTTGCGTTTTACTTGCTTCTGGCCTGAGATTGATGTATAATGGTATCATTTGTATGTTTTAAAAAGGAGGGAAGGATGGAGCCCAGTATTCCTCCAAATGCTATAGGGTGAGTAGAATGCTATGTAGAACTTTACCCAAACGCAGCCTGGAGCAGCATTGCTGTGCAGTAAATAAACTCCTTGGAGCTTTGGTTTAGCTTTAGTAATAATATGAGCGAATTAGATTACAGGATCATATTATTTTTTAATTTAGAAACAGAAAAGGTAACAGCAATTTCATAACAGAGCTAAGATTAGATCCCAGAACTCCTAAGCATCTGGCCAAAAAGAAATGTGGATATCCTGCAGTGGCCCAGGACCGAGGAGCTCCTCTGGTGGAAAAGGGAAGGTCCAGCTGCAGCCAGGTCTGGCGTCCCATCAGGCGAGCCCATCCTGCTGCACCACGCCCACTGACAGTGTGCTTCTGTGTGTTAAGTAGTTTTTTCAGAGAAAACCTAAGCCTCTCTCCTCCTAATTTTCATTATATGTTTTATTCATTCATTCAATAAATATCTACTGAATGGCTTACCATGCTCCAGTCACTGTGATAGGTGACAGGTCAGGAGAGACAGGTCAAGAGAGACAATGAAATATAGTTCCTACCCTGTGGAGCCTACAGCCTCCTGAAGGAGATAGACAAGTAAACAGGCAACTAGCATACTGCAAAATTGCTGATTATTTTTAAAAGGTTATTCAAAATTATGTTTCTTCTGAACAAAGACCCTCATTTTTATCTCAAATCAGCTTTCAGCCATGGCCCTCAACAGTCCTTTTTCTGCCACCGTACTATTGAGTTGCTGAAAAAGATTAGGAAGTCTGTCTCTCTGTCTGTCTGTCTCTCTCTCTCTCTCTCTCTCTCTCTCTCTCTCCCTCTCCTCTCCTCTCTCTCTCTCTCTCCTCTCTCTCCTAATCTCAGTCTATTTCCATCCTCACCATGGCACTGTTGCTGCTCTTTTCAAAGTCACCAGGCATCTCTGCATCACCAAATAGCAGTGACTACCTTTTGTCCCCAATTTGCTGCTTCTCTTGGCAGCTACATCCTCTCCCTTTCCTGCCTCAGTAAGTCCATTCCTTCATCTGTAAAACGGAAATAGTTACGGCACCTATCTCAGGTTATTGTAGGTATGAGATAGTTTATGTAAACCTCCTCCTAAGAAGCAGGCAGGGAATATTGACTCTCAGCTGTTATGATGGTTAGTTTCCCCTTTCTCATCCCCATTGTCCTTCTCTTCATTAAACTGGAACTTCTATGTTCTCTTACCAGGTCCTGAAAAATTGTCTGGTACATACTAGTTGCTTAACAAATAGAAATTTGAATGGCAGCTGCTGGAGGGACTAGATTGTGTTTCTCATCTGCATTCTCTTCAGCCAGAGCAACCCTCTCCTTTTATTGCTTTATTTAATTTAAATATACATTTAAGTTTCAAAAGCATTGTATAGCTAAAAGCAAGTATGAAAACCATTATATCCTGCTGCCTCTTAATAATTTGTTAGATTGTAAAAAGTATCTACAGAAGGAAATATGAAAGGTGCCCCCCTGGACTTAACATGAGTTTCCTGTAACTGGGGAGTTCTGAGGGCAGCTGGAAGCCCCTGGGCTTCAGGACAGCCAGAAAGAGCTCAGGCACCTGCTGTGTGGTTGGAGTTCTTCAGAACACAACCCTAAGATGTTCTGATTTGCATACAGTTCCTCTTCTGGCAACCAAAAAATTTCTTATTTTCAGGTTTTTTAATCCGCAGATCTACATTCATGCCAAATAAATTCTTGCTGATAATAAACTTCTCTGAGGAAGCAGGTCAAATCCATACATTCTACCTAATGGAAACTATAATTTTAGAACGATTTTCTTCTTTAGGTACCCACTTGGTGATTACCACTCTCCTAGCCTTTATGTAAGAAAATAAAAACTGATATCAAGAAAGCTATGAGACACAACAATTAACTTTTTTTTATTTTTTTAGTTCAGAGAGTTTTCCCCCTCAAATATCTTTTTCAGCTTAACTCTGAGAGTTTAATTTAGAAACACCCAGATGTGTTCCATAAATACATTGCACTTACAACTCAGTGACTACATTAATTATCTTATTAGAGGCCAGGTTTTTCAAACAGTTGATCTTTTGCTGAACCATTTAGAGCATCTTAGATGACTCCCCTAACTGGCCTTTTTCATCCTGGGCTCCTCTTGGAGCTGTTTTGGTTCGTATCTGCACTGAATGTGAAAACATGCACATTTGAGCTTCAGATCAGCCCACCACAGTGGTCTGGGGCTCCGGATAACCACTGCAAGGCCGTGAACCTGGAGCTTGCACTTGGCTTGGAGCGTCCTTCTTGGTGGAAGATTGCTTGGTGAGAGAGGGAATGAAAATGTCACTGATTTTTCCCTCCAACAGTCTGGTTGTTGGACTTCCTGTCACACTCATCTCTAATTAGAGGCTTCAGGTTAGCGAGCCCCGATTCTCACTTAACACTGCAGGGCTTCTATGATCCCCATCCTCCCGGGTTCTGGCTGCTTTCTCACTGTGCTAATTCAAGTGAATAGAAGCAGTGCTGGTGTTAACAGGCAACCTACATTTCATGAAAAAGAGACAGCATGAAGCCAGGCCTGTTGTGATATCGACAGAGCAGAGCACTTGCAATCATTGCAGATTCTGAAATGAAATGACTGCATTTGACAAAGTTGACTGAATTTATGAGCCTGCCTCTGTCGGGTTCATTGCATTCTCTGTATCTGTCTCTTTCTATGCTTTAGGATTTTTAGATGAGTTGTTCTTTGCCACCCAAGAGTAGTTAGTATCTTTTGCCTCTTTTTTTTTTTTTAAATCTTAGAGACCCAAGGCTACCATGAAGAGGCTCATGTGTAATACATTATGGGTATTCTTAATCAGCTGACTCCCATATTTGATGGCTGGCTTTAAGCTCCAAAGGGATACTCAGTTTTTCTTATTAAAATTCAATTAAATGCAATGAGTACCTTCTGCCCATTGTGGGTGGTCCCTCTAGGAAGTACTAGGTCTGTATGAGAACGGGCTTTGTGAAATTCTTCAGTCCTTCCCATTAGCTGTTGAGCAGGTCAGGTGAAAGCCTTTTGGGCTCTACTAGACTAGAGATTTAAGGGCAAGGGCTGAAGGAGAAGAAATCGGTCTGTCTTTAACCACATTACCTTTTAATATTCTTGGCACAGGTTGTGCCTTTGGCTTCCTGAGGGCAGGGATCACCTGTGCCCTCTGAGAGCATGCCCGCCAGCTTTAAGCCAGCAGTTTTCAACCTACGCTGCACATTGGAATCTTCTAGGAGCTTTGAAAAATGCTGATACCTGATTTCCCTCTCCACCAAGACTCTCAAGTAATCGTCTGGTATATGGCTGGACATTGGGAGTTTGTAAACATCCCCAGGCGATTCTCACGAGCAGCTGGGGTAACAGCCACTGCATTCCTGTTTCTACTCGTGATTTCAGACACAGTTTCATTCATCCGCGGATCACATATTTATTTTATATGAGTCACTCTGGCAGGAGGTCTTGGTTTGACTGAGAAAGGAAGAGGGAAGGAAGGAGCTTGTAGAGAGTGAAGAGAAGTGGGGTGCTAAGCTAGGAAGCTCTATCTCACTAGAGAAATAGATGAGAGACTGTGCACATGGCACGAGGTTCCTGGTTTCCTGCACTAACGCAAGGGAAATTTAAGCAGAATGTGTCATGTCAGCCTACAGGGCCATGAGAAGTCCTGCTGCAGGGAGAGGGAAATGGGATCATAAAAACCCATGCAGGCTCATGGGAGCTCATGCATGTGGGCTGTGAAGGGTCCTAGAAAAATCAGTATATCGGCCAGAAGTGGTGGCGCACATTTGTAATCCCTGCGCTTGGGAGGCAGAGACAGGAGGATCATGCAGGTTCAAAGCCAGCCGCTTGCTCTGGCTTAAGAGACCCTGTCTCCAAATAAAATTATAAAAGTAGGTCTGGGAGTGTAGCCCGGAGGTAGAAGGGCTTCCAGGAACCCCAGTACCACCAAAAAAAAAAAAAAAAGAGAGAGAGAGAAAAATCAGTATATCATCTGTCATTTTATTCTTCTCTTAGTGGCCTATTTAAAATGTTTTAAACTATACTCTGGTGACCCATCTTATTTGCATGCAGATTTGGGGTGGTACTAAGCTTCACATTACTCTGATTTTATCCTGTTCGATATGTGCCCCTCTTGGAGCCTGTGAGTACTAGCTAAAAGAGCAGTGGGGTTTCTCTGAATATTCATTGCCCACAAAGACTTTTGCTGGCACCTGGTAAATACCAGGTCCACAGATACATCTAGTACAGCTCCCCAGAGCATCACTTACTCAGAGAGAATCAGACTCCAGAGGGCACACTCTGCCTCTGGGCTGCCAGGAGTCAGCCCTTGGGCTGTTAGCAGTGAGTGACATTACCCAGGGAGTTTGTAAAGAGTGACAGGCCAATACAGGGCCAGAGCCCTGGGTCAGGAGGCAAGAGCTGAGTGCTGTTTGTGACACCTTCACAGGTGCATGGTGGGAACCTTGCTTTTTCTACCTGCAGAGATGGGGATCTATTTACTCTGCCCATCCCCTTTCCAGAGCAGAGCTATTTGAAACAAGAGCTTGCTTGAGCTAGGTGAGGTAAGAGACACCTGGTATGGTCTGCACAGTAAAGGACTGACTAGTTGTTGTATGCTAGCTCATGAGCTGATTTCCTTTCTATTATGCTAACTACATATATATGTAATGCACATGATACCCAGGCTGATAACGCCATGACCTTTGAAAGTCCACTTAAGTATCAGTTTTTCCAGAAAGCCCTTCCCCGCACTGCTGGGGAATACCCAGTGCCTACAACAGGCTTCCTGCCACAGCCACTGACATTTCCCTGGAAACACTCCTCCAGCTTTGATGCTGCTCTTACAATGTCCATCTTCTTTGCTGGGCTCTCAGCTCCAAGAGAGGCCTTACTGACCACTCTATCTCTGCAACAGGAACCGTTGTTGGTTTGTTTGTTTGTTTGTTTGTTTGCAAAGAGGGAGCTAGAAGAGAAAGCAAAGCCAATTTCTAGCAGGGTTGCAGTTGTCCTGTCAAAAGACCCCTGGTTAGTTCTTCAGCTTCATCTTGCTTCCCTTGGGCTTCAGTGTCTCATGCAACCATAGGTCCACCACAGGAAATCCTGCAGGCCAAGGGAGAGCTATTGCATTTACATTCCCACACAGCAGCCATTTTGAAAAGATAGCCACAAGGGCATGGGAATGTATCAGTACATCAACTGCAGCTACTTCTTAATGACACAAAAATGAATGTAAGGAACACTTTTCTGGGCAGATGACTTGTTAGGCCCCAGTTTGATTATTTCTGCCACACTTTCTAACCACACTGTGTTAACAAGATGCCAAGGAAGTGTTCAAGGCAGGAAGCACTGTGTGCCGGGTTCCTGAACTCAAACCCTGGCTGCCATTCACTAGCCTTGTGATCTTGTGTGAAATACTAATTCTGTCTGAGCCACAGTTCATATACAACACAAAGTATTCATGCCTGGATGCCTGGAAAATAGTAGATGCTCACTGAAGATCGGTCCCTTCCCATCTTCCCCCATCTTTACCAAAATGGGGATATATATTTATTTTTTCTTATTGCTCATTAGGTTGAAAACATAACAATTTTATTTCAAATATTTTGCCAAAAGAAACAATGCTGAACAGAAGGAAAGGGTTTGAGTATTTCCTACTACATAAAATTCTAGGACTGGGTGTTTATCAGTGGGGACACTGGGCAGTTTGGGTTGGAGATTTTCTCCTCATCTAGCACTTTTCTTTTCCATGCATATTCCCCAGGGCAAGGAAAGCAAAACAACACCATGACGATAGACCAACCAAAAGAGAAAGCGCCCTGATTTCTATTTGCTCCCAGGTAGGGGTGAAGCTTAACCCAAAGTCCAAGAAATCAGTAGAAATGGCATTGCTTTGAGTCAAGAGACCCATCCACAGTTTCCTCTCTGTCACCAGATAACTGTACCATCAGAAGGGCCTTAAATATCACAAGATTTTCAAGTTTTTTTTTTAATTTTTTTATTGGTGCACTGTATTCATACATCATAATGGGATAAAAATAATACTTTTGTAGACATACCATGCACACATCGTCCAGTTAGCCCCCACCCGATCCCCACCCTGTTCCCTCCCCATCCCTCCTTCCCATGCCTGGCTTAGTGGTTGACATCTAGTATTATAGTGATTTATCCAATATTAACGTTGATAATCTCACATAACAGTTTCATTTGTCTGATACCAAGCTTTTGATGACTTAAAGATAACATTTCAATATTTCTTTTTGCTTTCTTTCTTTCTTACAAGAGAATATTTCTTTCTTTTTCTTTTTTAAGGTGAAACTATCATATATTTATTTATTTATTTTTCACAAAAAATCTATCCTAATATGGAATATGGACTCTAGATACCCAAAACGATCTCGAAAAAGAACAAAGCTAGAAGATGTATATTTTCTGATTTCAAACCATATAAAGCTACAATAATTGAAACAGTGTAGTACTGTTCTAAAGGCAGATATATAAACCATTGGAGTTAAATAAAAGCCTAGAGATAAATTCTTCCCTATATTGTCAAGTTATTTTTGACAAGGTTTCCACAAACATTTGGTGGAGGAAATAATAATCTTTTAACTGAATATTGTTGAAAAATAATAATTACATGAAAAAGAATAAAATCAGACCCTTACCTAACACCATATACAAATATTAACTCAAAATATATAAAAGACCTAGATATAAATCTTAAGACTATAAACTTTTAGAAGAAAATCTGGGTCATAAAACCTCACAACATTGAAATTGGCAGTGATTTCTTGGATATGATTTCAGTGGCACAGGCAACAAAAGGGTAAACAAACTCCCTAAAAAATAAAAACATATTGTATATCCAAAGACAATGTAAACAGTTAAAAGTTACTGATAGAATGGGATAAAATATTTCCAAATGCTATATCTGAAGGTATATTAATATTCCAACTAGAAATCCTAAAAATTAGCAACAATAAAAGCAAACAATACAATTTAGAGATAGGTAAAAGACTAACATAAATAATGAATCTTCACAGATAACCAATCTTAGTTGTCTGTTGGATGGAAACTCTTGTTTCTGTGGTTCTGGTGTGTGTTACCTATTTCTTCTTTGTAGTTAATCTCTTTGAGTATTTTCTCTAGTGCTGGTTTTGAAGACATAAATTCCTTCAGTTTCTGTTTGTCGTGGAAGTTTCTTATTTCCCCATCTAATTTGATAGAAAGTTTTGCTGGGTAGGAAATTTTTGGTTGGAAGTTGTTTTCTTTCAGAGTTTGGAATATGTTACTCTAAGCCCTTCTGGCTCTCATGACTTGGTTTGGGAAGTCTGGAGTGATTCTAATTGGTTTGCCTCTGAATGTCACATGGCCCTTTGTTTTTGTTGCCTTTAAGATTCTCTGCTTGGCTTCCACATTGGTCATTTTGACAATTATGTGGCGTGGGGATCCTCTTCTCTGATCCTGTCTAAAGGGAGTTCTATTAAGTTTCCTGGACCTGTGTATTGACCTCTTGCTCTATGTTTGGAAAATTTTCTGCTATTATTTCTTTGAAGATATTACTTATCCCTTTGGTTTCACCTTCTTTTCCCTCCTCTATTCCAGTTATTCTTAGGTTAGCTCTCTTAAAATGGGCCCATATTTCTTCAATGTCAGATTCCTGCTGTCGGATTTCTTTTTCTAAATTAGAAACTATGCATTCATTTTTTGAATGATCTTCTTCTAAGATCAAGATTCTATTTTCCATGTGGTCTAGTCGGTTGTTTGTGCTTTGAATTGAGGCCTTTACTTCATTAATTGCACCCTTTATCTCTTTTTGACTCTCTCTGAATTCTTTTTGAAACACCTCTATTATTTCTACAGTTATTTTCCTGATTTGATCTTCTAGAAATCTCTGAATTTCTGTTTTATCAGGTTCTGATGTTGTGGGGTTGTGGGCATTCATTGCTCCATTGTTATTCCTCTTTCCCATGATTTCAGAAGTTTGTGCCTTCTCTGGGTTCTTCCCTTGGGTCACTACGACTTTACTTAAGGTGCTCTGGATCTCAAGTCTGTGGTATCTCGGTCCCCACTACTCCTTTACTGAGTTGTATCGCAGAGTCTCAGACCCAGGGAGTCAGTCGAGGCTGCTTTAGACCATGGGGGGTGCCAGGTTGGGCGTTCTCCTATGGTGTGATATCTCTGCCACCGCCACTCCCCCACTGGGTCAAGTCCCTGGGAGTACAGTACTGGGATTTCTCCTCTAGGGGCCGCAATTTGACTCACAGTTGTTGAGTGCGCAGATGGAGCTGTAGTGAACTCGGTGAATTCTCTGCTGCTGCCGCCGGTGGCAATATGGCGCCACTGCCACGCCCTCGGCCATGAGGCTGGTGTATTTCTTCTCTGTTTTTGAGCTCCGCTCTGAGTCCCTGAAAGGTTTGCTGAGCCCAGCCTCTGGGATCTTTAGATGCTCCCTGCTCCGAGAAATCTGCCGAATCCCGCCCTGCTGATCCGCAGCGGCTCACCTCAGCTCGCTGTCCGCCACTCCTCTCTGGAGCCTGGTGGGCTGTTGAGTGTGTTGGTCTGGTGCCATCCAGTGAGTTCGCCACTGCCGCCGGCAGTAAGGCGCTTCTGCCGCATCCTCGGGCGTGAGGCCGGCGTATGTCCTCTGTGGCTCTGAGCTCCATTCTGAGTCCCCCTCCTCTCTGGGGCCTGGTGCTGCAAGAAAAGATGGCGCCCGCCGCTCCGCGCCGCAGCACTTCGGTCTGGTTTCTTTCTGGTGTCTCTTTTTTCAAGCCCTCTTTTTCTCTGTCCCTTGTAATTACATTTTTTGTTTCTCTGCTGATGGTGTTTTCTGGCTATGAAAGGCACTGATTTTGTGGTAATAGAGATTGGTTGTAAGCGGGGCTTGTAAGCCCCGCTTTCCTACATCGCCATCTTCCCAGAAGTCCTCCAATTTCCAGATTTTCAAGTTTTAACAAATCATTTGTCATGCACTCCTGGGTCGGCCACCCTGAGCAGGCTGCTGATGCTACAAGCCAAAGTATCCAATCCTCTAAACTGTGGGTTTTAGGATTCCAAAATTTTGAAATCCTATTCTCACCTCAGACCATCAGCATATCTCTCAGTTTACACAACCATATCATTGATCTTCACTTAGGAGGGTTGCCATCAAGTCATCCAAAGTATAGTTTAGTCATCTCCTGAGGACTGCCTGACAGCCACCATGGCCCAAGAAATGGCTGAACCACCATCATGAGCTGCTTTATTCTGTTGTGAAGAATTATTGGAAACTCCAGAGAAGGTATATCTGGAAAGATGTACGTGGTGATATCAAATGGAAAAGATGGTAGCCCAAAGAATCACCATGGGCATGAGCTTCAAAGGATTAAAGGAATCAAGGGCTGCCATAGTGTCGAGACTTGAGAGCCTGTTCCCACTGTGACGCAAAAAGCCAGGGAACAAGGTGAATTTACCTCTACAATCTGACACAGTCCTATCCATTGCTTTTTCACTTAATATGTTTTCATTGGACAACTGATATTAATTTAACCAATAAATATTTTGAGTATGTAGCATGTGTAGGCATGATGGAAGTGTAAGGGATTGGGCAGTAACCAGAACAATAAAAACTCCTATCTCTTGGAATTTACATTCTAATTCCCTAAGAAAATACCAGGCAATGTGTGTAGGATTGAAAACAGAGAGGTAACTGAAATACTCTTTGTTGTCAAGGAACTTAACAGTCTGGGAATTATGTAGTTTATTTCATTGTTGGTAAACAGTATTCACTTTCTGTCCATAAAATTTCTTCTTCAAAGAACAAGTGACTTGCGGTTTATTCTTAAAGTGTGACCTAATCTACTCAGCTGTCATTTTTCTTGTTTTTTTTTCCTGAGAAGAAACACATTGTTTTATAACATGAATTAAAGAGGAAATGAGAATCATTTAATGTAAATGGTTTCTTCAGCAAAATTTTTAGAAATTATATTTTTAGAATAGTAGGTATTGCTAAGAAGGTAATTCCAGCCTCAACTTGGATATGTCTGCAGCTTTTTGGAAAAAGTATTGATAGGGAAGTGAGGAAACTGTAATGGTCTAGATAAATTGGTTAAATCAAATCTCTGGAACTCTTGATGGTTCTGTCCTCACCCTTCCACAGCAGCAGCAGCAGCAACAGCAATATAATGAAACTATGGTGTGATTTACCTTAATTAGCATAGCAATTTGCCTCACATTTTCAAAAAGCGCTAATAGATGTTAACTCAAAATAGATTAAAATACCAGACAAATTGCTACTACCTTAAAAAGACTTATAATAATTTTGAAAATTTAAATCATGGTTATGCTGTCTTTGGAGAGAACTGTAAAGTCCAATCTTTCTTATTTCTTAACTGTGGCACATGCTTTTTCCCTCTTTAATCACAGTAATTTTTTCAGATGATGCTGCCGCCTATTTCTTTAGGAAGATACACTGCATGTCTCAAATCTCATGTGTAATAGAGGAGTTGCCATTAATAGTTTTCAGGAAGATGAAAAAAAATTGAACACAGAAAACCAGGGATCATGGGGACATTTAAAAAAAACTTTATCTTCATGTCGCCTTTTTATATTACATGCATTTTATGAGTCAGAACAGAGAATGGTTCTTTTTATTGTAACAAGTGGCGTTGTACATGACAAAATGTCTACAATAATGTGTATGTGGGCATAGGATTTGAAATGATTTGGACTCTTCTGGTGTCTTACACCTAAGACGCATAGAGTCTATACAAGGAAGAGACGAGCATAATATAAAATTGGTCATGCTAAATCACCAGGAGAAATTATAAGTAAAAGAGCCTTCCCTAATGTGAACATTTGTATTTCTCCAGAATAATTCCTACCAAACAAAGCTCTAAACTAGAATATTTGCATTTTTCCTCTTTGTTTTCTAGAATTTATAGAGCACAGTTAGCACAAAAGGAAACTTGCTGGTGTCATTTTTCATATGGTTACAAAAAGCTAAGTTGTTGTTTATTTTTACCCATGACCTATGAAAACCAGAGAATTAACCTAGCATCATCTCTATTCTCAACTACAGATCTACTTTACTTTTTGCAACAGAAACAGATAAATTGAATTTTGATAAATCAAAGGATATGCAAAATACATTAGGGCACCTAACAAAACAAATTAACCCTACCATGAAAATCTTTCCTGAAGTGAAAAATTATCCCTTCATTTATATACTTAATAACTCCATCATATCTTCACATATTAACTTTACTTATTATATGTCTCTTCATTGGGAAACTGATCACATAGAGATACTTTATTTTTAAAAATTGGCTTTTCGAAACAAATTGCCTGTCAGCCCTTGGTACAAAACTTTGTACAGGTCCATGTATAGATTGAAAAAGATGTGCCACAGAACATACTCCCTGCCTTTTGGGTGGATTTAAATGTTTTTTTTTTTTTCCTCTCCTTCATCTATTTTTACTTACTGGTTCCTTGACTGTGAAGGGGCTTGGAGTGCTTGTGCTTCCTATGCATTGCAATGCAAATTTTCTAAGGGTTCTCTCTGACCAAATGGCTTCAGCCTCCTTTAGTGGAACCTGCTCCCCTTCTGGCTGTGCTGATGGAAGAAGGTGGCCTAACTGCAATACAGAAAGCATCAGTTAGAGGAAGGGGAGAATTTCCTGACAGCAGACACTTAAACCTGGATCATGCTATTAAGAAGTTCTGAGATCTCCTTGAGAAAGCATTAAGATAGAATAAGTTCTTCTTGTATATGACGTATGTACTGAAGATTACTTCTTGTCCTGTGACTCTTTTATTTTGAACATTATAACCAATGTTATCTAGGTTTATTTCTGAGAGATCTCAGAAAGAAAACAGTATTGATTTGTAGTACAGGGCATAGGTTAACCTAACATGTCATTAATTAACTCCTGTATTCATTAGCGATTTATTCAGTGCCTGCTGCAATAGGGAACATTTTTATGTCATTTGGGGAGCAATTTCAGGTCAGTCCCAGTGCTAAGCATACAACTCCATTTAATCTTTTTTACATACCTATAACATAAATACTTTTATCTTGTTTTTTCAGTTGAAGAAATCAAACCTTAGAGTAGTAAAGTGAAGGCAGATTCCAACAAGCAAGTCTTAAGTTAAGAAATGTCCTGACAAATATTAAGTATCAACAACATAATATTATGATGTCAGTTCTCAATATTGAAAAAATAATATGGAACATTTTTTCCAGCTCACTCAAAAGACACTTTGTTATTTGAGAAAAGTACAGACAACTAACCTTCATAATCATCGTATTTCTGAGCAGGCTTTCAAAGCAAACAGCAAGAGCTGGATGTTGTGTTAGGTTTTTTCCAGTGATGCTGATCTTTTAAAATAATAGACACAAGTACCTTCTATCAGACTTACTCAGTATAGCTTACCTAGTACAAATAAAATATTGATATTTTTGAAAATACCCAAGTGTTCAATAATGATTTTAAATAAAGCTACCTAAAAGTTGTGGTTCTTAGGTTAATCATTTATTTATCTAAAGGATGAAGGAAGCTGTCTACTTCTGTGATATGAACTGCAATCAGCTTAAAAATAATTGACAAATTAATCCCTTCACAGCACAGCAATTGTAAAGGTGTTAGTTTTAATTAGGCCTGTCTGATTGCCTTGTCTAATCAAGAATCAAGGTGGTATCTTTGATGGTTAAGGTCTACTGGGGCCATCCCTGACCTGCCAGCCATGTATGTTTTAATTATTGATTCCTCACATTTCAGCCCTTTTCACAAAGGGACTTGAAGTTTGCAATGCCTTAACATTTAAAGGGAAGAAAAACAAACATTTTCTCTAGCACTTCGATCTAGAATCTTGTGTATCTTTTCCCCCACTATATAGCATTTGTCCTTAAAAGGCTATCATGTTGGTGAAGAATTCAAATATGCATTACAATGTTATTATTTGCCATTATTATTATAATATGCTTATTATTTCCTTACCTCTCAAACATCTATTTTCAGTAGATATTATTAAGATCTTGGCAAATCACAGTCATTTATGCTTCTATAGAAACATTTGATTTCATGAGATCAGGTCTTAAAAAAATATCTGCAAGGGTAATTAGTGGAAAATCAGAGCAGTCAAGCTGGGCATAGTGGTACACACCTGTAATCCCAGTACTTAGGAGGCTGAGAAAGGAAGATTATATCGATTGTCAGCCATGACAACTTAGACCCTGTTTCAAAACAAAAATATAAAAAGAGCTGAGGGTGTAGTTGAGAGGTAGAATGTCTCTAGGTTCAATCCTCAAAGGAAAGAAGGAAGGAAGGAAGGGAGGAAGGGAGGAAGAAAGAAGTGGACGGGAGAGAGGAGATAAAGTCAAAGAGGGCAGAGAGAAGCATATCTTCTCACAGAGCTCTTCCTCCCAATGCAAAGAAGAAATGAGCATGGGCTGCTCCGGTCATCGAAGGCTGGCCCCAGCGTGCCTCTGAGCTCCGGCATAATGGCGGTTCTTCTCTGATTGCAGGTCAACGAGGTGACGGTGGAGCAGCTGGTGCAGCAGTACCCCCACATCACCTTTAGTACTGTCCTGCAGGACTGCAAGAGGACCTTGGAGCGAGCCTATCAGATGGGCTGGACCCCCAACATGTCTGCTGCTTCCTCCTAACCCTGCTGCTCACACTGGCTCTTTCAGCAGGGCAGAAGTGTGATTTGGAGCGTGTGATCCTTTGGAAAGGTTTTAACTGTCGTGTGTGTGTGTGTGTGTGTGTGTGTGTGTGTGTGTGTGTGTGTGTATTTGTGTCTTGTTTGCCTACTGCATAGCATAAGCGCACTTGTTATTGTTCCCTGGTGAGCTGGCTTTTTTCTTAAAAATTAAAGATGATGAAGACCACAAACCTCTCAGTTTTTAAGTTCAAAGGCTTATTTCTCTAAAAAAAATTTCTTTTTAAATATAGATTCAGAGAACTGGATGTATTACTTTGAGCTTCTAATTTTTGCCACTTTGGGAGATGCCCAAAGAAGCCTTCTTTTTTGAGGGGATAGAACTGTGCACTTCTAGCGGAGAGACCAGAACAGAAGTGATGTTGCACTAATTGGAAGCCTGGAAACTAGTACTCTTCAAAATTCCATGCGCATATACAGGTAGAGTTACCTGTACTCTTTCCCGTACTCCCACAGGTGGGAGAACGCGCGCACACCATTTCCTGACAGGGCCCTCCCTCCAGGCCACTGACGCACCCTGAGCCACCGTCCTCTGTGGCTCTCCCTGACTTAGTGTGTCCACCTTGCTGTCTGGTAGGCAACTTAGGGACTAGAGAGAATAAAGCCTTTTGTAAATGTTTTATATGGAGGTAACAAGCTGAACTCCCCTGGCCAGCTCACAAAGGTTAATTATTCTTTATTCTATCAGTGCATTCTGTTGAGTACTAAATATTTTAGTTGGTTTTACATTAACATTGTGTTAGCTTTTATTTTGTGGATACTCACTGGTCAGGGTGTATTTTAGTGATATTTGGAGTGATAGCCAGAACATTATCCACATTGAAGCCACCAATGTAATTAATGGTGTGCAGCTATTAAAGATCTACATTTCATTATTTTGGTAATTTTGGTAATTATGAAAGCATATTTCTGTGATTTGGGGGTAGTCACATTGATAGATTAATGAATGAGATGTAAGTAGACAATCTTCCTACTGAATATTTTTCTTTGGCTTTGGGTTTTAGAACAGGTTTTTTGGATATATGCATGTTATTTTTTGAATAGTTCTTATGCTACTGCAAAGATCTATTGTTAGCTAATGTTTGAGTTAAAAAGAAAAATTAGAAAATTGGTTCATTAAGATTCTGTTTACACTTACCAGAAATAAGTATTTTTGTTTAATTAAAGATAGCCAGCTTTTAGTTAAGACAGCACCTATCAGTAAATGAATATATGTTTTGATTTTACACATCTTTAAATGAATTCATTGTAGGGACTCAGGCTTAAATAACCTTTCCTGTGTCTAGATTTATAATCAAGACAGCGGGGAGCCTTTTTAAGCTAAGGCTGATTATCTTTCACAGTGGAACTAGAAGGAAAGCCCTGACTTGTGAATTTGCTATTTATTCTTCCCTGATGTGGACATAACTGTTATTTGGTCTTTAACGGATATACCGATATTTGAGTTTATTTCCTATAAATTCCAATGTTGCTAAAATGATATTAGCTGTAAGAAAAAAAATAGCCTTACATATGAATACCATTCGTGTATTTATAATGACTTCGTTTTTGTAAACAACTGTTTCCTTTGATTATGTCAACATGTTTCCAATGTGGCATTTTTGTTTTAATCCAATCAGTTAAGAAAATCTATTCAGTAAGCGCCAAGAATATTTTTCCCATAACTAAATGTGTTCCTAATGTAATTTGAAGGGAGTAAAATCGGTGTAAGAAAATGCTGTTTGCCATTAATAAACTGTATTTCTTCTTACGCATCAAACTGCATCATTTTCCTATCCATTTCTCCACCACTGAAAAATCTCATTTCACAATATTTTAACTGATTTTTAACCCAAAACTAATTTATAAGACAGTATGTATGGTAATAGTAGCTTGAGTGAATAAACAGAAGTTTAATTTTTATATATGTCACACTATATTTTAAATAGTTTTTAAAAAGGACAAAAGAAGGGAGAGCCATCTATGATATAGATGGTACAATTTCAGTTCAAAGTTGTAATAATCCTTGGAGTGTTACAGTTTGGTTGTCAAATGGATTCAGAGTGTGTAATTGATTTCTTTTTAAATGTTGCATTGTTCAAATCTGAAGTACAGCACTATAACATGCTTTAGCTTGGGGGGTGGGGGTGGGGACTGCACTTATTCTTTAAGATGTTGACTAATCCAGAAAGCCTGATACAGCCTAACCTGAAAAACTGCTTTGGTACATTTGTAGAAATCTGTAGAAGTAACATCCAGCCTCAAAGCATTAATCTTAAAAAAAAAAAAAAAAAAAAAAAAAAAAAAAAAAAAAAACCAGCTCCCAAAAGCATCACCTTGTGTGATCTTGCGATGGTTGCTGAATGTGTTCTCATTAGATGCTTTGAAATGAAGCTTAAAATAATTTTTCTGGGCAATATAATTCCCTTTTTTGCTTAGAATGTCATCCATACATGTGAACACATTTAATGCAGGGCTTTTTATCCTTTCCAAAATGTCAACAGTATTTTCAGAATAAAGCCTATGAAATATATTGCTGTAGTGGAAAATTCTGGTCCTTTGTCTTTAATGTCTTTTTGAGTGGATAAAGAAAATTCAACCGGTTTGTAGTTTCTATATTTCCGTGAATCTTTTGACCTTGCGATGGGTTACAATAAAAGAAAAACAAAACACCGTGCCTTTTGTTTTATTTTAGAGACAATAAATGGGCCCCCAGTTGCTAGGTGAGTGTGCTGCATGCAGTAATCTGTGTCCTTGTGTGGTTCACTGCAGACTTACATAGGTTTGACTCACCAGACTAATAGTCAAGATTAGATTTAGGAAGCTCTTATTTGGTCAGTGATTACTGACAAAAGATTAAAATAGCAAGGGTTTTAAAAAAAAGAGTTGTTTAAAATTCCCTTCCCTGAATCATCACTCATTTACTTAGCCATTTATTTAATTTTCCAAAAACAAATAAATAAAGCATGTATTGGATAACAAACATGTGGCAGGCACTGGGGATTTAAAGATGAATGAAACTCATCCCCACCCTCCCATCGCTCACAGCTTAACAAGGAGACATTGTAGGAATCCAGCAATGGGAGTGGAGTATGGTGGATGTGATAGTGGGCACAGTTACAGGGCCACACCTCGTTCCAAGTAGCAGCATTGGGAAGAGAAAGTGCACAGTGGAGGAGCTTTCAATGAGGGGAGAAGAAATATCAGAAATTCACCAAACTTCTGCTGGGAAGGAGCAGGGATCAACCTGGACAATGGAAAAATGCGTGGAAAGGCACAAAGGAATGAGACTGCAGCAGGTTCAGGGTACTTCCTTAAAACACCTCAGATGATGGGAGGGTATGTCATGTAGGGGAAAGGCTCTAGGGGAAAACGAGGCTGAAACATAACTTTTTATGGCTTCTAAAGAAATTAGACTTACAAAAAAGATCAGATGTGCCAGAGAAGTCCTAAATTCTTACAACAAGTAGATATAAGTACAGAGATTCTATTTCTGGTACTATCATGAAATAGGAATCCTGAAAGGTTTTCTACTGTGTAATATTTAAAAATATTTATTAAAATATTTTAAACCTTTTGCAAATTATTGAATGTTTCAGTATAAAAGCAAAAGAAACCCTCTATGGCCAGGAAAAGAGAGGGAGCCACAGTCTAAAAGAGGGGTCAGCAAAGTAGGTTTCTCAGCCAATCATGTCCAGATGTCCTTTTTTGTAAGTAAAGTTTTATTGGAACACAACCACACCTATTTGATTACATATTCTCTTTGGTTGTTTTCATGCTACAAAAGCTGAGTTAAGTGGTTGCCACAATGAATACATACTAGCTGGCCCTTTGCAAAAAAATCTGCCAAACCCTAGTCCAGAGGAGTCCTTCTCAAAGTGTGGTCTCCACACCAATCAGCATCTACATTGAGTCTCTGCATCAGCACCAACCAGGAACCTGTTAAAAATTCAAATTCTTGGGTTCCACCCCAGATGCACTAAATCAGAAATTGAGGGAGCAAGGCCCAGAAATCTGTGTTTTAACAATCTCCCCCAGGTGACTGATGTGTACACTAAACTATGATCTCCAGAGATATGTGTGCAAATTCCCAGAATATGTTAAACTGCATTGACCATCATAACCTGGAGAATGTATAGAACACTTTAGGTCAGTGAATAATTTTGGAATCAGATCAGAGTCCATCTCACATAAAGCCTGGATCACTGAGAGGCTATACCCTTTTCATAACACTGAACTAAAAACAAAAATTGAAGAGACAGTATGGGAATTCACAGTTCTCAGCTTTGACTATTCGTGGATTCTTTTTTAAATGTTCCTTTGCAAATTAATAGCCACTAACATTCATATGGGTTTAGTAACTGAGTCTACATTATTTGCATAGTTTGTGTTTCTGATAATTGTACTTTTAAGAGGATTCATGTCAGTAATACTCAGTGCCCAACAAAAACAAAGAAAAATTATCCCTGTGGAAGAGTACCCTTAATCCAGGTCTCAAAAGAAAGCCTACAGATAGAGTGCCCGCAAATATAAACACACAACCAAGGGAAAAGAAAGCACAGAGAAAACCCAGAAATAACCAGCATTAGTAGTGTGAGTCAGCAGAAACAACAAACAGACACCTGCAAAGGCTTCAATGTTAAAACTTCAGACACTTAATATAAAATAGATGTTTGATACAGAAAAGTAATTTAATATGTATAAGAACAAAACTACCAAAAATGAACAGACACATTTTTTAAAGAATGAAATAGAATTTTTAGAAATGAAAATACAATAATTGAAAACTGAAACAAAAGCCTTGGGTAACAAAGGAGACTCAACAAAAAGGTTAACGGAAAGGGAGACCCAAGGAAAGTTTAAAATTAAAAAAAAAAAAGAATTGAAAAGAACAAGAAGTCCTTTTCCTTCTGAATAATTTCCATATGAAAGACAAAGGTTGAGACACATAAGATAAAATATAAAACTTCCCAACATCTATCCAATCTTGCAGAAGAAAAAAATACACTAGGGGAAAGGCAGTGTTTAAAGAGATGATGGAGTATCCCTTTGTGGAGAAGAATGCAAAAGAAGATTTGGAGAATATCCGAAGTCCAGTTTTGGACAAGTTAATTTTGAGATGTTCATTATACATCCAAATGAGGATGTTGAGTATACATTTGGACATAGAAATTGAATTTAGAGGGGAGGGATGTAAATGTCATATAGATGACATTCAGAGCCCTGAACTTATCTAAAATCACGTTTAAGAGTCATCCATTAGTTTGGATAGATAGGGAAGAGATCTAAGTGCCTTTGGGTGCTCCTAAATTAGGAAGTCAAGGAGATGAAAGCTCATCAAAGGAAACTAAAAAGAGCTAACCTAAGAGATAGAAGTACTATCCTAGAATCAACTGAAGACATTTTCCCAGAAAGTAATCCAACATCCCATATGCTGCTGTTAAGTAAGATGAGGATTAATAAGTGACCTTTAACTTGGCAACATGGACGTCATTGGCATCTTTGAAGAGAGAAATTTTAATGGTGTGGTAAGGGCAAAAGCCTCACTGGAGTGGGTCAAAATTTTGTAGGACAGGTACAATGTAAATATCAAAACCACCAGTCTCACTCACAGACACAATGCAAAAAGTCCTAAACAAACTATTAGCAAACAAAATGGCCAAGTCAGGCTTGACACATGGTTTTAGTCCTGTTATAACAAAATATCACAGACTGGGTAATTAATAAATAATACAAATTTATTTCTTATAGTTCTGGAGGTTAGGAGGTCCAAGATCAAACCTGCCATGGCAGGTTTTGAGTCTAGTTAAGGCCGAATCTGCTTCACAATGGCACCTCGAACACTGATTGCACATGGCAGAGGGTAGAGGGCAAAAAGGCCTATAGTTCCCACTAACATGTATGTGTGTGTGTTTGTCTGTGTATGGTGCTGGGATTGAACCCAGGGGCAATCTACCTCCAAGCTATACCCCCAGCTCTCTTTTTATTCTTTATTTTGTAACAGGGTTAAGTTGCGGAGGGCCTCACTAAGTGTCTGAGGCTGGCCATGGACCTGTGATCCTCCTGTCTCACCCTCCCAAGAACTGGGATTACAAGTGTGTACCACCACGCCTGGCTCCGCTAATATTTTTGTAAGGCATTAACCCCAACCATGGGGCGTAGATCACACATGGCCTAATCACTCCTAAAGACTATACTATTTTATTTTTTATGTCACTGGAATTGAACCCAGGAACATTCTACCTCTGAGACACACACCCCAGCCCTATTTTATTTTTTGGCAAGGTCTTACTAAGTTGTAGAGGGCCTCAATAAGTTGCTGAGGCTGGCGTTGAAGCTGAGATCCTCCTGTGTCAGCCTCTCAAGTATGGGGAATACAATTTTGCACCACCACACCGCCTGGCTCTTTTTTTTTTTTAATGTACTTTTATGGGTCCATTGTAATCGCACAGCATAATGAAGTTCAGAGCAAAATGTACATACTCTTGCACTGGGAATTAACTTTCAACATGAATTTAAGAAGACATGCAAGTATTCAAACTATAGCACATACTAATAGAATAAAGTAGAAAAAATGTATGTATGACTTTCTCAATAGAGTCAATAGAAGCATGTAAGAAAATTCATAATCATTCCTGACAAAGAACCTTAACTAATGACTCATACTCACTCCTGATAATTCCATCCTAAAACTAGAAAGGAACATTCTTTATCTCAAATGGATGTCTTTACCAAACACCTATGATAAACATCACTCCACATTGAAACATAAGCATTTTATCTAGACCCCAGAGAAGAATGTTTACTATATTACCACTAATGTTTAACATGATAATTAGGGAACTAAACTAGCATAGAAAGATTATTCCAGAATGGAAGAAACAAACTCCAAAATATATACAGCTGAAAGGAATACCTACCTAGACAAACAAAAACCCAGAAGAATAAAAAAAAAAAAGAATTAAGAAAGTTTAAGATTTAATTGGGTACAGTACCAAAATATAGTACTCAATTTCTATACAACATTGGTGAAGTAGAAAAACACATTTTTATAAAGCTACTTTTTATGAAAGCAACAAATACATAAAGCAGCATGACTTTTATGGACAAATTCTAAAACTATATTGAAAGACAAAATAGGTATAGAGCTAGCATGTTCATGGGTGGGTAGACTCAATATTCTGAAGATGTTATCTTAGGAGACAATTCTCCATGGGCCTCTTGCAAACAGATTTGCTTGTACTTGCTGCCTCTACACTGGATTGTATTTTCAAGGACACTTTGTGGTAAAGAACCTTCACAGGTTCAGTGTCTCCCTCTAGAACAAAGGGCAGGCATGCTTGCTGCCCAGTACAGAATACCCATGTTTCCAAAGCCCAGTGTTCCTTTGTGGTAACATAGTCCTGCACAAAGGCATCATCCCAATCATTTTTGTATTTCCTGATCGAGTTCGGGTCTTTAAGACCCGCATACAAAAATGCATGGCCACTGCCACTGCTGTAAGTAACAAATTTCTTTCTCTCTGACCCAGGAGTCTTGTGTCTTCTGCCAGCATATCTGAAACTGTCGGGCTGACTGTGTGTTTGCAAGTAGAGTAAAATCTGAAACCTTTTCCAGTTCTTAACATAATTCTCCCTTAATTGATCTGTTCATGTCATGTAATTCCAAAGTCCTAATCAGGTATTTATCAAACATAATCATGTATTCTTAATTTCATATAAGGAAATAGAAGTCAAATCATACTTAATGAACAAGGCCATAGACTTTTTTCCTACAGATGTTAAGATATTATGGAACTATATTAATTATCCATAGCAACTAAGACAATGTGGCAGGGACTTAGAATAGATACATAAATCAATGAAGCAAACTAGCCCTGACACCGACCTACCAGTATTAAACAGAGTTAGTTAGCAGTGCAAATAGCAGGCAAAAGACCAAGTACTCTAAAAACAAGACTGTTAAATTGGATATAGAAAAAATTAATAAACTTGGATCTCTACATTTTACATACACAAATATTTATTTCAAATGGAACTAAAAACAAATGTAAAAGGCACAGAAGAAAATATAGGATAATATTTTATGATATTATGAGATTAACTTTTATGACGATAGAGTAAGAAATTAAAAAATTGATAAATATGTGTATATTAAAATGAAGATCTCCTGTGCTTCAGAAGTTACTTTGAAGAGAATAAAAAAGCAAATCACAAGCGCTCTCTCTCTCTCTCTCTCTCTCTCTATATATATATATATATATATATATATATACCAAAAGGCAACATATTATATATATATATATATACCAAAAGGCAACATATATTTATATATATATATACCAAAAGGCAACAAAGGATTAGAATCCAGAATATATAAAGATCTTCAATGAGTCAATGAAATAACCCCCCCTTCAAAGATAATCTAATAGAATATAGACAAAAAGACATGAAGGAACATTTAGCAAAAGAAGAAACACAAAGGGAAAATAATCACATTGAAAAATGCTCAAAATTATTTTTCTTTTTTTCTGTGGTACTGGGATGGAATCCAGGGACATTCTACCTCTGAGCTATACTCCAGCCCTATTTTTTATTCTTTATTTGGAAACAGGGTCTCACAGAGTTGCAAAGGGCCTCACTAAATAGCTGAGGCTGTACAAAACCCGTGATCCTCCTGTCTCAGCCAAATGCTGGGATTACAAGCATGTGCCACCACGCCCAGCTTCAAACTTACTTTGTTAAGATAAGTGCAAACTTAAAAACAGTCTTTGATGCTAGGCGTGGGGCCACACTTGTTATCCCAGTAATTGGGAGTCTGAGACAGGAGGATCGCGCAGGTTCGAAGCCAGCCTCAGCTTAGTGAGGCTCTCAGCAGCTTAGTGAGGCCCTGTTTCCAATTATAAAATAGGTCTGGGAGTATAGCCTGGAGGTAGAAAGCTCCTGGCTTCCATCCCCAGTACCACACACACACAAAACAACAACAACAACAACACAGTCTTTTGCACCATTGATTGGCAAAATTGTTGTGTGATCAGATTGTGGCAGAGAAGGTAGAGAACAGTGAGAATACACACTACTCATCGAAGTTGGAATAGAGTTTGGCATATCTTGTAAAAGTAGATATGGACATGCAGCAATTCTCTTTATAAGTGTATATCCCAGACAAAGCATAAAGTAGGGTATGCATTGGGGCATTGTTCATAAGAGTAAAAACAATATTTTTATATTTTATTCAATGAAACAGAGTTGTCAACATGAGCAAATCACAGCTTCATATCTCATATGAATGAATCTTAAGGACACTTGAATGACAAAGCAGATCATAAGAGAATGCATAAAGCTGAACACCATTATCAAGTTCAAAATGAAACAATTGTTACTTTTGAGAAACATATATTTAGAAAAAAGGGAAAAAGAAATAAATGAAAATTTTCAAAGTGGTCATTTCCTTTGAGAGGTCAGGTGGTAGGTTGTGATTATTGTAGAGCTTCCACAAAATCCAGGTTCTATTTTATAAATTGAGGTGCATGGTGGCTCCATAGGTATTTGTTTTAGTAATATAAAACTGTAATTTTGCAACATATGTGTATATGGCATTGTATATGTAGCTATATATATGCAATATTATATTACATATAGATATAGGATATATCTAACAAATAATTTTGCATCAAATATTAACATTTAGATGAAAAATTTTATACCTCATTTAGCATGTTTGCCTAGATATCAAGAATTACTAAGCCTAAGCTCAAGCTTGCTCCCCTTTCGGCAGTGAAGGCTGAAGGCTGTTCTGCAAAGCAGGGCTTTCCCAACCTACGTCTAACCTGGTGGCAAAGGTGGGAAGCAACTGCCTAGCCTCGTCCTCTTCGCCGTGTTGGGAACAGAACTGCCTGGCTTCCTGGTGTCTATCTAGCCCTATGGATTCCTAGGTGGACAGCTGTCCATGTGGTGCTGAGACACTTGTCGGAGTTCATGTGGCGTACGTGTCATGTCATTACCACAGGAATCAAAGGGCCACTCCACTGGTTTTATAAAACAGTGGGGCTTCTTTCATTTTTAATTTTACCAATAAATCTGCTATCGAGAGCTTTCAGTAATATAGAAGCGCAGCTGAAAACGTGATCATCTATAATGGAAGTAGAAATTCAGTACAAGTCGTCTATCCATTTCATTATATGAGTAGACCTCTTATTATCCATGCCTGTGGATAGTAGGTTGTTTCTTGTTGGTGTGTTATGCTTATTAAATTAATCCTCATTTCTTGAGCTATTTGTAGATGCAAATCCACGTAGATGGGCTTCCTCAGCCACCAAAATGCAACCACTTCCAGGAAACACAGTTCAGAAAACTAAAACCATCTCTAAGAAATAACCCTTTACAGCTTCTCCTTCCCCGTGATCTTCCTTGGCTAATCACACTACGTACGGATGCCAGCGGCCCAGGAAAAGAGAAACATCCAAGAGAGCCAACATTATTTGATTCAGCTCTTTTATTCCCCACAAGATGGAAGAGACAGTCATGCATTTCTTGAACTTCCCATAGTTTGGCATCACTTGAAAGATCTGGAGATGAGAAGCGTCAGTGTGAAGTGGCCTGAGGATACTTGGCTAGACCAGGCTGCTGGGCTCCCACCGAGCTTGTTTCTCTAGCTTGAAATCTTCCAATGATGTGACTGTGTGTGTGTGTGTGTGTGTGTGTGTGTGTGTGTGTGTGTGTGTGTGTGTGTGTACACACGCGCGCTGGTGCCCATGTGCACCATCCAACCATAAATGACGCCTAAGGAATGCAGTCTATTCAGCCTTCTGTGATTAACACAGTGGAAAATGAAAAATTAGTCACTAAAGAAAGGCTCTTTAGAAAGACCAGTCTTGCAAATAGATGCTGCCTTGATGGGCCTGGGTGGCTACTAACAATGGGATTTTTAAATAAAGGGTGCCAGAAGGAATGGAGAGAGCTCAGCAGGCTTGATTTTGTGGATGGAAATGATTCACTGTATTTTTAAACAACAGCTTGCAACTGAGTCTCTTGGTAAATGGAAAAAGGGAAGAAAAAAAAAGATGTCTTGATAATTGGATTTAAAGGACACGTTTATGAGAGTGTTCCTTCAATTCCAAATAAAAAAATTGGATTACAATACAGGATTCATGGAAGTAAAGAGACAAAATGCTGGGAAGCATGCTAGTAGATAGCTTAAATAATTGAGCTTAATGTGAAAATTAAGCTAGTGGCGCCCTCATTACTAGATAACTCAGATGACTGGGTTTGCTTTAAAGCAGACCATAACGTAGAAAGAACACTTGTCTTAGAATAAATCTATGTGAATGAACATTCAGTCCACTTCCAGCCTGCTGTTCAGTGTCACCATCCCTGCTTCTTCCCTGTTTTATTCCATTGTTAAAATTAACTAGAGTTGGAGGAAATTTGTGATAAGAATCTCCATGCATGCTAGATGCATTTGAACTTAATCCCAAACAGACTTGGAGAAGGGGAGAGATAGTGCCGGCAGAGAGAATTTAAGAAATTGTGTGAAACACTTGACGATGTTCTGAAACCTTTTTCTGTGAGATATAACATGGAGAAAAGCACAGGACATGTGTATGTCCAGTTGTAATATGGTTGTGAAGCCAACACCGCAAGCCCTGCTCAGGTCATGAAAAACGCAGAGCACCACTAGCACCCTCGCAGTCCACACACAGTCCACACCTTACTCAGGCCCCTCCCGGAGCCAGGCAGCTCCAGCCCTCCACAGGTAACCTCTATCCTGGTCACTGTGAAAATAATTTCCCCATTCTTATTTTTGTTATACCATCTCTATGCATCCTTAAAAATGTGGTTTGGCTTTGTTTAGTCTTTTTTTTTTTTTTTTTTTTGCGGGTCTGGGGAAGGAACCCAAGGCCATTCGACCTCTGAGCTACACCCCTGCCCTATTTTTTATTCTTTGTTTTGAAACAGAGTCTCACTAAGTTGCGGAGGGCCTCACTAAGTAGCTGAGGCTGTCCACAAACCGCAACCCCCCTGTCTCAGTCTCCCGAATACTAGGCTTAAGACGAGGCTTTGCCTAGTCTTAATTTTATATGAAAGAATCATACCATATCTATTGTTTTGTGATTTCCTTTTTTTTTTTTTTTTTTTTTTTTGGTACTGGGGATGGAACCCAGGGACATTCTACCACCAAGCAACACCCCTAGCCCTATTTTTTATTCCTTATTTTGAAACAGGGTCTCACTGAGTAGCTGAGGCTGGCTTCGAATCTGTGCAGTCCTCCTGTCTTAGCCTCCCAAATACTGGTATTACAAGGGTGTGCCACCACACCCGGCTTGTGATTTTCATTTGATAGTATTTATAGAAACTATCCATTTGGTTGTGAGTTGGTTTATGGAGTTTCTTTTTTAAAATTTTTTATTGGTGCATTATATTCATACATCCTATTGGGGTAAAAAACTTGCGTGTACATACATGAACACATCACCGATTTAACCCCTACCCAATTCCCACCTCATTCCCTCCCATTTCTCCTTTCCTTGCTTGGCTTAGTGGTTGACTTCGATATGTTTAAGTATATTGCGTGTTTTAGAGAATTTCCTTCTTCCCCCCTCCCATCCCCTCATTTAGGTTGTCTTGTTTGCCCCTCTGTAGGATTTCCTTTTTCATTTAGAGTTCCTCGTATGGCCCATTTTTCCTTAGATTTCACATATTACGGAAAGCATCTGATTTCTTATTTTTTGTGACTGACTAATCTCACTTAGCATAATGTCCTCCAGTTCCATCCATTTCACTGAAAACGATGTAATTGAGTTTTTTTAATGGCTGAGTAAAATTCCATTGTGTACATATCCCACAGTTTTGTAATCCATTCATCTGTTGATGGACATCTTGGCTGGTTCCAGAGTTTGGCTATGGTGAATTGTACAGCTATGAACATAGATACACATGCATTAGTTTGGTAGTTTGGTTTCCTTTCTTTTGGGTAGATACCCAGAGGTGGTATTGCTGGATCAAATGGTAGATTTATTCCCATTCTTCTGAGGATTCTCCATACTGTTTTCCAAAGTGGTTGTACTAATTTGCAATCACACCAATTATGTTTTAGAGTTCCCACTTCTCCACATCCTCGCCAGCATTTGTTGTTGTTTGTGTTTTGAATAATTGTCATTCTAGTTGGAGTTAGGTGAAATCTCAGGGTAGTTTTGATTTGCATCTCTCTGATTGCCAATGATGTTGAGCATTTCTTCATGCATTTATTGGCCATTTGAATTTCTTCTTTTGTGGAGTGTTTATTTATTTCACTTTCCCATTTTGTTATTGGATTATTTGTTTTTTTAGTGTTGAGTTTCTTGAGTTCTCTGTATATTCTAGATATTAGTCCTCTATCGGAGAGGTAGGTGGCAAAAATCTTTTCCCATTCTGTTGGCTCTCAGTTGAGGTTCTTGACAGTTTCCTTTGCTGAACAGAAGCTCTTCAGTTTCATGCAATCCCACATATTGATTTGCCTTTTAATTTGTTGTGCCTTTGGGGTCTTGTTGAGAAAGTGTTTATCTGTGCCTATGTGTTGCAGTGTTAGACCTATGCCCTCTTCAAGGAGATTCAAGGTCTCTGGTCTAATTTCCAAGTCTTTGATCCATCTTGAATTGACTCTTGTGCAGGGTAAGAAAGTGGGACTAATTTCCAATTTTCTGCATATGGTTAACCAGTTTTGCCAACACCATTTGTTGAACAGGCTATCTTTTTTTTCCAGTGTATGTTTTTGGCCCCTTTGTCAAAAATCAATTGGCTGAAAGTGTGAGGACTTGTTTCTGGGTCTTCTATTCTGCTCCATTGGTCTATGTATCTGTTTTTGTGCCAGTACCATGCTGGTTTTTGTTTTTGTTTTTTTACAATGTAGAGATGTTTTACCTCCTTGGTTAAGTTTATTCCTAAGTATTTTATTTTTTGTGGGAGATCCTCAGTGGATGTGTTTTCTGAATTTCTTTTTCAGTGGATTTATGGTTGGTGTACAGGAAAGCTTCTGATTTTTTAAGATTGATTTCGTATCCAGACACTTTGCTGAATTTGTTGATCAGTTCTTTAAGCCTTTTGGTTGAGTTTTTTGGGTTTTCTAAATATAGTATCATGTCATTTCCAAATAGTCAAAGTTTGAGTTCTTCTTTTCCTATGTGTATTCCTTTGATTTCCTTTTCTTGCCTTATTGCTCTGACTAGAGTATCTAGTACTATATTGAAGAGAAGTGGTGATAATGGACATCCTTGTCTTGTTCCTGTTTTTAGGGGGAAATTTTGAAGTTTTTCCCCATTTAATATGATGTTGATGGTGAGCTTATTTTAGATTGCCTTAATGATGTTGAGATATGTTCCTTCTATTCCAAATCTCTGCAGTTTTTTTTATTATAAATGGATGTTGAATTTTATCAAATGCTTTTTCTGCATCTCTTGAAATGATCATGTGATTTTTGTCTTTGATTCTGTTTATATGATGAATTACATGGATTGATTTTTGTATGTTGAACCAGCCTTGCATCCCTGGGATGAACCCTACCTGGTCATGGTGTATGATTTTCTTGATGTGGTTTTGAATGCGTGTTGCTAGTATTTTGTTTAATAGTTTTGCATCCAAGTTCATCAGAGATATAGGCTTGTAGTTTTCCTTCCTTGAACTGTCTTTGTTCGGTTTGGTTATTAGTGTGATGTTGGCTTCATCGAATGTATTTGGGAGAGTCCCACTTTTTTCTATTTCACGAAATAGTTTGAGGAGTATTGGGGTTAGCTCTTCTATATAGGTTTTATAGAATTCACTTGGAAAAATCATCTCGTCCTGGGCTTTTCATGATGGTAAGCTCTTTATTGCTGTTTCAATCTCTTTGATTTTTATTGGTTGGTTTAAGTGTTCTATATCTTCTTGACTCAGTTTAGGAAGGTTGTATTTACCTAGGAAGTTGTCAATTTCTGCCAGATTTTCCATTTTGTTGGAGTATAGTTTTTCAAAGTAGTTTCTGATAATCCTCTGGATTTCTACACTGTCAGTAGTAATGTCTCCTTTTTCATCTCTTATCTTCATAATTTGGGTTGATTCTCTCTTTTTTTTAGTTAGGTTGGCTAGTGGTTAATCAATCTTGTTAATTTTTTCAAGAAACCAGTTTTTGGTTTTGTTGATTTTTTGTATTATTTTTTTAATTCTCTATTTTGTTAATTTCTGCTCTACTTTTAATAATTGCCTGTCTTCTGCTGGCTTTGGGGTTCAATTGTTCCTACTTTTTAAGGGCTTTGAGGTATGTTGTTAGGTTATTTATTTGAAGATTTTCTGTTTTTCTTATGTGAGCACTCATTGCTACAAGTTTTCCTCTTAATACTGCCTTCAAAGTGTCCCAGAGGTTTTGATATGTTGTATCTTTATTTTCATTTGTTTCTAGAAATTTCTTAATTTCACCTCTTACATCTTCTATGACCCATTCTTCATTCAGAAGTGTGGTGTTCAGTCTCCACATGTTTATGTTGTTTTTCTGGGTCTTCTTATAGTTGATTTCTAGTTTCATTCCATTATGGTCTGAAATGACACAGGGAAGTATGTAATATTTTTTGAATTTGCTAGTGCTCATTTTGTGTCCCAGGATGTGACCTCTTTTGGAGAAGTTTCTGTGAGCAGCTGAGAAAAAAGTAAAGTCTGCTGTAGTTGGGTGAAATATTCTATATGTGTCCAACAGGTCCATTTGATTAATGGTGTTCTTTAGTTCTGAGGCATCTTTACTGACCTTTTGTCTGGAAGAACGGTCTGTTGTGAGAGGTGTGTTGAAGTCTCCCAGTATTATTGTATTGGGATTTATGTGTGACTTCATGTCACAAAGAGTTTGATTTAAAAAAGTAGCTGCACCTATGTTTGGGGCATAGATGTTGATTATTGTTATTTCCTCTTCCTGCTGCCACGCCCTTGGCAGGCATGAGACTGGCATATTTCTTTTCTGGTTTTGAGCTCCGTTCTGAGTCTCTGGAGGGTGTTATGTGCTTGGTCACTGGGAGTTTTAGATGTTCTTTGCACTGAAAAAACTGCTGAATTAAACCCAAATGATCTGCAAATGCTCACTTCAGCTCCTTGTTTACCATTCTTCCTTGGAGCCTGGTGGGTTGTTGAGTGCACTGATCTGGAGCTGTCGCAGGCCAGGTGAACTCGCCGCTGCTGCTGGCAATATGGTGCTGCTGCCACGCCCTTGGCCGTGAGGCTGGCGTATTTCTTTTCTGGTTTTGAGCTCCGTTCTGAGTCCCTTTCTCCTCTGGAGCCAGGTGCTCTGGTTTAGGTAGTTTTCTTGCTATGGTTTAGGTAGTTTTGTTGCTATGTAGTTGTGTTAATGTGTTTGAGCTACAATTAAAAAAAAAAAACCAAACTCGGTAGCTTACAAACAATAGAAACTTATTCCTCATGGTTCTGGAGATTAGAAAGTCCAAGATCTAGGTGAGTGATTCTGTGTCTGGTGAGGGCTTTCTGACTTTTCGTGTACTTTTGCTGTGTCCTCACATGTTGGAGGAGTAAAGGGACCTCTTTGTAAGGACACTAATCCCACACTTGAGGGCTCTATCCTCACCTCCCAAAGGCCCCACCTCCGAACACATAGCCTTGGGAATTAGGCTTTAAATATACGAATTTGAGAGGGGCAGGGCACAAATATTCAGACCATAGCAATAATATTCCATTGTGTGGGTATGACGTAATATATTCATTCAATGACTGAGAAGCGCCTTTCCCCAGTGTGAGACAATTACAAACACTGCTGCCAAGGACGTTCTCACCCATCCACACAGAGCTCCAGGCACGTATGTAAGAGAGGAGTTGCTAGCATTTGTACCTCCACGATTTTATTAGGGCATGCCACACCCTTTTCCAAATGAGTTGAATCAAATCACATTTTCACCAGAAGCATATGGAAGTGCCTATTGATTCCTGTTTCCATCTGATCATCATGTAGTGGTGTCTTATCATGATTTTAGTCTACTAGAATATTACAAAAGAAATTAGGTGCCATCTCATATGATTTTTGACCACTGAGAAAATAATGTTTGTAAAAACCTTTAAGCCAACATTTGCCTTTCCATTTCAAAGAAAATAAAGAACAGAAGGAATGGGTTAAAAGGACTGTCAAGGTTTTACAGTGGGATATAGCTACTGGGGCAAATCTGCAGAAAAGGAAAAAAAAAGTCAAGGGCTGAGACAGGAGGGTCGCAGTTTCAAAGCCAGTTTCAACAACTTGACAAGGCTCTCAGAAATAAAAGGAGACCTGTGTTAAAAAAAAAATAGGGCTAGGTGTCTATCTCAGAGATAGAATGTCCCTGGATTCCATCCCCAGTAACACACACACACACACACACACACACACACACACACACACACGACAAAGCTGTCTTTCCCCTTCTCTTCTTCAGTTTCTTGGGACTTTATTACACTTCAGTATATGAAAGGTGGCCACTATCATGAGTTTAAATGAGAAGTTACAAGGGCCTGCCTGAGCCATCATGCCTCAGAGCAAGAATGTATAGTTATTAGCTGGACTCTGTGACACAAATTTGTAAGCCTTTTACTTGGGAGGCTGAGACAGGAAGCTTTCAGGTTCTAGACCAGCCTCCGCAACTTAGCAAGTCCTATTTCAAAGTTAAAAGGTCTGGGAGTGTAGCTCAGATGCAGAATGCCCATGAGTTCAATTCCCAGTACCATTATTTTTAGGATGTATGTAATCTAATTTCATGTAACACAATGAAATAAGAGTGGGAAAAAGAAAGTGATCATTCCTGTTGTATGAAAATGAAGCCAAATGCTTTGAAAATCTAGACAACAAGTAAGTCACAAAAAATTCTGTCACATTAGGCCATACAAGATGTAGAAAGCGGGAAATATATAAAATCCTAGAAATATTTTGCACATAGTTTCAAAAATATATTTAGTTTCTTACTCCTTTAAAAATTGGACTAGAAATCATAAATAATGTTATGGAGCTAGTCTATTCAGAAATGCCAGTGTAGAACACGAAACAGATTTAAAAAGACCTTGAGCAAGAGATTAACAGGGAATGTATACACCTACACACATATATGGTTTTATATGAAAAATAAAATACTGAAAGTATGTATACAAACATACCTTTGAAATTATTTAAATCAACTTTTTAAATTAAACAACCAACTATTTGTACTGACTGTGTTGATTCGAGAGTTTTTACTCTATCTGCTTGGACTAAAACAGATAGCCAAATGGTGGAAAATAACCATTTGGGCATCTCTTTTTAAAAGTAACACTGATTTTTAATTAAGGTAAAATGTACCTAAAGTAAAACACACATATATTAAGGTATGGTTCTCCACATTTTGATGAATATATAGACTGGTGCAACAAACACCCCAGAAAAGCAATACAATATATGTGTGCACATGTATATCATTCCAGAAATATTTTCAATTCTCTTATCTACCACAGGCAATCACTGTTCTAAATTCTATAATTAGCCCCTTTTTCTGTTATTGAATATCTTACAGATGGAATCATGCATCGTGTATTATTTGCATCAAACTTCTCTCTCTCACAGGATAGCTTTTGAGGTTCACTCCTGCTGTTGCATGTATCATTTGTTGCTGAGAAACATGCCCTTGTGTGAATATACCACAATTTATTTATCCCTTCCCATGAATTGACATTTGACTTATTACCAGGTTTGACTATTATAATGAAAACAGCTATAAATATTTATGTACAACTCTTTTGTGGTTTTTACATTGTCTTTCCTCTTGAGTAAATACCTAGGAGTACAATTTCTGAGTCACAGGACTTGTGTATAAATATAGGCCTTCTTAAGAAACTGCCAAACTGCTTCCTTAGTTGATTATACCACTTTCCACTACTACCAGTACCATCGAGTGAGAGTTCCAATTACTCCATCCTCCCTGACATTTGATGCCGTCAATCTTTTAAATTTAGCCATTTTAAAAGGTATGTGGTTGTATCCTGTGGTTTAATTGCCTTTGCTGATGACTAGGGATGTTAAGCATCCTTTCCATGCCTATTACCCATGCCTGTGTCTCCTTCTGTGAAGTTTATGTCTTTGATCTCTCTTGAAGTAATGTTGGTGCTTTAGTATCATATGTTTCCTCATTTAATCAAATTGGCATTTTTATTGTAAGTCAATTGATAACATGTGGTGTAGACATATTTTTGGACTTTTTATTGTGTTCCAGCCTTGCTTATCTTATGACAACACTACAAGACACTGTGTTGATTATTATAGCAGTCGAGTAAACTTTGAAATCGGTAGAATGAATCTTCCAACTTTGTTCTTTTTTAAAACTCCTTTTGCTAATCTAGATCCTCTAAATGTATACTAAACATCACAATCCCATTGTCAACTTCTAATAAGAGAGATCCATTAAAACTTTGGGATGCTTTCTGCTTGCTTGTTTTTTGTTTTTTGGAGCTGGAGTTTTTACTGAGGGGAAGTCTACACCCCCAGCTCTTTTTATTTTTTTAATTTTGAAATAGAGTCTCCCTAAATTACTGTGCTCTGGCTTTGAACCTGCAACCCTCATATTTTAGTCTCCTAAGTATTGGGTTTATAGGCATGAACACCACACCTGTCTGATTGAGATGTATTTTAATGTCTAGATTAATTTAGAGAAAATTGATATCTTAACAATGTTGAATCTGCTTGTCCATGAGCAAGATATATTTGTCTACTTATTAAAGTATTCTTTACTCTTAGCAATGTTTCATAATTTTGAAAGTAGAAGTCTTTCACTGTTTTATTGAATAAATTTCTATGTATTTTATGCTCATTGATGCTACTATAAAAATTATATTTTTCATTATTAAGTTGTTTGATATATAGAAGTGCAATTTATTTTTGTATGCTATCTTTATATTTAGTAATCTTGCTATATTCATTTGGTGGTTCTAAGTAATTGTTTTTCAAATTTCTGTAATTTTTTAATCCAAAAAAGTCATGCACAAATAAAGACAATAGTTCTTTCTAATATTCATGCCTTTTATTTCTTTTACTTGCTTTATTGCACGAGCTATGATGTTATATAATATTGAGTAAATATGGTGTTAGACTTCCTTGTTGTAGATCTTATGGGAAAAGCACTTGATCTTTCACAGGTAAGTATAATCTCAGCTGTAGGGTTTGTACATGCCTTCATACAACTGAAGATGTTCACTTCTATTTTTAGTTTGTTGAGACTTTGTATTAGGAATAGATGCTGAATTTTGTCAAATGTTTTCTTAATCCCGCTATCTACCTCCTAATTAATACTTCTAGTACTTTTCATTACTTCATATTTATGTGTTTCTTCTGATATTTTTCTGTATCTTGAAGGCCTTTTAATATTTATTGAAGAGAGATTGATGTGATCATAGAAATTCTGTCATTTATATTTTATTATAGTATGACTTCATAATATTCTTCTATTTTTAAAAAAAAGGTTAGATAAATTTGGTATTACTTATTTCTTAGATGTTTGAAACAATTCCTCAGTAAAATTACATGGGCCTGAAGTTTCTCCAGGAATGAGGGGAGCTTTCTGTTTTCTTTTTTTTTTTTATCTTTGGTAAGTTTTTCAATACATAGAAATTGTTGAACTTATTGGCATAAAGGTCATTATCTTTTATTATCTGGTGTGTGTGTGTGTGTGTGTGTGTGTGTGTGTGTGTGTGTGTTACTGGGAATTGAATCCAGGGACATTCTAATACAGAGCTATATTCCTCAACCTTTTTACTTTTTATTTTGAAACTAAGTTATCCCATACTGACTTCAAACCTGTGATCCCCTTGTCTCAGCCTCCCAAGCGCTGGGATTACAGGCATGTGCCACTGAGACTGGCTTCTTATTATCTTTTTTAAATATTTGTGGAATCTACAGTGATGTCCCTTTTATCCTGCTGTTGGTCATTTGTGTTTCTCTCTAAGAAAGCAGAAAACAAGCCTCCACATGTTGGGCATCATTAGCCAAGAGGTACTTCAAGGGAAAAAGTTACCAATATAATGAGAACACAGAGAATAGAATCTCGATAGTACAATAAACAAAACTATAAAATATGTGAAGAAAAATGAAAATCTGACCCCTATTCAAGAAAAAAAATCAGTCAATTGAAATAGATCAGATATGATCTTGATGTGGGTATTAACAAAGACTTTAAAGAAACAATTATAAATCTAAGTACTTTGAGGAAAAATGGTCATAATGAGTGAACAGATGGGGAATCTCAGCAGAGAAATGGAAACTATATTAAAAATGGAAATTATAGAACTGAAAAGTACAATATCTGAAATAGAAAATTCATTGAATATGGGCTGAAGAGCAAGTGCAAATTGGCAGAAGAAAGTGCCTGTGGATTTGAATACACAGCAATAGAAATTACCCCATCTGAACAACGGAGAGAAGAAAAGAAGTTGCGGGATAAGGGACAAAATTTCAGTAGCCTGTGGTCTGATGACATGTAGTCTAATATATACGCAATTGGATTCCCAGACAAATAGCAAGAAAAGAATAATGGAGAAATATACTAGAAGTAGCAGCCAAGCCCCTAAAACTTGGAGGCACTTAACTTCCCCAACTCTTTCTTGCCAGCTTCAGCAGAGCTGAAATATCTTTTTAATCTTTTCAGCCTTCCAAGTCTCGCTTTCACTGGGCCCTTTCTCACCCCTCCCCCTCCCCCATGTACATAGCATGGCATTTGCAGAAGTTGATATGCAGATTCGGATGGGTTTTTCTCCTTTCCAGGATTCCACCTCTCAGTTTCCGCTCTCTGGGACAGCCTGGAGCTTAATTTTCTTACCCTTCGAGTCTATATGACAGCAGTTTTGGGCTCAGGTTCTAACCTTCCCTGTGCCATGCGGGCTGCAGAGTGCCTTCAGGGAACAAGCCAGGTAAAAGCTGATCTCGCCCAATGACCATGCTTTCTATTTCTAAATAACTGCCTACTTTTTATTGTTCAAGAGGGGTCCCTCACCCCACGAGACTGTTACCTGTGAGAAGGTTAGTTTAATACAAACTGCTCTGCCACTCCCAGACCTGTACTAGCATTGGTTTCGAAGGGGCCACATTTAGACAAGGCAGTGTTTAGAATCACGTGCATGCTATCTACGGTGGCAGAGGCCTGACCTCATCTCCTCCGATGCCCTTTTCTTTCTCAATAACAGAACTCTGGTTTGATGCAGTGTCACGATAGCGCTTCCCAGGCTCCGTTAGGCAATATAAGTTCTGGCTAGTGAGTTAGAAGCAAATCTTGTTAGGAAAAAGTTTATGGAAGTCTCCTTGACAGAGAACTAGACAGCAGACAACAGCTTTTGTTTTCTCTCTTTCTTCCAACATGTAGTGTGGACAAAATGGTTAGAATTTTAGCATCTATCTTGGACCATAAATTGAACATAGGAAGATGGATCAGAAAATTAAAAGGCGAGTAGGTTCTTAAGTACTACTATACCAGGCATGCCTGCCATCAAGCTCCTTTTAAATGAATGAGACAAACTGGGCATGGTGGCGCATGCTTGTAACCCCAGCGTTTGGGAGGCTGAGACTGGAGGATTCGTGTTTGTGGCCAGCCTCAAGTACTTAATGAGGCCCTCTACAACTTAATGAGACACTGTTTCAAAATAAAAATAAAAAAATAGGGATGGGTGTGTATCTCAGAGGTAGAATGCCCCTGGGTTCAATTCCCAGTACTGCAAAATAATAATAAAAGGAGATACATTTCCATCATGTTCTAGTCACTATCAGTGGTAGTTTGTGCTAATTCTAACTGGTAGAGGTGCAAGGAGGGCCCAATCTAAGAAATGCACCCATAAAAACAAGTATATCCATTGTACAGAACTTTTATCAGGGAGCAAAGTAAGTGAAGTGGAGAGATCATTAGCTTGAAAAGCAGAACTGAGTTCCAGTCCTTGCCTTTCTCCATATCTCTGTATTTCTGGGCAAGTTCTTCTCTCTGAGACGATCGTTTCCTCATCTGTGAAAATGTCAAATGAAATTAAATGACTCTACTTCACCTCTCCATGATGTCAATAACATTTCTGCTATTTTAAAGAGTTATGGAGTTTTTATACATAAAATTTGATCATAAGCTTTTATTTGCAAACAAAGCTTCCTTTGTCCCTCATTTCCAGAAACATCTTGTGACCAAAGTCATAGAGTTTATGATTTTATAGATCTTAAGTCAATTGACTTTATGTATGAATGGGAAGAATACATTTTTTTTAGGGTACCTCTTCACTCCCTAGTATTTTAAGAGGCTGGAACCAGCCGGTGGCAGAAATAAAACACAGTCTCACCAATGCTGAGGCTCGGAACTGTGGCTGCGACAGTGAAATGGTTTTATTTTCTAGATGACTGTTTTTCAAACTAGAAATATGTTTTGCATCAGTGATGTGTTAAGGTCAAGTCAAGAAAAGAGACAATATGTCCCATGTCACGGAGACCAGGATAATGAGCGTGTTCTCTGGGAGCTGGCTCTGAGGCTGTTCATTTCACCGGCAAAAGGTTATGCCAGACAGATTGCTTCTCATTTGATGTCTTAAATTAAACTGCTGACATGGCCTGCCTCAAAGTAGGAAGCATACTTTTTTGCCAAACAGACCCTAAAGAAAATTTCTTCTAGAGAGAGTTGATTTCTTTAGCTGCAGCCGTTGAGGTTTGAGCTCTCTCGCTCTCTCTCTCTCTCTCTCTCTCTCTCTCTCTCATCCTGCTTAGGAATTAAAACAGGTTTTCAACTGCAGAACCAGTCCAAATATATTCATGAGGAAGGTCTGGTGGAACTGAGGCTTGCTAGTTTGTCAAAGTGATGTGGGATAGAAGCTAGATAAGCACCTACTTCCTAAGTAGAGTTTGGAAATATCACACATCCAAGAGGCATGGGTGGTCAAAGAGAAATTGGTAAGACTAGAAAACATTGACTTGATAAGAGGTCTGTTTTAGCTACCCTCATGGTCTTGGTCCTGCCTTGTCCGCCTCTGTGGCCAGCCCCTCCCACCTTCAGACCTAAAAGATGGAGTGTTATGGAGAATGGTCAGCAGACCTGCAATATCAGCATTGCAGCAGCTACCCAAGTCATCAGAATCTGCATTTGAACAAGGCATCATTCAGCAGCTCTCGTCCACACATTTCAAAGATACACAATGGCCATATGACAGGCACATTCTAGGCTTGGAGGATACGGCAGTAAATATGACAGACAAATCTTGTTCTTTCGTTATAATAAGGAAGGGAGAAAGATCAATAAACAAGCAGACAAGCATTAGTGTTTCTGGTGATAAGTGTTAAGACAGGGTCAGCGGGAAGAGAGGCTTGGGCGTGGAGTGAGGGCGACAACTTATAAACAGTGACCAGGAAACTTCTACCACGAGGGCAAAATTTGAACAGAGATATAAAGGAAATAAGGGAGCAAAGCAGTGAATGAGTGGAGGAGAGACCTGACTCCAGCCCTGTGACTCCCTTTCTCTACCTATTGCAACATTTTACCCCTACTCAGTCTTCCTGACCCTGGGTCTCCCCATCTGTCAAGTATGAGTGAAAATACTCCTGACCAGTGGACGGGTGATCCGTAGCACGCAGCCATGATGCACATATGCATGAATCACCGGGCTCTAGGCTCCTTGGCCCTTTGCCTTTATCTAAGGGGGACCAAATTTGCGTGATTTAGAGTTGACAAGCAAAGTATGCATAGCCGAGTTTACTTAACCTAAATCTCTCTGAGCACCATATAATATGCAAACAGTGACCTCACTTCCCAGAATGGACCCCCTACCCCCACATGGGCCCACTGACTTCCTCCCAGATGTCCTTCCTCATGCCTCCTCCTTCTCACACTCACCCCAGAGCCCACTCTCCTCTGACATTTCCACATTGCCTTTCCCCAGGCTGTGGTCCTTTCCCAGGGAGATGGCCACCTCCAGTTTTATCTGGTGGACAATGTCCCTCTCAATTTACCAGCTCTTGCCCTGTTTACATGCAAGATCCAACTCCTCTTTGCTCCCCTTCATCTGGGGCCATTTAATGCACTCAGTGTCTGTATCCTGTGTGATGCCTAAAGCTCCTCTCTCCACTAAGATGGGATGCTCAGGATCTCTGCCTTGGTTGCTGGGTCAGCCTGTAAAAGGATGAGGGATACATCTGTAAGGTGCCCCACCAAAGTGCCCTCTGGGGGAAGGGACTCCAGGCCCGGGCTGTGCTACAACCTAGGTCATGGAGTTTATTCCTCACTAACAATAAGTTCTTTTTGGTTAATTTGAGAGACTGTCTGTATTTAGTGTTTCTGTAATTTTATTTTGTATTTCAGTTGAGTAAGTGTTGCTGAATATCTGTAGAATGTGTGATAATTTTTTGTAAAAAAAACTCAATAAAAGAAACATTAGCATGGAAAAATATTTTATGTTGTGTAAAACACTTGGCTGAGGAAATGTTTTAATGTATTATATCAAAATGCTACAGACTCTCAGCAGTAAGAACATAGGAGCGAGCTCTGTTTGGCACTGAGGGGG